>NC_067227.1:18589649-18918086 GCF_019924925.1 Ctenopharyngodon idella
TAAGTCTAGTGACCAAATGCCATTTACGTCAATCATGATGCAGCATATTTACAATGTAAAAAAGAGTAAAAAAACAAAAAGGTACTGACAATTTTCAGAATATTTTCTGTTAAGTTTACGGACATTTTTTTTAACCCTAAAACATAACTCATTACAATGCGTAATTCGAAATACAACTGTGAAAAGTCAATATGGAAATCAATATTAACACAGTACATTGGACCCTATTTTTACTAACTTGATTGATTTAGACCACAGAGGAGGGGAAGATTTTCAGTGAGTAACAACATGAAGTGATAAGTTCACTCAAAAATGATTAGTATTTAATCACCTTTGTGTAGTTTCAAACCTGTATGACTTTCTTTCTTCTGTGGAAGATAAAAGATGATATTTTGAGGAATGTTGTCCTAACCAGACGCGATGCGATAAGATTCCAGCGACGAGCAATGTGACTGTCCACTTAGACACGACGCGACAATGAGAAGCGATAAAATCAATCAAAAACCACAGCCAATCAGAAGAGAGTGTGGGCGGGCTCTCTCGGCAAGCGCACAGCAGACACAATGAAATGGGCAAGTAGGCTACATAGTAAAATTCATAAATATTACACCATTTAAACATTATTTAAAGTACATACGGAGTGACTGAACCAATCTTTGTCATAGAATACACTTGTTTGTTCACATTGAGTTGACAGTTTGAACGTTCTTGTGCCCATTTATTTATTTTCAAGATCTGAGGTAAATTATAGCCAGTGTTGTTTTAATTTCAGCTAAAAAACAACTGGGAACACAGAATGATATTCAAACTCACATTAGACGCTTTTGACATTAAATAAAGCACATAAACAGTACCTGATATTATCATTTCCATACTTTCTGTTGCTGTTCCAGGCGCGACGTCGCGGAGAAATAGAAACCGTTTCTAAAATAGAATCGTCGCGTGTCGCCGTCGCGGCTATTTAGGACAAAAACTCCAATTAACATGGAAAAGATACCTTTTATCGCTTGTCGCGGCGTCGCATCGTGTCTGGTTAGGACAGGGTGTAACAGTTTTGGTTACCATGGACATCAAAAAACATTTCTCAAAGTATTTTCCACAGAAGAAAAAAAGGCAAACGCATTACTCACTTTCTTCTGCGGAACACAAAAGAAGATATTCTGAAAAAATGTTATTGTGGTCCATACAATGAATCTCAATAGGGGTCCAAAACAACAACTTTTTGCTTCAGAAGACTTGGAATACAGCACACCACATTTCATATGAACTATTTTTATATTTTAATGGTGTCAATTTTTTTCAATATGCAGTTTGACAGCTCCCCCATTCACTTTCACAATATGTAAAAGACTGGAAATAAGAATAAAAAATAAGAAATTTCTTTTATATACAAATATTATTTTATATATAATTTTTTTTTATTTTAATTTTTTTTAAATATAATATTCTGCTTTTCTGATGAGACTGGAGAAGTTTCTAGACCCAGATAAGTTAACATCCTTGGCAAGAGAGAGGAGAAAGGCCACTACCTGCAACTGAACGACTGCACTGAAGGCCACAAGAGTGCCTAAAGGCAAATAAGATCTGAAGCCAAAAGAAACCTTGAGAAAGGCCGTAATTCAAGTTTTACTTACAGAAGGTTAGGTTCTATCCGAGGATCTGTTCGGCTTTCTAAAGATGAATCTCCAAGGCCCTCCTTTTGAGAACTGTGGAGGAGAAACACATATTGCCTGATAATCAGATCCACAAGCACTGCATCTATTTGAGCGACCATTCAAACAACCAGTGTCCTTTCAGAGAGGATACACGGGTCAATTATATGCAGAGAGAATGAGAGTTTAATGGCATTTGTCTTCCATGCTGCTAGATAAACAGAATGAGGAGTATGTTGTAAATGCCAAATTCAACCACAGCAGCTGCAGAAACACATCGACTGCGTGATAGTTTATGTGTCACTGGAGCCAAAGGAGACAGGTCCTCATTTGGCTTTTAACACAGTTTGCACTGGCTTATTTAAATTAATCGTTTTTGTGCGGCGACACACAAAACAGACACAGTCTTCAAGTGTGTGTGTATGTGTGTGTGTTTGTTTGTGCATTTCAATCACAGAAGAAAACAGACTCTGGTGTGCCACTCTTCAAGTTTTTACCCTCCGGAATGGCACTTCATCTCAGACTGGTCAAGTGTGCAACACAGCAGGTGTTTGTCTACAACACAGGAAATGAAAAAATGAGTCATTACCTTCTGAATAGCCATTATGACCTAGATAATGACCTTCTTGACACCTAGAACGACCTAAAGAATGGCATGGTCTATCTCAGATAGAGTGGATGGGAGCTCACACACACATAAACACACACAAACATGTTTGTTTCACTATATCAGTGAGGACATTGCCTAGACTTCAGTTGATTTTATATCAGGTTAATGATATTTTCTATGGCCTAAACCAACCCCTATCCCTAAACATACCCATCACAGAAACGTGCAAAACACTAGATTTAAATAAAAAACAATTCATATGCCTTTTTAACTATGTGAGGACCAATAAAATGTCCTCACTGTCGTAATATTTCACTATATAAATGAGGATATTTGGCCCTCACATAGCCAAACCTGCATGTACACACACACACACACCAGTCTATAGGAGTGTATATAAGTAGACAGTGATGGAACCATCCATCTTATACAAGCACTGGCACACGCGCGTAATCCCATTGTGAACTGTCGCATAGTTGAGGGCAGGAATATTGGAGTTGACAGGGGGTGAATTATTAATGAGGGAGGAATCCCTGAGGAATGTAAGCAGTGGGGAGGGGAAAGAGGAGGGGCAGCTCATTATTAATTCATTAGATACTATAACCTCTAATTCTCACCTCAGCATGTGTAACCGAAATACGTAAATAAGCAACAGGAGGGGGACGATTACTTTGTGGAGTATATTTACCTCAGTTCAGAAGACGTGAAACATTAAAAATAGTACACGACAATTGTTTCTCTGTTTGTGCCCTATAAACAGCCCTATAAAGAAACACACATGTTAGGTATGAAGATTAAATATAAGCTATAGAGCACAGATACTTGCCCAATAATTCAATCTGTAATTCATTTATCAATGTAAAGGAGGGAAAAAGACAGATACTGGGAAATGAAGACAGAGAGAGATTCATGTCCGTTTAGAATGCTGGAACATGTGTGAGGTTCATTAATATTCATGAATATGTGTTGGTCCCCATGGTCCTATCAGAGTTCTATTTTTAAACAGCCCCCTCTCTCTCATACAATCTATCTAGGTTTTGTTTTTGATGTCTGATTAAAATGTGTGATATTTTTCTTTTCTGTAGTACAATTCATTTCAATAAAGTTGTTGATTGCACTGGAAAACTGGGATTCAAAATCTAATTTTAACCCTGTTTTTCATCTTGAAATCATGAAGTGTCAGGTTGGATATCATGATCATCAGGTTTTGCACAAACTTGTGGTTCATGCAGCTTGAGTGCTGCTGTCAAACCAAATACTAAGACATTATGAAAATTCCACATTTTATATAGTGTTTTATTTAGATTTATGTATTTGGCAGGCGCTTTTATCCAAAGCGACTTACATTGTATTCAAGGTACATTTGATCAGTTCATGCATTCCTTGGGAATTTAAAACTATCTATCTATCCACTTACCTGTTTTCAGAACTGCCGTGACTTTGCCAAGTAAGACGTGTTCCTGGATCAACATCTTTTGTTGATCCTGGAACAACATTCTCTTCTGAAAATATAGTCTTAACCCTATCCCTACCCCTAAACCTAACCATAACTTATCCCTAAAATCAGAGGGAAATGATAGTTGAATAAGAATGGTGTAGAAGCCCCTAACCCTTGTAAGACTAAACTTGACATTAAACCTATCCATCAAATCTGTTGTTCCAGGATTAGGATGTTGATCCAGGAACATGTTCACTTGGTGAAATCACGTTCACCCCATATTAAAGCATATGTTTGTACCATTTATTTGTGATGTTTTTAAAGCCACATGATATCCATCTGCTCTCAAAGCAATGACTGCACACACATACACACATTGAGCAACTTACAAATGAAGAAGTATGTTGCTATTCTCGCTAAAACAGCATGTGGGTATATTTGTGCATGTGTGTATGGCTGTGGGAATGGTGTGAAACCCTCCGGATCTGTAAACTCTGTTTGGTGAGAATCACTGATATCTTTTTAAATGTTAAGTTGAAGCTGCTTTCTTGGGTTGGTTCTGCGATTACTGGATATTTTCTGTCTGATTTTATCAGTCAAAATACACTAAATTAGGTTCATCCAAAAAATAGTCATCCAAAAATTGGTGGCTTCCCAGTCTGAATACAGCAAGCATATCAGCTTAGCACAAAGTTGCAGTGACTACACACTGGATTTGAAAACCATCTACTCTGGTCTATGTGGTTTATATACTGTATGTAAATATCCAAGGTGATATGACACTGTACTCTGTTTTACATTAAAATGTACTCTAAAATCTAATGGTATGACATATGATGTATATGAAAACTTCTCTCATTGAAATAAGTTCAGTTCTTTGTGGAAAGTATTTTGAGGATCTTGGCAGAGCACAGTGGTGTTAAGGGGGTGTCATTAGACGTCTATTAATGTAACTGTGGCAACATCACAGCCAGGTTTACATTACTGAGCTATTCATCTATTAACGGAAAAATGCTCAGGGAACTGGAACTAACAGTTGTGTTATATATTTTGCCATTAAACAAATACTTGTATGCCTCAATAACAGATTATCAAGGCCCTGTTCAGCTATAAGATTCTTTTTTAAACATGATGGTTAGTAAATGATGACAGAATTTACATTTCTGAATGAACAAACCCTTTTGGAAACCACCAAAATGAGATGATAATGGCACCAGAGTGAAATATTCTAAATGAGTTAATAACAGAGTTACAGATGAAACTCAACAGAGTGATGTTTCCAAGAATGCGTCTGTCTGTAATGGGTATGAGGCTTTTAATGGTCATTAAGAGGCACTGTAAAGGAAAGTTGTAACATTTTGAATGTATTCCGGAACTCATATTTGTTCCCTTGTTCTATAGCACCACTAATCAATAAATAAATAAGAAGCAGAAAGAAAGAGAGTGCGTGAAAGAGAGGTAATTATTTCTAAAGGGCTTTCAAAAGCTCTGGCTGATTGTCATAATCCCCCTTAAAGCCTTAAAGCACTAAAGAGACTCTTCTCCTAATATAAAACCGAGAAAGTGAGAGACAAAGAGAGGGAGAGAGAAAAATCTTTAATAAATGTATTTATTGACTCATCACTGATGCTAATGAAAGTCTGAAACTTCATTTTGCTCCATCTTTTTCACTTTTTCTCTCTCTGGATGTCTCTTGCTAACCTATCTATTTTAATATTTCTGAGCTGATTCAATTGCTACCACATATATAATATATAGAATATATATAATCATAACAGGTACTGCATGTGCACAAACATGTTGGAGAAATTGGCTGCAACCGGGGCTTGTGAATGATTATGTGCCATTGTCGCCCCAGACAGTTTAGGTTAGTGACTGTCTCCTCAGATTGAGAGAGGCTGGGTTTAACTGGGACACTCTGATGTAGGGGGACGTGGTGGATAATTATCTCATATACAATATTAAATAATTTTTTTTACATGTGGAGATATATATTAGCATTTGCACAAAACCGCTTTTTAAATAATTATTAATAATATTTTATCCAATGGCTCCATTTAGTTTACTATTTTTAGCTGCACTATAAGCAGCAAAATGAGACCAAATATGACAGAGAAATGTATCAAAAGACTAATGTTACAATAAATTGGGTGTCATGGGAAAATCCAAGGCCTGTTTTCCACCACAAGCATAAGCAGCGCATATTTATTTCCATGCCCATATTAACAGGTAACAGTGCTCATATTGCAGTGCATTGCAGGAGCGTAGCAGAAACATCCTTACTAAACTGACAACAGAAAATGCACTATAAACTTCAATACAATTCATTACAATTATTTGTGCTAAATGAGTTTATATTTGCATTATAGGCTTTTAAGAAGCAACCAGAGGCACACAAATACTTTCTGTTAGTGAAGCACCAACATTTCATTTCAGCAACTGAAAATATTTGGCT
This sequence comes from Ctenopharyngodon idella, assembly GCF_019924925.1. Lineage (NCBI taxonomy): Eukaryota > Metazoa > Chordata > Actinopteri > Cypriniformes > Xenocyprididae > Ctenopharyngodon > Ctenopharyngodon idella. The sequence continues at coordinate 18,595,805 of NC_067227.1, forward strand.
AAAACAGGGAAGAAAAAATAAAAAAATAAAAATCTGGTTTGGAGGCCTAAGGAATTTGGATTGATCAAATCAATAACATGTTTTGACTGTGTTAATGTCTATTTCCTGCACACAAAGCTGTGAACACACTTCACCATGGCCAAAAATGATGCTAGAGTAGCAATATGTTAAATTTGTTCAGCTGAAATATCAAGAAACGACTCATTGCCAAAGAGCTTTGCTATGACCGGTTTTATTGATTTCCTGATAACACAATACCCTGAATAGCATAAACAATTCAATTACCCAATTTCCTCAAATTTAATTACCAAAACTTTATTTTCGGTTTCGGTTTTTGGACAAATGAAAATGTTACTTTCTGTGTTTTGGTAAAAAAAACAAAAAAAAAAAAAAAAAAAAAAATATATATATATATATATATATATATATATATATCTGAAGTGTATTTGCTTATTTAGACCCAGTTCAGTCATGACAACTCTCGGAGTGGATTAAATTCAACCAGCATTTATTGGCATGGGGCATGAAGTATACATGGCTTGATTTTGGCGTACGATATCTGCTACGCTGCTGCTACTGCTGCTGCTGAGCAAATACAAATTTGTTCAGCTTAGTCAAATAAAACAACAAAGAAAAGGCTGCTGCAAGAATGGTAGAACCCCGTAGCAGATCTCTACAGGTGGCGCTGGGGAGGAGGAGGGATAACAGAGCTTTCACATGCGCAGCTTGTCGATCGCAGGCTAGGGTACGATATATATGGTTGCGTGGATTTGGAAATACTTCTGATTGGCTGGTGCCACGGCATAGAAAGAACCAGTCAGCGTTCAGTTAGAGTTTCATGCCTGAACTCTGTATTTCTCATTGAGTGTCTGGACTCTTTCACGGGTCCACAGATGGATCACCTTGCTGCCAAAATAGAGATAAACAATACTCCTGCGAGAACTTTAACAGTCCATTACCATTCAACCTCACTGTTGAAGAAATCACTGGAGACAAAAAACATGTCTGAACCAAACACAGCTCAGCTAAAATCATCAAACCGTGCTGTCAACCTGCTATAAATTACACCAAAATGACACCAAAAAAGATGTTTCTCTCACTCACTGATATGCTTCAGTGACAACTGTATGCTTGAGGCTGCCATAATTACTAATAAATATAGGTTATATAAGTTATCTCCCTAAGTTGATAACTTAGGGAGATAGGGACTGAAAGAGATTAAACCCTGAGCTAGCAAATTACATTATGGTTTACTAAACTCACTTTCCTCCAAACTATAAGGGAAAGACTCAATTCACACAATTCATGATTGACAGAATGTAAAGAGATTGTGGATGGAAGCGAGACAGCAGAGTTTGTGTGAAGAAATCTCTGTAGCATTGGAGTGATTCAGATCTCAATATTCCATCACACACTAAGCAGCACTCTAAATGAATGTATTAGCGTAGATCTAATAATATACTCCTGCGTTTGCATATTTTATGTTTTACTCAGAGATTTCTCCAACCTGATTTACTAGCTCATTTCACTAATACATTTTCATGTCACAATATACCTTTGGAAACTGGCTCCATTTCCTTTCAGGATTAAGACTCATGTTTTATTCAGGACTGATACGTACGTTATGATTTGATCTTGATTTATTATTGATGATGAGCAGAGAAGCAATGTCCAGGAGAAATATTCATTCAAAGTGTTTAGCACGATAGAGGTCATTTGTGGAGAACTGTAAATACACGTCATAGGTCTCTTAAAGCACAAGAAGAATGAATGGAGGAGGACACGTTGAAATCAGAGATGTCCGTCTTTAGTAACCAACAAACTTGTTTTATTCACTGTATTTGCGCTGAACTGTTACTTTCCAAACTCTTTGAGTACATTTGCCCTAACATATAAAAATAATAAACAGGAAATTATGATAATCTTTAGTGGCTAACAGTTTAGGAACAATATTGCCAGTTACCTTATCTAGCTTTGATACTTTAGAGAATATTTCTAAACAAAGCCACAGCAGATCTCAGAGCAACACAGCAGTGGTGGTGTTTTTTAAATGAATCAATGTTTTCAACTAATTGGTTGAAGGAATGATACAATGACTCACTCATTTATTTTGTTCCTAAATGAATCAGTGTTTTTGAACGAATTGGTTGAATGAATGATTTAATGGCTGCCTCCAAAATTATATACTCTTTTCTTTTGATTAAGTAGTTACTTCAGAACCTTTAAAAAAAAGTATACTCTATATGAACGTGTGTAAAATGAATGTCATCTTGACATACTACATTTGCCATCCACAAATCTTCTCTCGTGGCCTCGTGGGATAGTAAAGTGTTCATCAGATGCACACTTCAGAATCTTGCCTGAAGTCATCAGATACTTTTTGCCTACTGTTTTATGAAATTGTGAATTAGGATATACTACTCTCACATACTGTTTTTTTCCCCGCCTACTATATAGTATGCCATTTCGGATGCAGCCAGTCATTTATAAACATTAGTAACTTGTCACTAGTTACTGGCATATCAATGTAAATTCTAGAAAGAATCACATGAAGACCCTAATAGTATACACAGACTGAGGGAGGACACTGGTTCACACACGTTTTTGCATGTTTTTGTAAACGTGTTAGATGGATGCCATTACAAAAAAGAAGCTTATTCAAGTGTGCTATTACTTCTTTTAAACTAAAAATAAGATAATATACTTTCAAACTTCAAAAGCCTACGTATATTTAGCCTAAACAAAGAAACTATACTTCAAAAGTCTAAGCATATTTGGCCTGTACTTGTAATAAATTTTTTGTTTGAGATATACTTTAAAGTATTATTAAGTATTCTAAGTACTGTATACTTGGCTTGTAGTTGCTTACTCTTTTGATTAAATAACCTATTAAATACTTTCTTTTTCACATAGTTTATCATACTGTCTTATAAACTCCTATTCTGAGTATGTGAATTTTTATGTAATCCACTGGTAGTGTACATATTACACTACCAGTTTACTTTAAACCTACTTAAAGTAACGTTAAAGGTATATTTCAAGTATAAAAATTAATACCTAAATGGGAATATAGTAGTATGCTTAAAGTGCAAAATATATAAATAGTAAACTATAAGTATGATGTTAAGTTCACTTAAAGAAAACCTACAAGCATAATTGTAGTATAAATCTATTAAACTAGTAATTTACTGAGAATATACTTCAAAGTGTATTTTCATAAACAAGTATTTAACTAGTAAACCATCAGTATATATATGTTTGTTGTAGTATAGATACAGTACAAACAAAAAATGTAGCCTAGTTGTAAACTAGTAAACTGAACTCAAAGTTTACTACTATAACACTTAAAGTATACTTAAAATGATAGGCAAGTAGGCAAATTTAGTCCTAAGTAGCATTGAAACAGTACACAGTATACTACTAGTACATTGATATCAGTACTTACTGCACAGAGTATACTTAAAATATACTTGAACTTCACTTAAGTATACTTAATAAAATGAACTTGCAGTAAAGTGCCTCAAGACCCTATTATTTTTTTTATATTGTTGTGCTGCATCACTTATTTTAAGGACTGGTTCTCTGTGAACACCCTTGACAGTCTGCCAGGAACATTCAAACACAGAAAAGCAGAATGATGCAACAGCGAACAGTCCCAGTGCTGTTGGACTATATATTAGCCAGCTTCAGCTCCTCTTCCAACCAAATGTCAGCGTGATGTATCCCGATCTACAAGCAGAAGGAGCTAGATGAAATATTCTGAAGGATATCAATCCACAATCTGACTTGTGATGCAGCCTGGGATCATAATTACACTATGTTCGTTCATCTGGCAAGAGAACTGGCCCACCGACTGAGCCTGGTTTCTCCCAAGGCTTTTTTTTTTCTCCATTTCTGTAACTCAATGGAGTTTGGGGTCCTTGCCACTATTGCCTTTAGCTTGCTTTGTTGGGGACACTTAATATTCAGCAATATTATTGATTTGACTGCACTGACACTATTGGATAAGAATTGAACTAAGTTAAAAGATGACATCACTGTTTTCTGCAGAGCTGCTTTATAGCTGAATTCATTCTTCGCCGGGAGTTTAATTGACAGGCAATCTGACCAATCATAATGCTGAATCCACCATTCTCTCCAACAAACAAACCAGACAGGAGAGGTAGTACATTAACGTTGGTGGATTTTAACTTGAAAAATGGTGTGTATTGATGTCTTTCTGCGGTTGAAACAACATACCTTCTGATGTTCATTCATGTTTATTTCGTGTTGTAACTAGAAATGATCAGTTCAGATGCCACTTTAACTGAGGCACTACAGCCACCTGTCATGACACATTAAAGATCCACAAAACAGTATTTATTGTTTGAAAAAGTTGAAACCTGAGACTTTGTTTCATACCAAAAGTAACCTGCTCTTTCTTGTCTGTTGGCGCGTTGTCAGTTTCCTCTTTGCTCCGCGATGTATTTTTCACTGTGTGAGAATATGATCTGTGGCATGAGACCCATTGCAAATGGTCAATTCAACTCATTTCATGCCTGTTGGATAAAGCAATTAATCACATTTACTGTGTGCACACCTAAAGGAAATTTCAAAAACTGTAAACATCATTTTCATACGTAGGAAAGAAAATCTGTGTCACATAAGGGTCATCATGGTGATGCACTGATACTTCAGGAATAAAGATCATAAAAAGCAACATTCAAGCATTGCGGGCAGTTGAAGGACTGAATGAGATGTAATTTAAAATGAATGAAGGAGTTTAGAGAGGGAGGTTACAGCTCGGGCCAGAAGAGTTACAGCTCGAGCAGATCCAGCATTCGGTTGTTTATTGGCCTCTCTCTCCTCCAAGCCAACATTAAATATTCACACTAGTAACTCGCAATTCCACACATCTCACTAAGAAAAACGGACTGTAGAAAGGGGCAGGGTGAAATACAGTTGGAGAAAGACACAAAGTAGACGTCTTAGGAGTGTAAATGAGGAGGAGAGAGAAGTATGTGTCAGGTTCATTCCTTTACAGTAAATAAATACCCATAAACTTACAGTGAATTATTATCAACAAGCAGCCAGTGATGCATAGTATATTCACCGCCACAAACTATAATGTATGACAGTCAGTTATTATACATTTGCATGCAGAATAGCAGCTCTATTATCCAGCCCTGCTCGGAGCCACAATACTTCAGGAAAGCTGAATCTGCAAAATGTCTCCAAACTCACGATGTGACAGGTTCAAAGACGTGTAGTGCACTGCTTCTCAAATTTTTTTGTCATGCCTCTCTTTGAACCTAGACAAACTTTTGCGCTCTACCCTCCAACCCAGCACCACCATCAACTGATTGATCAGTATCCGCCAAACATTTGCACATAATAATGATGAATAATGAAAAGAAATTCATTCATTTAGTAGATAGTTTTGCTACATAAATCTGAGGGGGGAAAAAAGCAATTTAAGAAGTAGCAAACAATATAAGTTTTGAAAAACTGCTGTGGAAAAACATACACTGCATCTTTTCTTTCAGTTTTTTTTTTCTGATGAATAATAATAATAATAATAATAATAATAATAAATTGAGATAGATTTCAATGAAAGTGGCATATGTTCTTTCAGTTCTCACTGTTATTCTCTGTAAAATTTCAGTGTTGAAAAATGGCCTACATTTTAGGAAATATCCAAATAATCCAAAAATGAATGAATAAAATGAATAAATAAAAAGCAATACAGCTATGCAAAAGCATTTTTAAAAGATTAGTTCAATGAAAATGATTATTTAAACAGTCTTAGGTTATTTCAAACCCAAAGCCATATAAAATATCTTATCTGTGGAACACAAAGGGAAATGGATTAAGGATGAAAGAAGATTATTGTAACTGTCAAGCTTCAAAAATCACAAAAAAAAAAAAAAAAAAATCTAAAGTGGACGACAGAACTCGTGTTACATTCCAAGCCATATGACAGCTGTGTGTGAGGAAAAGGTTAAAATATGTCATTATTCCCTTAATATTTCCCCTCCACAATTGAAATTTGGTACATTAATGGTACATGCAAGAGTTTTTATTAAATAAGCGGTTTTGTACACAGATAGAAATATAATTGGTTTTTACTTGTACCATAAAAATGATTTTTCAAAGATGCGTTTTACAAGAAAATATTTCAGTTTTTCTACTTTAAAATTTCACATATAATTCAATGTATTACTTGCCCTTTCTTTGTAATTGTTTTAGAAATTTACTAACAATTTTTGAGTGAAAATTGTTTCTGCACCAAATTTTCTTCAGTGTATATTGTCAACATGACAGATTTAAAGAATAGGATTAGGGTTAGATGTAAGGAATTGAATAAGGCCATCTCCATCCAGGGTTGGTCCATCCTATAGGTTATATATAGGCAGTCGCCCTTGTGATGTGATCCGTAATAAATGGCAAGATCATAACTTCCGATGTGAGGATACTTCTTATCCACACTGAAAGCAAGAAGCATGAACTGGCGCCAATAAATTAGATCAGTCTTGCTTCATTCAACAAATGTGTCAGATCTAATTTCATCACATCACAATGTGCAGTATGTTTTCAATGTGGGTGAACATGTCCACAGTCCTTCCCATGCAAATCAACTTTAGCATTTAACACATTGATCACAAATCACAATAATGGTGACAAACTAAAAGAAAAACATATTAAGTAAAAGATAAGCTTGAAATAATCACCATATGATAAATAACAGAGTGACAACATATACAACCACCATAGCATATATAAAAGTAAACAGTACAACAATGAACAGTAATCTGCATAATTTATTCATATAGTGCATTGCAGTGAACCTGAGTAAAGCATCCATCACTACAGATGTCAGTGTATTATTATCAAGTTTCGTACAACAGACAATAAGTCATGAAAGAACTCACTATGAGTCATTACTGTGAACGTTAAGTTTAAAATACTTTTGCATGATATTGTCAAAAGTAAAGGGGAAGGAGTAAAGGCACTGCCAACGAAATACACAAGTCAAACTCCAAGCAGTGTGAAATGCTTCATCAAACTGTTTTAAACAACATTTTTTCAATAACACTAAAAGGTTCCATTTGTTAACATTAGTGAACATAAACTAAAAATTAAAAATAAAATAAAATAGAATAAAAAGCATGACACTCTTAGAAAAAAAAAAGGTTCAGTGGGGTTCTGCATAGAACTGTAGGGATCTTGACTTTACCTTGATTTTAAAGAACACTTTATGCCAAAAAGGTTCTAAATAAGAAGAAATGTCTTAAATGATTGCAAAATATTTTCATGTTTAACAGGTTATTTAGATTTTTTTAGTGATAAAGTATGTTTATGATAGGTTTGATATATAGGACCTTTTATAGTCAATATAGTTGAAAGCAGCGCACCAACATGAACTAACTATGAACAAATGTTTTTTTATTAAGTTAGTTAGTAAATTTTAGTTAACGCATTAACCTTTATTAAAGGGTTAGTTCACCCAAAAATGAAAATTCTGTCATTAATTACTCACCCTCATGTCGTTCCACGCCCATAAGACCTCCGTTAATCTTCGGAACGCAAATTAAGATATTTTTGTTGAAATCCGATGGCTCAGTGTGGCCTGCATAGCGAGCAATGACATTTCCTCTCTCAAGATCCATAAATGTACTAAAAACATATTTAAATCAGTTCATGTGAGTACAGTGGTTCAATATTAATATTATAAAGTGACGAGAATATTTTTTGTGCACCAAAAAAAAAAAAAAAAACGATTTATATAGCGATGGCCGATTTCAAAACACTACTTCATGAAGCTTCGGAGCATAATGAATCTTCGGTTCGAATCAGCGGTTCGGAGCGCCAAAGTCACGTGATTTCAGCAGTTTGGCGGTTTGACACGCGATCCGAATCATGATTCGACACAAAAGATTCATAACGCTCCAAAGCTTACTGAAGTAGTGTTTTGAAATCGGCCATCACTATATAAGTCGTTATTTTGTTTTTTTGGTGCACCAAAAATATTCTCGTTGCTTTATAATATTAATATTGAACCACTGTACTCACATGAACTGATTTAAATATGTTTTTAGCACATTAATGGATCTTGAGAGAGGAAATGCAGGCCTCACTGAGCCACCGGATTTCAACAAAAATATCTTAATTTGCGTTCCGAAGATGAACAAAGGTCTTACGGGTGTGGAACGGCATAAGGGTGAGTAAAAAATGACATTTTTGGGTGAACTAACCCTTTAGGACTTATAGGATACTATTTCTTGTATAATTATACATGCAGTTTCTATGACCTCATATTAACCTCTCAAGTCCTTGTACTTGATTTATTTCTTTTAGTAGTTTGTTTGTCACACTGCATGAATATTTAAGTTGAATAAAAGGTGATAAAAAAAGGGTGAAAGTGTAAAAATATATACTATAACCTAAAAACTTGTGTTTGAATGTTGTCATGATCTCACCTAAGGTTGTCCCTGTATCCCACACAGTCTTCTTTTCAGTAGCAGGTTGCACTGTGATTTTGTTTGTAACAGCTGTGTGATAGTCAGCTCTTGATAGCTTTTATGAATAAGAAATAACTAATCAATACGTTTAAGGGAGAATTCAGCGAGAGACTTCAAACTTTCTAAAAGTTTCTTCATTTTAAACAACAGACAGCATCCAGACACCGAATCAAATTACCCATGTGAATCTCAGGCCTCTTTGAGCCAGATGTCAATGCACCCAAGATGCATTGTGATTGGATCAGATCAGATCTCTCATCAACACTGGGAGGTGGTCTGGATGGATTCTAACCACATTCCACGAAGGTGTAAATGCTACTGCTTTTCGTTATCCACATACAATTATATACGCAATAGGTTCTCTTTTTTGTTGTCAATCAATAACCAAGAGCAATTTTAATTATTATTTTTCTATCTATGCTAATCCATCAGGGATTAGTAGTTTGTTTGAGAATGACTAATAGATCAAGCGCATAATACTAATATAGATTAAAACACAGAACAGATCCAGCAGAGGTGAGTTTATACTCGTCTGCCAGGCAGGGTGATATTACACTGAGTCATATCTGAGCCCTGTGTTCAGTTGCTAATCTGTAATTAGCATCTGAAAGAGCAGAGTGTTGGAAATGAGGGTTATTAATATTCCATAACTCATATCTCCTGTTTTTGTATTGTAATTCTAGTGTGGTGAAGAGTGGCAGGGGCTACAATCACAGCGAATCCCAGGGCTACTGCTGAGGGATGAATGTGTGTATGTGTGTGTTTTGATGGATGAGTTTGTACGTTTGTACCTTTACGAAGTCAATATATAGGCCTAAATGTTATAATTTCATCTACTGTATCTCTGTGAGTTAAGACATCTCTTAACTCTTAACTTCAGAAGTTCAGATGTTCATGTTGAAAATTGATCATGCTAAGATGTGAAGGTGAAGAACCCCACTAACTGTTGACTATAAAGGAAAACCATCAAAATATCTGAGTGATTTATCTTGTAATGGTAACAACAAAAGAAGTACATCTCTTGAGCAGTTCTATAAGTCGACCTCAGAAAACTAAAATAGTTATTTTATTATTCACTTACTGCTTTCAGAAGTCAGTGGTGAATTTTCAAAACTTCTATCTAACAAGGATAATAATCAAAAGAGTTTTTTTTAGGAGAGAGACTAGTTCCTGGTGAATGTTTATTATTTTTTTTTAAGATATTCTTTTTGGAAAGCCTTTTCCTTCCCTCCTTTTATGTGTGCACTTTTAATTGCAATGGTAATTTATTTAATATGCAATGCCCTTATTGTAACACAGCAAGCCATCTTTAATTATAATGGTACTGTTCTCTTGCGCGCGGGCAATGAGCTCGCGATAAACTGCAGGTCTCATGCAGTTGCATGAAACTGAGCAGTTGATCCCTCTTTGTGCGCTGCTTTAGTTACAGAAAGAGATAGAGCTAGCTGTATACGTGGTGCTGCATGTTGTTGCTCGCATCTAAAAGAGATAAAACCCTTTAACACTCTTCAGTTTTTGCAGATGAAACCGGATCTGTGAGTGACGCACAACTAAGCAAGCCCTTCTCTACAAGAGGCCTATCAGAGAGGTATAGCTACTGTAAAAGACGTGGGCATTTTACATTACAGAGATGGAACATTATGAGATAGAAGTGGATCAATGCGAGAATAAAAAATTGTATGATGTACATTCTCTTCTCTTCTCTACATTTTGATTTTTTGATACTGCTTGGGGGAATGTTAATTAAGAAAAGGACGAATTTCTCCTTTTTAATTAAGAAAATAATGACTTCGCTTAAATTGTGTTGCCTGTCTTCTTAAAGTAGATCTGAGGCACAGCATGACTGAAAATCCTATTAGAGTATGTCCTTATCCTTCTTTTATCCAAAAGAAGATTAAGGAAGATTTAGTATTTTGAGAGCTATCTACTGTATTTTTCTACATTAAACCTTATTCTATAAAGTATAATGGTTTTGACTAGAAAAATTTCAAGTTTGTCTTCAGTCATTCGTCTTTAGCGATGATTGCTGTAATCTCTCAAAGGAAATGACAGCGTATGTGTTTTCTTTCTAGGAACAAAACATTTTATTTTTTTAAAAAAAGCACATCTTTGTACTGAAGATAGTCATATGATACAGTGACTAAAACTTTATGAAATGTGGAATACGAATAATCTTAGAAAGTGTTCAGCAAAATGAAGTCGACATGTGAAATAATTGTCATTTAACATAAGCCGTGATCTTAATGGAGCAGTCAGGCCTGAAATAAACCACTGGGGGAAAAAACACTTTACTTTCTGAGTAAAAAAGTAAATGAGAACGAATTCTTCAGTTTTATAATTATTGTTTTTGTTCAGTATAAATGAGTTTTAAGAGAAGCTGTCCTACACAATAATTAACTGCTGCACTGAGATCCAAAAATCCATTTGGAAAGCTATTTGGCTCCTATTAAACAGTTCACTTTCCTTCATTACATTCTTTTCTCACTGGCCACTGTTTTTTTTCTAGATTACTTCATAATAATATTAAATAATCAAATCTCTTGTATATAATCTCACATAATTATATCACTCTGTCTTCACCAGCTCAAAGAGCTCTTCATCTTCACCTCCTCCTTCACCTCTCTTTTCATCCTCTTCTCTTCAGCCGTCTTCTCCTCACCTCTCCTGATACAACTGGGAGTGCAAAAGCGTTTTATCAAGTTCCTTTGTGATTCCTTTGGTGCATAACTCAGTGATAGAGTATGCTGTACATACTAAGAAGGGATGAAGTTCAAAAGACTTGACTGTGAAATTTACTTATTCGATTAGGAATACATTAGCAGGACTCCTCCTCTTTTACTCCTCGGGATGAACTAAATATAAAGAAAGTTTCCCAGGAAGTGAAGGTTGTGATAACAAAAGACGCACTGTGTCTTCAAGGGGAAAAGGAAAGGGGAGAACAGACCATTTATTCCAGGCATGAGACCTGACGGCGATCATTTTGGTTGTGGCGTGATGATTTAGCTGCTACCTCTGGCCTCGAAATTGGGTTCATATTACCAGGTGCTGGTGACAAGAATTTATAGCAGCATCGATGAGGAACAATTGGCACCAGGTGCACCGTATCCCAGAATTCCAGCATTGCTCCATCAGTGGAAACCATGGACATGGGTCAGTGATGAAGCAGTGAAGAGCAACAATGGCCATGTCTACATGCACATTATTTTCCATTTAAGATCCAATTTCTAGTTAAGCCTTTATTCTGAAAAAATATGCGAATGGAATATTCCTGTATACCTTTAATCAGTATAACCCAAATAAAATATAAGATGCGTGTTCAGTAGAATGTCTCTTTCTTACCTGGACATGCACAGATATAATTGAATTTTTATTTACAATGGATATTCTGAATATGGTATTTACGAGACCCAAAATTTATGACAGTGTCATATTCATATTTGTAGAAACTTGAAAACACTATATTTTCTAACAAATTATTTTCTTACTTAGTATTTTTGTCCTGTTTTCCAGTGCAAATATCTAAACATTCTTAAATTAACAAATTTACTTGACACATTTACTTTTTTAAAGAAGTTTTTGCTTAAATCAAGAAAAATATCAGCCAAATATCTTGTTTTCCCTTTGAATTGAGGGAATTAATTTAAATTAAATACTAAGTATGAAAATAATTTTTTTTGCAGTGTATTGGCTTACCTGATTATTTAAAACAAGTTAAAGGATTAGTTTACTTCTGAATGAAAATTTCCTGATAATTTACTCACCCCCATGTCATCCAAGATGTTCATGTCTTTCTTTCTTCAGTCAAAAAGAAATTAAGATTTTTGAGGAAAACATTTCAGGATTTTTCTCCATATAGTGGAATTCAGTGGGGTTCAACGGGTGGAAGGTCCAAATTGCAGTTTCAATGCAGCTTCAAAGGACTCTACATAATCCCAGACGAGAAATAAGGGTCTTGTCTAGCGAAACGATCAGTCATTTTTAAAAAAAAATAAAAATGTATATACTTTTTAACCACAAATGCTTGTCTTGCACTGCTCTGCGATGGGGCACACGTTACATTGAAAGGTCACGTGTGACGTATAGGTGGAAGTACCGCGGTAGGGCGAAAAACTTTTTCTCTTCCAACTTCAAAATCGTCTGATATCATTGTTTTACCATTTTTTGTAAAGGGCGTTTGACTTAATCTTTGCATGTTCGCTTTGTAGACACTGGATTGGTACTTCCACCTACATCACGCGTGACTTTTGTAACGTGATTACGTCATGCGTGCAGATCGAAGAGCTAGTGCAGGACGAGCATTTGTGGTTAAAAAGTATATACATTTTTATTTTTAGAAAATGACCAATCATTTCGCTAGATAAGACCCTTATTCCTCATCTGGGATCGTGTAGAGTGCTTTGAAGCTGCACTGAAATGGCAATTTGGACCTTCCGCCCGGTGAACCCCACTGAAGTCCACTGAAGAATCCTGGAATGATTTCCTCAAAAGCCTTAATTTCTTTTCAACTGAAGAAAGAAAGACATGAACATCTTGGATGACATGGGGGTGAGTAAATTATCAGGTAATTTTCATTCAGAAGTGAACTAATCCTTTAATGTGTTTAAATGATGCTTAGATAATCAAAATATGATCAAATTAATGTTAGAATATTCTTGTGTAACTCCTCCATGATTAAGAGAAAGATGCTTAACAGTTATTGTCACTTTAAACCTTGTTTTTCCCTTTTCCATCCACTTTAAATCATCTTATCTCCCCTCTTGAGGGAAGGGCCCTCGGATCACTCAGTGTCTTCACCAGAATGATAAATTATTTATATGATTAACTCTGACAGATTATGTCTTTCCATTCTGACATTGATGCCTCAGTGTCTCAATCCATCAAATAACCGTACAGCTGCTGAGAGTCGCAGCAGTCATCCAGACTGATTGTTCTCATCTCATTCTCCTCAGTCACTGCATTAAACCCATGTTTCCTGTCAATGAAAACCTTCTCACAAGAACAAGCTGAAATTAAGGCATCAGGAGGATGTCCATCAGGTCTCATCTTCTGTAGAGGTCTCAAAATCACCCCATTGGTTGATGAACAGCATGGAGTAGAAACAAGGCCCCTGTGCTGATTCCAATTACAAAAGTGTAATGGTCATCAGCTCTCAATCTGGATCATGTGCACCTTTTAATTTCTATGATGTCTTTGAAATGCTTCCAGAGTTGCATGACAGTCAGTAACCACAAAAATGAATGGGTAGTGCCGTAAATGAATGACTGTCTGTCATAAAATGACCTCCTTTTATAAAAAGAACTTTTTTTCATAGTAAACTCCAAATATAGCTCCCTCCACAATGAAAATGTCTTGAAGCCGGGCTGTCATTTTAAGTGATGAGCAGTTTATTCAGTGTATTGAGCGTATCTCCTCCAATGACTTCCATTCAAACAAAACAGCCTATTAGTCGTTGCACCTTTTTAAACTAACCTTGAAGGTTTTTCTTGGGGGAGGAGCTTTGTATATGGCAGATACCTGTACCATTGATTTTAAAGGAGGAAACATCAATCCTTATTGAACAAGAGGCTCTAAACACGCTATTTTGGGTCCCACCAGATGCCGTTCTTCACTTGTAGTCTATAAAATCAGCAAGAAGCCTATTTGCTTTGGAAAAAGCGTCTGATTGTTTATTGGACATAGGGCTTTTAATCACTGCATATTGTCCTGTCTATAAACCTGACATCTCTACAATGTAAAAAAAAAAAAGATGAATGGAGTACATTTTACAAAAAAAAAAAACTATTTGTTTACAGCCGTGTTACTGTGGTTTTCTACTTAAAAATTTAATGATTAATTCAATGTGTTACTTGCCATTTCTTTGTAATTATTGTGAACTTTACTAGCAATTTCAAAGTGAAAATTGTTTCAAGTAAATCCTGAGTATATGTATCAGTCTCTGCTCTATTCTTTTTCTGTCAAGGTCCACACAGCCAAAACTTCATATTTCCACAACAAGATCAACAGTGCTTCAGACACACGCAAACTCTTCAAAACATTCAATTCTCTCCTCTGCACTGCTTAAAAAACCTACACTAAACACTTCACTTGTAGATAGTTACAGACCTGTCTCTCTTCTCCCATTCATAGCGAAAACACTTGAATGAGTTAACCAGGTATCCCAAGCACATCAACTGGTCACAGGGATTCCGCAGGGATCAGTTCTTGGACCTCTCTTAATTCTCCATATAGTACACCACATCACTGGGACCAATTATACAGGTACATGGTTTACTTGAGAGAAAAAAATCTATGAAAAGATAATCTTGTTTTTTGAAAAAAAAAAAAAAAAAAAACTTTTTAAAACAAGAAAAGTAACTGCCAATGGAGTAAGAAAATGTATCTTGTTCTCCCTTTGAATTGAGGGAATTGAATCATTTTTCTAACCCCAGATATATTTTCTTGTTTTAAGCAGGGTTATTATAGTTAACTAAAACAAAATGACAAGAACACATAACAAAATTATCCAAAGCACATCAACTAGTCGCGGGGTTCCTCAGGGATCAGTTCTTGAACCTCTCCTCTTCTCCATATACACGACATTGCTGGGATGCATTATACAGGCTCTTGGTTTATCCTATCATTTCTTTGCTGATGACACACAACTCTACTTTTCATTTCAACCAGATGATCCAAAAGTAGCTGCACATATCTCAGACTGCCTGACTGACATCTCGGCATGGACAAAAAAACATCACCTACAGCTCAAACTAGCAAAGACGGAGCTCTCAGTCACTCCGACTGTACAACTTCACCATCCAGCAAGGTTTATTAACAATAATTCCTCCAAGTTTGGTCAGAAACCTTGGGGTAATCTTTGATAACCAGCTGACCTTTAAACACCACATTGCAAGGACAGCACAATCATGCAGTTTTGCACTACACAACATTTGGAAGATAAGGCCCTTCCTAACAGAGCATGCTGCACAACTTCTCATCCAGGCCCTTGTCATTTCCAGGCTGGGCTATTGCAATTCTCTTCTGGCTGGACTTATTATGTGCAATCAAACCTCTACAAATGATCCAAAACGCAGCAGCACAACTGGTCTTCAATGAGCCTAAGTGAGCCGATTTCACACCTCCATTTATCTCTCTGCACTGACTACCAGTTATGGCTTGCATCAAGTTCAAGACATTGACGCTTGAATATATAACAGCCACAGGCGCTGCACCCTCTTACCTCCACTCACTCTTACGAGTCTACATCCGCTCCAGAAGCCTGAGGTCGGTAAGTGAGCGATGCCTCGTGGTACATTCACTGAGAGGCACATAATCACTTTCCAGAACATTTTCGTTCACCGTTCCTTGCTGGTAGAATGATCTTCCAAACCCTATCCGGAATGCCTAATCCCTGACTATATTCAAGGAACAGCTGAAAACACTTCTTTGAAATCTCTTCCGTCAGCACTTAACTGCATCCTGCTGGGAAAAAAATTTCTTCCCGTATGCTTTTACTATTAATCTCTCCCAGTTCTAGCTTGTATTCTAAACAATGTCTGGAACTTTGTATTACCTGCACTTCTTATGTTTATTGACATTTTATGATGAATCACTTGTTGTATTCCTCATCTGTAAGTCACTTTCTATAAAAGCTTCTGCTAAATGAATAAATGTAAATATATACGACATTAAAAAACAACAACAACAACAAATGCATGCAACAAAATTACTAAAACTTTAAATAAAATTATAAAACGGTTAGTTCCTGTCCTTGATTCTGATTGGTCAATAGTTGTGTTTTATTCACGATAAAACACGGCTATAACCGCTTCACCCAATGGTTCTGTGTATCACTACACAACACCCTTAGCAACCACTCTTAGCAATGTAAACTGTATTGTATAACTGTATTGTCTAAATTGATATTGTTCATTGAAGCTTACTGTATTATATAGAAGAGTTAAGAGTTTTGTGAGAAAGAGATTGAGTGAGCGAGTTTATTACCTGCATTCAGATTTAGCATTTTCCTTCAGGTCAGTCCTATGTTCATAATAAAAAATCTGTTTAAATGTCTGATGTATTATCTTGTCCTTTTAACAGTTAAGGGGTTTTCCCGTGACTGACACCGCTAGTCAAAGCATTTGTCAGTTGCGTTTTGCTCCGGTTTGCGTCGTGCCTAACAACGCCCTTCAGCCGTGACTTATTCATGATATAGCACAGCCTCTCGTACCTTATTGCTTGCTTAAATGAAAACAGAAAATAAAAACGAATTCAAAAAATTAATAATACTACAAAAAAACTAAAATAATACTAAAATGATATGATGATTGGACAAGCTCTCAAATGTAGGGTTTTACATGGTGATATGCATAATTGATAGCATTTAAATTTATAAAACACCGGGAAACGTAAATGCTAAGAGACTGACACACAATTATAGTCCACTGTACTTTGATATTTTTATATGGCCTTTTGTAGATATACAAAAATACAGCTTTTAGTTTGCTAAATTATTTTAAAAGGATCTAATTATTAGTTTGAGAAGCAATTTTTGGAGCAACATTGCAGATACAAAATTAAAAAATAGATCAATGAACTGTGATATCTGTGCTTCCCCACTCTTGAAAAGCACCGCCGGACCTGATCTATAGCCGCCTGCGGTCTGAGCTCTGCTTACAGTCTAGTTATTGCACAGCTAACAGAAAGGACTCATATGACTGCAGGGCACTGTGCCAGTTTCTGAGTTTTGACAGATTGAGTTTCATCCTGTCCTTATATATCTCTCTGTCTTTCTCCCTCTCTCTCTCTCTCAATATACAATAACCTGAGGGTCTTGCTCAGTTGACGTCTGTATTACCCCGGTGGGGGGCTGGAAAAAAGAGCCAAGCTGTTCATGTGAACAGCATTCAGACAGCATCACATTACCGCCTAAAAGAATTACAGACATGGAAACAATGATATGGAGAATGAATGGTGCCACATTCATTCGATGTTCATTTATTCATTTATTAGATTAATTAATCTGATCACAGATCAGTTGTGCGCCTTCATTCAGCGCTGCAGGAAACCGGAGAAATGTCTGGACTCAAATCACTGACCTGAAACATTACATGGATCTAACACAAAGACAAAGTTTTACCGACCCAGATCTAATGAATGGCTATGATTACTCTGTTATCTCTTTTTTTAATTTTCCCTTTTTCCCCCTTACATACTCACAGTGCCTCTCTCTCTCTCTTTCACACACTCTCTCTGATTGGGTAGCTCTTAAATATTTAATAATTGTTGATGGAAACTGGCATCACTGAATCTGTTTTCCTGTAATGGTTGAATTGCTCTGGACAAATTACACAAGAGGCAGCTATCAGCACGTCTCCGCTCTTCAGAATATGAGCTTCAGAATCAGAGTTTGAAAATGTGACAGTTTTGAAATGGTTCTGATAGATCCGAGGAGAGTAAGGAGCCGTTTACATAGAAAAACAGCTAGACCAGACCAGCGCAGTCTCAGAATAATTTGTACAGGATGGCAAAATCATATGTATGGTATGTACAACTTGCTTTATACAGAAAAGGAGTTTGGGGTCAGTAAGATTTGTTTTGAAAGAAATTAATACTTTTATTCAGCAAGGATTCATCGAATTGATCAAAAGTGGCAAAAAAGGCGTTAAAAATGTTATAAAAGATTTTAATTTTATTTTGTTTTTCCATTTTGGAATGTGTTTTTATTTATTATGTTTATTCGTTGTTGGATTTTTTTATTGTTCTAGAGGGTGGGTTGTGGGAAAGGGGGAAAAATGTAAAATCAAGAGGAGCATTGTTAACTGTTCTTCCTGCAATAAAAATATCAATGAAAAAAAATCAATTTTGAATAAATGCTGTTCTTTTGAACTTTCTGTTCATCAAAGCATCCTGAAAAAAAATAAAAGTATCATGGTTTCCACAAAAATATTAAACAGCACAATATATACCCTATTACAATCATGGTTAGCTGGGTTACAGAAACATACGATCTAACTCTATGGTTTCGGCATCTTGCATTTCGCAGATTCTCACCCAAAATCAGCACAGAAAATGTAAAAATATGAATCTACACATTCACTTGCAAAACTTTCTCTGCAGAACACTTCCCTATGCACTACACCACAGAGAGGAATAGGAACAAAAAAGGCACATTCATATATTCATATTTTTAAAGTTCAGTGTATATTTTCAATTTCTGGATGTTCTCTGCATGATTTGGATGTTTCTAAGTTTTCTAAGGTCACTACATTATTGATATAACCCTAGATCCCAAAACTATTATATATAATTCATACCTGATATTTTTGAGTTTGACACTGATTGTGTGGGTAGATATAAACAGAATCTAACAGAACGAATTACACACAGAGAAACGCTTATATGGGGAGCGACGAGTTACGCGTTAATTTAATAAGCCAAATTTGGTTACCCCCGTGCTGAAGAAAACCACAACACAGCTGTAAAACTGACCTGAGTGGATTCGATTTACAGTGTGCATATAGACGCACACCAGCTGTGAACTTAAATGGTATCAGTAGCAATAAACCCAATCGTATGCATCCCGTTTAATGTCACAGAACCCTGTCACTTTAGGCCGCCTCTGACTCTCCATAAATCTGAGCATGTGTGAACTCAGAGGGATGGTAATTTCTGTAATTTCAAAGTTGTGTGTGGTTGGAGGCTTTGACCTTTAACAAATGGAATTAGCATAAAAGTCTGTGTGAGTGAGGCCTCTGATCCCAGGTCAGATAGAGGGGAAGTGTGCTGCAGTGGAGGTGGACTACATTATCTGTTTGCTCCCAGAGCATTTATTCAAAAGCCATTTCATAGCATTGAACAGAATGGTAGCTGTAAATCAACATGGTGAGATTTTAGAAGCCTCATATTCAAAAAGTGTCAATCCGAGGCCATTGAAAACTGCAGAAAAGAAACCATTAACTATTTTCATCTGGCAACATCTTCTGGAGAATTTCTATGATTTTTCCCCCAAGATGTCATCTGAGTGGCAGGAACATTTTCTCAAAATTTTATGTTACAGTAATCCCCCAAATTGGGGAAATATTAAAAAAATATTTCATAGTACTGCAACACATTTTATTTCATCATGGACACACATACACTCACACACGGTAGAGTAGGTCTTTCCTTGGTGCTTATAAAATATGAATGTGGTCCAGAGTCAAATAACTTCAGGTCTTTCTGCTCAATTTAACTTGCTAGTGATTTAATACCCCAACCATGGTTGTCAAGTCTGTTTTTTTAAAAATAAACATATGCTAAAAACATCAAATATAGGTTGAAATAATCTAAAGTAACCATAAATATCTATAGTAGCATAAATAAGTACTTAATGAAAGTGTGTAGAAATGTAAACACACAAGTAAGTACAAAACATAAACCAGAGAGGACCGAGCTCCACCCACATGCCCTACATTCTCCTGACCCCACCCCTACATGCCTTACCTATTCCTGGCAAGTAGGGCTCGCTGCAGCCTGCGGTGGACATCCAACTCTGCCCACATCCAAGTGTGATGTCAGAAGCCACGCCCTTGCCCAATACGTCACCTCCTGACTCCCCATAGATATGTATACTGTACATGGTGAGTCCCCATCCCCATGTCGCCCCGGAAACCGATTTGTTGTATGTTGGTTTCTGATAGAAAGGACTTTTAGGCAAAAGGGTAGGTTTTAAATGTGTTTCAGGCGTAAGGGTGGGTTTTGATTGTATTTTAGGAGTAAGGGTAGGTTTTGAGTGGGTTTCAGCCGTAAGGGTAGGTTTTGAGTGGATTTTAGAAGAAAGGGTAGGTTTTGAGTGGATTTTGGTCATAAGGGTAGGTTTTGAGTGGGTTTCAGGTGTAAGGGTAGGTTTTCGGTGGGTTTCAGTGCAGTCTGTAATAAAAAGATGAATATAAGAAGTAAATTATAAAGAATTAGGTGTGAAGGTTATGGCTTCTCGATGCTCAAAGTTAATGATGAAGCGTGATTTTTCCCCAAAAAAACTTCACCTAGAAATCCTGCCCTGCAAGTAATTTCATTGGTTACAGTGACAGGTAGGTTTAGGGATCAGTGTTTGGTGTAGGCAATCAGTACTGTGATTGGCACGACCAATAAAATCTTAAGAATCGGCTGAAAGGTGGCATTGGCCTGGCTTCCAACATCACACTTGGATGTTGGCCGGGTTGGATGTCCACCGCAGGTTGCAGCGAGACGCTTCTCATTCCTGGCACCACCCCTACACACTCTACATGCACCTGGCCCCGCCCCTACATAGCCTACCTGTTCCTAGTCACGCCTCTTGATCCTGGCCCCGCCCCTACTTGTTACCTGCTCTTGACAATGAAGTTTTCTATATATAAGTTATTATAGTGAATGCTTAAAACATCAACTGAACATCATCAATATAAAACACAATGGCTGGGTAAACAGATATAACTTCTCATATAAAGTCAAAAGGTTCACAATGTTGAAATGGGGAGAAATGGGGAGTTCAATTCATCTAAAAAAGCTTTTAAATTGTCTAATTATCTTGTGAATGAACACAATCCATTAAGTTGGACTAGATTCTGTAACAAAGTCTCAAATCCATTCTGTGCTCTTAATTTTAAGCATTAAGTGTCTGTAATAAGAGCAAGGTAGATTAAAACAGTGACAGCAGCATTTTAATGGATATCTCAAACTTCTATTGCAGCTTACAGTACGGCTAAAAATAATATGGTCTCTATGGGGGATCCTGCTGTCCTTAATACAGTTTAACATCCTTAATACAGTTTAATCACTCAAACGTAGTTTTTGGAATTATGCAAATATGCCTTTTTCCCCACAGAAGCAATTTGCCCAGTGTTTTGATTTCCACACTGGTAAACAGATCCTGGCATATTGTATTTGATACTGATACCTAAGCTCATCTGCATGCAAGTGTGTAAATATCTTCAGGAGATAAACTTCTCATTTTTTGTTTATCACTTTTGTTGGAATGGATCCTTTCTGTAACTAATAATAACCTTTCTTATCATAGTAAAATCCATCAAGTCTTTCCTTCCAATCCTAATCTTCTAATCCTGCTCTTCTCTTCTCTTCTCTTCTCTTCTCTTCTCTTCTCTTCTCTTCTCTTCTCTTCTCTTCGATGGATGTAGATGAAGACTCTTAAGCGAGCTGTCAGACTTTAGTTGTGACCTACTTCAGCTGTACTGTGCTCCAGACCTACTTAACATGACCGCCATAATTATCTCTCTAACACACACACACACACACACACACACACGCACACACACACACACACTGTCTGTCCCTAGCCAAACACATCAAAGAACAGAGCTGCAGCCCGAACAAGATCCTTAGAGAGAGAGAAAGAGACAGAAAGGAAGACGAAGTATATCATGGAAAAAACAATAAATCTAGGTTAGTGGCACACATGTTTGCATTCCTCATTAGGTACTTCTTTGCGGTTTGTCTGTTGGTGTGCGGGCGGGGCTCTCACAGATGCGTGTTGGGTAAACTCAATGATTTACAGACTGATGGATATAACCACACATGCTGCAGGGGAGTTCAATGAAAGTGCCCTTCATTATCTCATTCATAAAACATCAGATATCTCCCTCGATGAACCTAATCTCATATGCAATAAATATGTCAGTGATGGAGAGACATGATCATCTGTCCAACACTAAAATTCTTATTCTAAAAGTTAAATCAGAGGAGAATCGTTCAGTCCAACCATTTTGGCAGACATTGCATTATAAAAAATACATGTACAGTATGCTTACTACAGGGAATCCCATGGGTGAAACCTGTTAAGTGCTTAAAGGGTTAGTTCACCCAAAAATGAAAATTCTGTCATTAATTACTCACCCCCATGTCGTTCTAAACCTGTAAGACTTTCGTTTATCTTCGGAACACAGATGAAGATCTTTTTAATGAAATCTGAGAGCTTTCTGTCTACTGACACTTTGACACTTCAAAAAGTTCATAAAGAGATTGTAAAAGTAATCCGGTAACACTTTAGTATAGGGAACACATATAAACTATTAACTACGACTTTTCTCTCAATAAACTCGTAATTTACTGGAATTAGGAATTAGGAATGTAGAATAAGGTCTTGCAGAATAAGGCATTAATATCTGCTTAATAAGTACTAATAAATAGCCAATATTCCAGTAATATGCATGCCAATAAGCAACTAGTTAAAAGACCTTAAAATAAAGTGTTACCAGTAATCCATATGAATTGAGTGGTTTAGTCCAAATTTTCTGAAGAGACTTGATCGCTTTATATGATGAACAGATTTAATTTAGGCTTTTATTCACATATAAACATTGGTCAGCGAACACAAACAGAAGCTCAACCAAACCTGCTTCTGAAAGCTCAAACATGCTGCGTAACACACAAGAACAAACCTCATTGGCTCTCACAGACTATATGTAGCACAGTTAATATTGCAGAAGTCCATCCTGTTCAAGCCAGAACACAAATGTTACATGAAAGATCTCAAGGTCACCATCAGCTCAAATGATGCAATGAAAATCATCCTGACAGCTACATACTATAAAAGCACAGGGGAAACACTCAGCCTACTGAACGTAGGACATGCCTCTCTTACTGTACAGGTCACATGACTTCCTCAGAGACAGTTTTTAAAATACCCTCAGACACTGACCGATCACCTCTGACATAAGACATCCGGTTATTATTGATAGCGTGTCTCGTCCTCTGTCTCTCCAGAGGCTGGAATTTTTTTCGCACCGTCGCACTTTCAGCTGAAAATTTAAAAAAAAAAAAAAACATCCATTCAAATCAGCCTGTGCTTGTTTTTCTTGGAGTTTCTGAACCTGAAGGTCATCTTGTTAAACTTTAGGAAAATGCCAAGATCATTTCTGCCATCTCATGAATTCAGATTTCTGAGAACTCCAAAGGTTACCATCCCAACACATGTTCAAGGTTAGCTGATCGCCTCAAGTTTAAACTTTGAACTCTTGTTCTGGATGAGATTAATGAATTTTTAAGGTCAAGCGTTGTCATCAATATTCATCTTATTTATTAATAAAACTGTAATACGGTTCTCAACAGTCAAAGGCACGGATGTCCTCGCTAATGACCTTGCCACATACAGTGTGAATTTTTCATAAAACTGAACAGTGTCCTAACAAGGCCGTTGGAGTAATAAAGCCTGTCCTGCCTGACAGCGGTTCGAGGGACAGGAACCGGTCTGTAGAGATATGTTCAGATCAATGAAGTCACCTTAAATAGACACACACACACACACACACACTCCACATGCACATGTCATGCAGCCACAGAATGTTCCAGCCTTTTTCTAACTGTCACACAGAAAAACTGGATAAAACAAAAAAACTCTCTTTCAAAAACACCAATCTGCTTCCTAGTCTGCATATCATTCAAATCATTTTAAAGAATGAAGTAAGAGAAACAACACACCCACCTGATCTATTAAACATAGATCCTCACACACACTCAGACACCACCAGGTTGAGTAAAACAGGGGCCTATGTTTTTCGGTTTCAGTCTCTTGCATCATATTCTATGATGTTGTTCTGTTTCTCTTCAGTCAAACAAATTCGGTGGCCATGGTGATTAAAGACTGACCAGACAAATCACTCCGAACACACTGCACACTTCAACACTTGCTATTTGATTAAGTCACTAATTAGTTTTGCTTCCTCTTCCATCTAAAGGAAGTGACTTTGGCTGCCTTCATACCGCAACAGAATAAAGTTATACAGATGTCTGTAGTGCTAAATACATTGACAACAAGGTCTGTTAGAATTCAAATCAATAGCAGTTTGGCCTACCTTTCGCAGACCTCAAACGCTGCATGTCTAATCAAACTGCAAAGTATTTTACAGTATATGGCTCAGATTTTTTTTCTTTTTGGCCGGTACATTATACTTATGTTGCCATTAACAAAATATTTATATTCAGACAGTGTCATGTTAAAGATGAAGTAAGATTTTTTTATGTTAAAATACATTCTCTTAACCCAGTTTATTGTTCTTTGACTACTATTAGTATGTCATTCATGGGTTTATCTCCCCCAAAAGTGTAAACACTAAGCCTCCTAGGCACCATCAAAACATTGAGAGCAGTCCGCTCAGATGCGTCAATCATTTTCCAGCTCAACCTATTGCAAGAGTTTGGGGCGTGGCTACTGTAGCAGATGGAGCCAGAGGGTGTTTACAAAGCCACTTGAAGGCAAGCCTGCAACCTTAGCTGAAAAAAGCGTAACGCATGCTAATGCTGCAGTACGCAGGAAAGAAGAGGCATTTTTTTAATGGATGTCAATAGAGGAGAGGCTTCACTATGCTAAATAAACCACTTTGTGAGGAAATAGCTTATCATTTAATGCAGAGGTCTCCAAACTTGGTCCTGGAGGGCCACTGTCCTGCAGAGGTTAGCTCCAACCCCAATTTAACATACCTGAACCAGCTAATCAAGGTCTAATTAGGCATACTAGAAACTTCCAGGCAGGTATCTTGAGGCAAGCTGAAGCTAAACTCTGCAGGACAGTGGCCCTCCAGGACCTAGTTTGGAGACCCCTTTATAATGTTTACTTTGACGTGTCCAGTGTACATGGCTTTAAATAGTTGTGGTGTGTCTAATCCCAATGTGTTGGATTGAGTTGGGGGAGGCCTAAAAGGGGTGTTTGCAAAATATGCTTTAATTTTGTAATTCCACTATGTGCCATTAATGTTGCAGAAACTACATACTTCACCTTTAATTATGTTCATGGTAATATTAATACCTTTTAAATTTAGATTTTAAGGACAATTTTTGTTCAGCATACTAGCTCCACTGATAACAGCAGAATGATGCACTAAAGACAGACCATCTTCCCTTTATTTAGTCACAGGCTATAAAAATGAATCTTCAGACTTATGTGCCCTTGTGAAAAAGAAGTACACTTTAGCATACTGAAAATAGTACTTATAACAGAAATAACAAACTTTAAAAGAATACACTTAATTATGAAACAAATGTAATGTTTTTGGACACTTACAGTACCCACTTTATAAGTGCATCTTTATATATAATTTTATAATTACTTCTATTGTCTTTTAAAAGAGTGTACAGCTGAATGTACCAACAAGCAATTATGGTAACTAAAATATACTTTAATGTCTCTTCTATTGGAACTTGTATGTCATGTATTTAAATATATTTGTAAATACTTGCAATGATGAAGTTGCAATTTAGTTAATTTAAAATATAAAAATAATATTTTAAATGTAATATTAAATAACACACTACATTTAAAGTTATAATCAAGTACTTTACATGTGCTACACAACACATCAATACTAAAACATAATCAATAAAAATACTTTAAGGTAAAAAAAATATATTAGAAAGTGCACTTTTTACAAGTGTACTTAAGTGTGTAAACAGTCATTAAAGTATATTCACTTTAAATACACTGAGGTGGCCTTTTATTTCAGTAACATTATCTGCAAGTACAGTTTTTAAAAAGTAAACTTTTAAGATTTGAAGTACACTACAAGTGTACATTCAGTACAATTAAGCACACTTTTTAACAAGGGTGAGTTTGTGTGTTAATACTAGGATAAAGACCTGCCTTTTGTCTTCTCTTCAGACAGAAGCATGACTGTTTGTAGATATCATACTCTTGCTGGTGAAACGGTTTGCTCCCTCTCAAATTGAACACTGAAGTGATGTTGACCTCTTTGGGTCATTTACTCATAAAAGCTCATAACAGTCCACCACCCAGTTTGTACTCCTGCTGAATTATGGGAGTTTTTCCATTATTCTGTGATTGCCTGCTGCAAGATAGAAGGAGCCTGTCTATTGTTTCTTATGATAACAAATAAGACACATCAAAACTCACAGAACTGACATTCTGAGCACTCTGGGGAAAAGAAGACCTTAATATAGCTCCCAGCCACTAGATGGCACTTCCATGGACTGATGTTCATCCTTTAATTTCGCTATAATTGATTAATAATTCACATTTTATCTGTTAGGTTTTACTACAATTCTGTTTCTTCGCTCATTCATCTAATATTTGCTCTGTGTACAGTGTATGTTCCAAGTCAAGACCATCCCGTTCGTTACCAACATTTCATTTTTGGGAAACTATACCTTTAAGACCTGTGAGATAACCAAGAGATTAGATGGATACAAATGGAAAAAGACAAACAAACAAACAAACAAACATTTTGAAGAGATTGGATAGCTTTCTAATTTTCTCTCACAATGTGTTTATGGAATGTTTTTAAAAGTTTCTTGCTCTAATTCCCATTCTTTTTTCCCCTTCAGGCCATCCGGAATTAGTCACTTGAATATTTAAAGCAAATTTAATTTAGCCACAAACGCATTCTGTTTTGCCTAATGTCTGTCCTGATATACACCGAGAGATTTTATAGCACCATCTTAGGTTTCCAATGTTCATGAAACAGCCAGTGTTTTTTTTTGTTTTGTTTTTTTTGTTTTTTGTCACAGGCCTCTTTCCTCCAGCGCTCATGCTTACCAAGACCCGAGAATAAACCTGCGTGGTCCATCAAACAAACACAGATCAGCCCTGAAGTTTGAATGATGTAAATATGAATGTTTTTAAAGGCATGTCCTTCATAAACATCACCACCACTGCCCTCATTAACATGCTCATCACCTGCATACACCTCCAGCGGCCACTGTTCACACCTGCTCAACAGTTCCTCATTATATCCGTCACTCAAACATTGGCTACACTGATCTCCTCTTGGCTTGCGGCTGTTTTCTCTGCTGGACCGTGTGCGTGTGTGTGTGCGAGAATTAGGCTGTACTTCAGAGAGCCCCACCGTTCACCTGCACAGCAAAGGTCATCCTTTATTCATCAAGAAGAAAAAAAAAAAGATGAATAGCAAAGGGAGATATGGGGAAAGACATAGCAGGGTGGGGTGGTTTTGATAGCTTTTGGCTGAGATTCACAGCTTTAAATGAAACCTCTGTGGAGTGTCTGCTGGGGTGGGCAGGGCAGCGCACATTTGGGTCAAGCTGAGCTGAAAGCGACTTACTTTTTCTTTGATGTTCTCAGCATGGTCCAGAGCAAGGTTCGGTGATGTCCACTTTTAGCTGCCATTATGTTTTTTCATGCGGTCTTGTGGACACAATCAGTATTTGCAAAGCAATGGGAATATGAGATTTATATTAGAAATTTATATATGGGATTTATTACAAAATTTGTTTTATAGCATGTATAAGAGATGAATTTATAAGAGATGGATTATGAAACTGCCAACTAGTAGTGTCAGCCTTTCCAAACGTTAGTTTATTAGCACGATTTTGACTTTGACAAAAATAAAATCATCCGACAGGTTTGTGATCTTAAGCCCGGAGCACACCAAACCGTCGACTAAAGTTGAAACGGCGTCGGAGCTCGTCGGTCAGTCGGGCCATCTGATCATTCTGATTGGCTGTTCAACTACGGAAAGGCATTACTTCTTATGCAGATGCAAAACCGACGTGCTACTTGGCAGTCGGGTGTTGAGCATCGGTTTGGTGTGTCAGGGCAACCTTGGACACAGACGCTGCTGACGTGAGCCAACACCGCAGTCTGCTTTCATCGCCACTAGTTCGCCGGCGTCGAACCGTGTGTTGGTGTGTTCCAGGCTTTACTGGAGGAAGATTTGGCTGGTCACCAATGGGTATCTAATAAAATTAGAGAAATATCTTTTTTTTTATGAGGTCCATCGATTTTACCCCATAAATAATTACTTGAAATAAATTTTGAAGAGATATTGAAATAAAATGACCTTTTTGCAAGCAGAATCCTAATATCATATTGCAAATGTATTGCAAATGTATTCAATAAACCAAGTCAATCCCAAATCCCTTCATGTTATATTAAATTTATAATTTGAAAATTATTTAAAAGAGTTGTATTTATTTTGAAAAATTGTGCCGGTTGGCCTTGGACAAAACTTCAAAAATAACTTGTGGAAAAATTGAATTAATCTTTTTTATTTTCATAACAAAAAGTACATAAACTTTCACTTTCTAACCATCAGCAATTCATTTTCTCTGTAGTCCTTGTAGGATTACTACACACACACACACACACACACACACACAGAAATATTTCACATTGTTTTCTAGGGAATAATCAGTACTTCTGGAATGATCTCAAAGTGTACAAAATGTTTTTTCATTGTTGTAGTGTCAAAAATTAAGTAGGCTACTAGTGGCCACTAAATAGTGTTCTTAAACAAAACAGTATTTGATTGCTTTACATATCAATCTCATCAAAGTGAGAAAAATAATCTGGAATATGTACTAGATCTTTTGCTGAAAGTCATTCAGTCTGGCTTTGTGAGACTAGCTAGCATATTCTGAGGCTCACCTTGTACACACCATTAGCGATCTAAGAGAAGATCCGTCTGTGTAATGGCTGGAATCCTTCATCTCTGCTGTGTGGAAAATTTCATTACTGTATATACATAATTAATACAGCAATAATAGTTATTCTTGCTCCTCTGTCTCATTGGATGCCTGTGAGCCCTATCCATGCCTGTCTGTGTGGAAATAAGAGTAAGACATGACAGCTTTGTATCAATGTCAAATGCCCATTGAGGATTAATAAAGTTATATCACATTGTATGACAAACGCCACTCGCTAATCTTGCTAATCTGCTCCAGAAGCTGTCAAGGGAAAATTTGTACTCAAAAGTAACTTCTAGAACTGATTTGTAGCATTTTTCTTTCTGGCGGTTCTTCTTTGTTGTTGTGTGTGTGAGCCTGAGAGGCTGCCAGCCTGAGACATACATCAAAACCTTCAAGTTCAACAGCATTAGCGCTCGCACTGCTATGCCTACAGAGTAATGAACAGATGACAAGTGTTAGCAAAGAAGCTAAATTATTCTGTTTCTCATATTGAATTTTTAAAAAAGTAATTAGCGTGCAGGCTAATGTAATGAATTGTTAATTAGTAGCGTTGTCAGACGCAGAGGCAGTGATGGATGTTTGGCTAGCTGAGGCTGCTAAGGCGATCAAACGGGTCTGAGTTCTTTTTTACAATATGCTAATCCACTGTCCTCAAAGATTTCCAGACATGAAGCAGGTATTGAAATGCTTGTGCGCTGAATGTCTGGTAATGAGTAGCAGGCTGTCCTATCTGTTTAAATTAAAACTCAAAGACATCCTCAGCCACGCCCCCTCTGCAGCAGATCCATGCTTACCAACAAGGTTGCCTAGCACCAGTTGCTAAGTTACCGCTAAAGCCTGATGTTCCTCTTCAGGCAGTGGTGCAAATGTTATGTTAGTTTCTAAATATAGAAAGCGTTCTGATTTACTAGTGTCATTGTAGAAGTGCCTTTTCTGCCTGGCTCAGAATAGAACACAGGGCTTTTTCCTTAAATAACACACAACCCAATCATTTTGTGACTTAAATGAATATAATTATTTCTTAATTATCATGTGGGCACTGTCTGGATTTGTTGACGTGACTAATTGTTCGAGATGAAAATAAAGACTAGACAATCTGTTAGCGTTGTTCTTCAGGTCATTGGCTCCGAGCGCAGGGAAATCAATTCGTTTTGTGCACAACAGCGGAAACGGTACATTTCTATGAGCCTGTCACTATTCTCTCGTGCTGTAAATGAGAATCTCTTCCAGATCATCACCTCAAAGAGCCGTCGAAACTCAACGGTGACCACGACCATCCCCCGACCCGGCGAGACACCAAACAAAACCAGCAGGAAAGGACAGAACTGTAGACAATCAATAAATGTTCTTCAATCAAGATGCATTTCGGCTGTGGACCCTTGGCCTGTGTGTGTGGACATATGCTAACAGGACAAGGACGAAGAAAGGTGCTGCCAGTCTGCTTCAGAGCTGTTTCTCCATCACCCATCCCCCTGGGGCCACCATTGTGCGTCTCGTTTTCTATCAACGAGACTAATTTAAACCACCCTCAAGAGAGTGAAAGAGAAATATCGAGCTATGTTCTTCGAAATGCAGCGATTTTCTATCATCCATCACCTACAAATGCTCACTCAAATAATCTGCACGTTTCAAGCGATGAGCTGTAGCATTGCTAAAAGTAATGAAACTATTTCTCAATAACGTGGTGGTAGTGTCTCTATTATTTAAATATTGAAGATTATAGCTTATTGAATATAAGCTTATGAATATATAGTTTTTTCATTAAGTATTGGGGGAAGAACTATGTAATGCTACAATGTTACAATTTTCTTGATAATATTTCAGCAGTAAAGATGTGTACACTATTCTCTCTCGACTTTTTAGAATCAGAACAAGCAATGGACAATTTAGGAATGAATGACTCTTGAGTCGGTTCTTTCCAATGAATTGACCGTTCGCAAAGACAAGCCATGCTGCTCTCACGCCACACATCATGTTCTCATGCAGTGAAAAATACATCGCGGAGCAAAGAGGACACTGACAACGCGTCGACAGACAAGACAGAGCAGGTTACTTTTGATATGAGACAAAGTCTCAAATTTCAAATTTTGTCATTTTTAAAGAAATGTAAACAATAAATACTGTTTTGTGGCTCTTTAATGTGTTGTGACAGATGCTGTAGCACCTCATTTCAAGCGGCTCGTGAACCGATCATCTCTACTAGTTCATTTATAGCAACAAATAAACATGAATGAACATCATAAGGAATGTTGTTTCAATCGCGGAAAGACATCAGTACCATAGGTCAGTACACACCATTTTTCAAGTTCAAGTCCACCTAACTTACGTTAATCTGCTAACTCCCCTGACTGCTTTGTCGGATTCGGCGTTATGATTGGTTAGATCGCCTGTCAATCAAACTCCTGGCGAAGGGTCAATTGGTTGGTAAGATTTGATTCATTTCACACTGTACAGTATAGACCTTATGCAGCCCCGCCCCTTTTCAGCATTGCGCTCGTTGTCTTTTGACTTCCGGTTTGTATTTCCACAGCAATCTTACATATTTATGAATGAACTGCTCGTTTTAAAATCTTCCCGGTCTACTGACATTTGTTAAGACATCTGCTTTAAACATTACAATGCTCATGATAACTTTCATTAACTCTACAACAAGTAAATCCACTTAACCAGCTAATTATTCTTTGACAGCGACGCCATAGAAATGTACAGAGGAACCGCAAAACGTAAGTTCAAAGACAATTTTATAAAGATGGCGGCACGCTTGTTTCTCTGGCGCATAAGGTCTATATAGACCTTATTCACAGCAGCTTCATGAAAGCGAGGCTGTGAGGGAGAGACTTATCGTGTTTTCAATGGCATCCACTGTAAAAAAAAAAAAAAAAAAAAAAAAATCTGTTTAAAGCTCCTAGATCACTTATAATTTTCCACAGCTCATGTTGTCTGGACTTTTTTTTATCTATTGAAATGTCTTGGAAAGACATTTTGCAGTGTTTCATCAGCAGACCAATCCAAAATCACATTAAGTAAAAGTACAATCCACAGAGGAGATGTATGTCTATGTATGCCTTGCTTTTATTCCCGTTAAAAAAAATCAAAGATGGCGATGCTGTGAGTAAGGTCTTCGAAATTAGAATTAGTCTGTCTCAAATCGTAGTAGGAATGAGTATTACAAAGTTACCTGGATGGTCTACTTTTTCTGGGTAGAATCCGAAGCGCAGATCCATACACAACCCATTGTGTGTTGGACGAGGATTTGATTAGAACTACAAACACAAATAAAAAGTGTTAAAAACTACAAACATGGCAGATGTGCGAGACTGATGGTTTAGAATAGATAAAGGGTTTGAGTGATTAATAATCAGTATCTAAATTGACAAAAATATATTTATTCAATGTTATCCACAATACATTTCATATGCAACAGCAATGTGAACTTTTTGTAAAGATGCGTTTGTTCATTAACTTTTAAATGCATCATTATGCAAACAAATAAGGAGAGTTCTCTGCATGAAAGACACATCAACGTGCTACATTTCTCTCCGATATGGTAGGAAATTAAATTAAATTGAATGTGGAGGATTTTAACTGTGGCAAGATGATTGACAGGGCAGTTTAAACAGTGACAGGATGCATGTAACTAAGCGACAGAGCAGTCTGTTAAAGACGCTATTATGATGAAGTAGTATGTCCCAAAGCTTGCCTACAATTTTGCTACACACTCAGAAGTATGTGTTTCTTCACAAAAACAGAACACTTTTAGGGCATAGTATGAGTAAGCAAATTGGGACGCAACATCCGATGATCTTTTGAGTTGATTCTTGTCAATGAATCAGTTGACATGGTCTAAATCATCATGCCAAATTTGGCATGCAATAGTGATATAATAGTGGTTTCAGCATAAAAAGTTAATCTCGCATTATTATTACTTTGTCTCCTCAACAAATATACAACTGTACAACAAATGATTTAAACAAATTACAGCTTACTATTTTTAATATATCATACATGAAAAAAATACGAATTAGCTTCAATTTAATAAGCTACATTTCCCATGTATCTTGTATTGTTACTGGCTATTTTAGCTAAAGAGTAGCTTTCAGTTTAGCTTGCTGTAGCTAATTTTTTCTAAATTTCAAATTTTTTTTTTTAGCTTGTCCAACACTGCTCAGATGTAAGCATTTACACATGCACACATTCTGTTCACCTGCCAGACACTGAACACGACCTGCCATGCATGCGACCCACTGCAGTGACATTTGAGTCATTTAAAGGCCTGAGGTGGGAGAGTAATTATAGTGTGAAGGGTAAATGGTGAGTGAGTGTTGGATTCTAATATTATGTGAATAAAATCAGCAGGCATTCGTGAGAGGAACAGGAGAGCTCAAACATATTGAACTATTCTAGAATACAAACAGCCCCCTCCATCTTCAAAGAACAGTCCCACTCTCAGCACTAATGTAGGGCACAAGAAGGGCAGCTCTCTGCCTTCTTTGAGATAAATGATTCATCTGATCCCCTGTATTAGCAGTTATTGCTCCTGTAGAGTAATCCCCCCTTAAAAGGGTGAAGGTTAACATCCGCGGACAGGTAAACACAAATACCATTTCTCCATAAAGTGCATACAGCTATCAGATATAGCACAGGCAGCATCCACTCTATCCGCGGCTGTCTGTATGACGACGATCTGCTGCTTTTATGGATCTGTAAGCGTATGCTAAGAGCGGCACGTCTCTGGGGTGCGTTGCAGGTAATTGTATGGATTGCGGTGCTCTTAAACTGTGTTTGTAGAAAATGCTTGGCAGGATAACAGACGGCAGTGATTATCCCGAATCTTATTGATTTTCCTTCACCGGCTCAGTGAGACCATGAGAGATACTTCTGCCTTTAGAAGCAACAACAACAAAATCATACACAAGTGCAAAAACACAGTATGCCACATGAGCCCTGATAATAGATGCACCACATAATGGTCAAGTTAATGTCTGAGAAAATAATGGCCGTTTTACAGCAGACGAACAATTCCCGAGTCCCTGTTTAAATAAAAACATTTTAAACCAGCCTAAGCTGGTTTGCCAATCTTAGCTGCTCATTTAGGCCTGTCTGGTTTGCTGATTTTAGAGGGGTTGGTTGGCTGGGGTTAGACCAGCAAACAACTTTAGACTGGTTTAAGATGTATTATTAATTAATACTGCCTTATTCAATGATCTGATTCACTGAAACTTTTACAGAAAAAACAAATTAATTCCCCATGTTTTCCACATGAGATCACGTTTTCACAAGGGAACTGTTCCAAATGTATATTGTGAAATATATTAAAAATGTACCTTAACATAATGCATATATGTAAATATTTTTTTCCCATATGGGAGCCAGGTTGGTTTAAACTGGTTTGGTTTTGATCTAGCTGGTTCTTCACAAAAAATGTTCAGTTGGAATTGTAAGAACGCCAACAATTACTTACCTATAACATAGATATTGCTAAATTTTTTAGTTTATGTTACAGTATAGGCTAGGAAGCCTGATGGCACATATCAACTATACTGGGAATCTGTTATAAACTCTGATCCGTTTTGTTCTAACTTTTATTGTAAACTGCATTGACATGCATAATAACAGGTTCAGTGAAGAAATGTCATAAATTTCATCGAAAAATTACAAGAAAATGTGAAATTAATTGAGGCAGACGCAACCTTCAAGTTAACGAGAATTGTATTAGCCCTCCAATCTGTGCGAAGCCCTCAATAACGAGACAACAGCAATTAAAATTCTTAATTGTAAATGTCAGGTTGTTGAAGCAGCGAGTGTTTGTGGGAGGAGACAGATTGGTGGCTGCCAGGGTTTCAGGGTTTTTTTTTTTTTTTTTTTGAGAGAGAGCATTGACAGCTGAGAGCGTGAGTCAGGGTGTTTTTGTCTCTGTTTTAAAGGCCTGTTGTGTAGACAAAGTGAGAGATTGTAAACCATCACCTCTGTCTGTGAGAAACAAAACACAGTGCACTGTGACTATGTGTATTTTTAAAAAGGCTTTCAGTTTTAGGATTCTGTATCAGTCAAGGCAAACTTGGTCTGCTTAAAAACAGCACCGACCTCAGAGAAATGATTTTTTTTTAAAAATACAAGGGCAAATACATTCTCTACAAGCTATGTCTGAAAGAGAAAGAAAGAATGGTAACACTTCAGTATAGGGAACACGTAGTCTTCAATATTAACTACAACTTTTGCCTCAATTAACTCCTAATTTACTGCTTATTAATAGTTAGTAAGGTAGTTTTTGTAGTGTTTAAATTTAGGTATTGGTAGAATTAAGGGATGTAGAATAAGGTCATGCAGAATATGTGCTTTATAAGTACTAATAAACAACCAATATTCTAGTAATATGCAAGCTAATAGGCAACTAGTTAAAAGTGAGAATTGAACCCCAAAAAAAAGTGTTACCGAAAAAATTACTTTTACTTAAAGGGTTAGTTCACCCAAAAATGAAAATTCTGTCATTAATTACTCACCCTCATGTCGTTCCACACCCGTGAGACCTTCGTTCATCTTCAGAACACAAATTAAGATATTTTTGATGAGGCCTCCATTGCAAGCAATGTAATTAACACTTTCAGATGCCCAAAAAGCTACTAAAGACATATTCAAACCAGTCCATGTGACTACAGTGGTTCAACCTTAATGTTATGAAGCGACAAGAATACTTTTTGTGCACCAAATAACAAAATAACGACTTTATTCAACAATATCTAGTGATGGGTGATTTCAAAACACTGCTTCATGAAGCTTCGAAGCTTTACGAATCTTTTGTTTCGAATCAGTGGTTTAGAGCGCGAATCAAACTGCCGAAGTCACACCCCCCAGTGGTGAACCATTGAAATTTCGAAACATTTATGACATAACGAAGCCTCGTTTACTGAAATCACTTGACTTTGGCAGTTTGATACATGCTCCGAACCACTGATTTGAAACAAAAGATTCGTAAAGCATCGAAGCTTCATGAAGCAGTGTTTTGAAATCACCCATCACTAGATATTGTTGATTACATTAAAGGGGGGGTATCACACACAGTTTCTGCCAATCTCATGTTAATCTTGAGTACCTATAGAGTAGAAGTGCATCCTTCATATTTCCAAAAAGTCTTTAGTTTTATCATATTTATAAAAGATACATACGCTATCTGAGTCTTTCCGAAAACAGCCGAGCGCTTGGAGGCGTGTCCTGTGAGTGGAGCTAGAGTGACGAGTATGCGCAGCTTTTGCGTAGCGATCGTCTGCAAGCTATCAATGGTCAGCTAAACAACTGTATTTAAACACACACAATACACCATCGCATTATCCCTGGATAACTTCTGAATCGCTATAATGAATATCGCATATGAATGATGAATAATAAATTTATGAATTCACTACGTTCGTGTTGTTTACATAACGGACAAAACAGACATTTGAAGCAGTTTTACTTACCACCTGTGGTTCCGACTCATGACCGGGACCATTATTGCTGTGACTGCTCCATCTTTCAGTTTCAAACAATCTGTAAATCCAGCATAGCCAGTTCTATGCTGGATTTACAGATTGTTTGAAACTGAAAGATGGAGCGGTCACAGCGGTAAAGATCCCGCCTTGTTTATAAAACCATAAGTGCCAATCCTGAGGGCTCGAGCAGCCACAGAAAAACACAAGATATTCTCCATTCATTTTAACCAATAAAAAGTGATTGCAACTATCAGTTTCTATGGTTATTTTAATAACAAATATCGAGAGTGCATCAATGTAATGCATGAGAACAAATCTCTCAGCTCCACTTAACGCTGGGTTCTTTGGGAAGCAAGGTTATTTTTCCCTCACAACCACAAACATACTTCTTTGGTGACATTGTTGATTTCGCGTCCTGTGACCTGTGCGGCGCTGCCGACAACTTCTGTAAAGCCGAACGCACGTTGATGGGCGTGCTCTTGCTCTCTCGCTCTGGTTGACATGTGCGCGCGCGCCCTTCTGGGAGAAGTGCCTGTACAAGGAATTCTGAGCTTGTTGACATCACTCAGACCGATACTCGAAAAAAACATTACGATTTCTGTGAGGATTTGGAAGCGAATTTTTGGCACAGAAATACTCCGTCATCTGTCCAACTCGTGTTTTGAAACTTTGGCCATGTTTAGCATAAGAATCCAACTCTTTAACAGTGTAAATAAGTCAGAATACATGAATTAGCATTATACCCCCCCTTTAAGGTTGAAGCACTGTAGTCACATGAACTGTTTTAAATATTTTTTTATTAGCTTTCTGGGCATCTGAAAGTGTTAATTATCTTTCTGGCAATAGAGGCCTCACTGAGCCATTGGATTTTATCAAAAATATTTTAATCTGTGTTCTGAAGATGAACGAAGGTCTTATGGGTGAGGAACGACATGAGGGTGAGTAATTAATGACAGAATTTTCATTTTTGGGTGAACTAACCCTTTAAATTACAAAAGGATTCAAACTCTCAATAGCATGACAGATAATAGAAAGTTTATAATGTGTTTCTGTTGAGTGCTGACATTTTCAAAATGCAGTTAAACTGTATAAATAGTTTAGACGAGGTTGGTAGTGTTGGTGCTATTTGTTATGCATTGCTGGGTAAGTTTGTAAGCCCATTGATTTCTCCTGACAGACATATTCAGAGCTCTCAGCTCAACTGATTCCCTTTGGGGAAATGATCCGCTAGAAGACACACTTACGTGGTTTTCATCCATCAGCTTCATTCTGGGCAAGAATATGTGATGTTTAAATTTAGAAAAATTGATGAACGTTTCCCTGAGCAGAACCTTCTGATGTTTCCATAAATTGAATTTGTTTTTTAAAGTCTTCACTGAATCATCTGTAGCCAGGGATGATGACATCAGCAGTCGTTTCATGGCGATGGTTCTGAAAGCGGTCTGGATATATTTAGTGTTCCAAAGACCCAGTTGGGCAAGAGAGAGAAGAGAGAAAAGCATTTTTAAGCTAGATTTCTTTCTTTCTGTCTCTTTAATCCACATTTTTGGTAGGGATCTGAGAAAGCCCAAGGCCATTTTAATAACTTGAAAAATATACTAAATATTGAAGTATCATGTTGTTATTTATTTCATGACTTTTCCTAATCTTAAGGGATCTGATTATTTTTTAAAATTAATATATGATAACATATTCATTCTTTTATTTTTATAAAATGGCACTTGTTTGTGATTCACAAAACTGTCTCAAAAGAATCAGACTTTGTGCAGTATTTTTAATTGACTAAAACGAGTCATTAACTAAGGAATCGGAAACATGAAGCTGAATTCATGAAGCTAGAAGCTAGATTCTACCCACATTTCTATCCTCCATTCTCTCACACTTACAGAGACAGTGAGGTAGGAAAAAGCATTATATGGCCTTGAGAGAGTGTAAACAGCGTTCGCAAACAAAATTGAACTCTGGGTTGCTTCGAGATCTCTCATGCTCACATTACTGCTCTCTGGGCACCATTCACAAGACCTGTGACATCTACTGCTAAACAATTCAGAACCAATCCAGACTTAAAACATTCAAATGCTCATTTCTGCAGCACAGACCTCTGAACATGTCTGGGTCATGCCTCACATTATAAGTAAAGATCATTCTAATTATTTTTGCCCAGTGATTTCTACCACATTCCCTCCAGTCAACCGTGTCACTGAATGGCACAGAGCGTAAGGGGCAAACGCATTAACAGTTATAAAAATCAACAGCAGCCTTTGATCTTTTGACTGGCATCCAAACAAAAATTAAAGCCTCGACTACAGCCTCAGGATTCGGATCTTCAGAGAGAGAGGGAAGAGAGAGCGAAGGATAGACTTCCACTATGACAAGTGGTCAAGAATGAAAGTTCCTGCCTCGGGGATCATAGTCTAACAGCAGAGTAATTAACACAGCAGAATTATCTACCCGCAACAGAGAGATGATGCAACCTCGAGCTGCGATTTGAAACATAATCATGCCTAAAAGCTATAAGAGGTATTTGGGAAATAAAATTGAAGCAGATGGGTCTTGTATAAGAGTTAAAGCGGTTTATTTTGCGATAATGACCAACAGACTGTACATCATCAGTGTCATATTATTGTTTTATTGTTGTTATATTTATCATGTAAATAAATTAAGATGAAATATTGTATTAAAATGTTACCATATTTAAGTAGTACAACTGAGGTAAATGCCAAAATATGTGTCTGGACAGAGCATTCATCTACTGTGTTTTCCTCTGGACACAAATTAGCTGAATGGCCCTATTTTAGAACATGCCAGATTCATAAAAGATGTACGCCTTAATGAGGAACAGTCATTCATACATTGCAATGGTCACAACCCCAGGCACACTTCAATGTGCTACAGAGTCTTATTGAACCAGAGTGAAATATTTCTGAACAGCACTGCCGCACTCAACATTTAAAACAAGCAGTTAAATGTGCAGTGTTAAATTATTTCTGTGAAACATTCTATAATGGGGAAAAAGATAAAACAGGAAGTTATATTATTGAGAAGACCCCTGAAGACCCTTGTGACTGTCCCCCTTTAGTAAATAATTTTATACCTTAAAACTCTTTGATCACCAAAATAGCGCATATAAACATTTTTCCTGTGGAAAAAAAAGGATTCATGCCTTAAAATAGCCTGAATGTAACTCTAAACCCTTAATTAGCATACCTTGCTTCATTTAGCATACACGTATCTATGAATATGCAAATTAGCCCCGCCTCCACTCACTTACACCAGCTCAGAGATCCACTTGGTCAACTTTACTGTAAACGCTGCACAATGGAAATACTGGTTTAATTCAGCCATATATGTTTGAACCAGAAACTGATTCAGAAGAAGAAGTGGAGGAGTGAATTATACAGGCTCGTCTACAAGTAGATGTATCAGAATGGTAATGCTTTTTATGTATCGCTCTCTACAACGTCGGACACATAACAGTAATTAATATGATTAGCCTTTTGCTTGACTATGTTATCAAACAGCTAATAATGTGTTGCTAATGCTACACAAACCAAGTTCCCATTCACCATGTCAGAGTCAGACAGCTGCCTTCAAAAAATCAGCATCCTTAGAAACGCTTTGAACAACTCCAATGTCTCCAACATCAGTGGAGAAAGGCATTTCGTTCATCGTAACATCGTAATATACACCATATACATAATTCACCCGCTATATTGTTAAATGTACCCGATTTTTCATGTCAGCAAGGAAAATATACTGGAATAACCTGGATCCTCTTGAGACTCCCCTGCTTTGCAGCATAGTAATGATATGCTAAAGCCCGCCCACACATTGACGTGTTTGGTTACAAGGTAGTTTGTGACGTAAGAAACACCGGCGATTTAAAAACGCGTTTTTGTCTTTTTTTCACTGCGCTTTTAAGGAGAAAAGACTCAGCAATGGTGTTGACTAATGAATTTGCACATACACTGCCCGGCCAAAAAAAAAAAAGTCACTGTTTGGATTTTAATATGCAAATACTTAAGAATCTATAAATGGATCATTATTAAAGTGATTATTATGTTTCTAGCATGTTATATGTTTGGCAACGTTTTTTTTAACCCTTAAAGATGGAGTGTGTAGCTTTTCATTTCTTAAACAACCATGTAGGAAGACACATCGTGGCCATATTCCAGGATGACAATGTCAAGATTCATCAGGGTTAAAATTGTGAAAGAATGGTTCAGAGAGCATGAAGAATCATTTTCACACATGAATTGGCACCTCTGAGCTCAGACCTTAATTTCATTGAAAGTCTTTGGGATGTGCTGGAGTAGACTTTACAGAGTGCTCACCTCTTGCATTGTCAATACAAGATCTTGACCAAAAATTGACGCACCTCTTGATGGAAATAACATCACAACATTTATTCCATCGAGAGGTGCATCAATTTTTGGTCAAGATCTTGTATTGACAGTGCAAGAGGTGAGCACTCTGTAAAGTCTCCTCC
This sequence comes from Ctenopharyngodon idella, assembly GCF_019924925.1. NCBI lineage: Eukaryota > Metazoa > Chordata > Actinopteri > Cypriniformes > Xenocyprididae > Ctenopharyngodon > Ctenopharyngodon idella. The sequence continues at coordinate 18,636,649 of NC_067227.1, forward strand.
AGCACATCCCAAAAACTTACACTGAGGTTAAGGTCAGTGCCAATTCATGTGTGAAAATGATTCTTCATGCTCCCTCCCAACAATTCTTTCACAATTTGAGCCTGATGAATCTTGACATCGTCATCCTGGAATATGTATCTTAATACATGGTTGTTTAAGAAATGAAAAGCTACACACTCCATCTTTTTGTGTTAAAAGAACCGTTGCCAAACATATATCATGCTACAAAAAATAATAATCACTGTAATAATGATCCATCCATAGACTCTTAAGTATTTGCCTATTAAAATCCAAACAGTGACTTTTTTTTTTGCCAGGGCAGTGTAGTTTGTCTTAAAGCATATTAAAAACACCACATAGATATTATAAACAACATTGAAAACTTGATTTTGAAATGCTGTAAATTCATACCTTTTGGCTAAATGAATTTTACTTATGGTTGTCTACGCACATTAAACTGTAATGTGAGAAAGTATTTTACAGCAATATTTAAAAAATTGCACACAGCAACTTTAATCTCCTGCATCTCCTCACTGATGAAAAAGAGAAATGAGTCTTAGAGAGCAATTTCCTCAATAAACAGCTGTTGAAGTCACAAACTCACCTCATTCCCCTGTAAACGAGCTCACCTGTGCTTGGCTGACACATTCGAAGATCCGTTTAGACAGCAAGGACAAGAGTTGCCTTCCTGTTCCATATTCTCCTGTCAAGGCAGATGTTAAACTCTGCGCATGGGCGGCAGTCGCTCGCACTGCCTCAATTTGAAAGGTAAGGCTATCATTTTGCTGGTGGATGTGGAGTTAGTCAAACAACTAAAATATCCAATCCTCCCACAATTCATCTCAGCAACTGTCCCTTACAGCGACTGCCATGTTAATATAAAATACAGCTGCAAGAAACATAAAACTACAACATCTAGACTGGACTGACCATTCGCATTGGCCGTCTCCCCGGACACTAAGTATAGTAGAATGTAATGACCCCGTCACTGTACTACACAATTAGCCCTGATTTAAAGGTCTTTTAGGACACAGAAACGCTCTCAACATTATGGCCTTAAACTCATCATTGCAGAAGTAAATCAAAATGTAATTTGGTAACTGTGTTCTAGGCTTCAGAGTTCAGGGTTGTTCATGGATCATCTGAGCAGAGCTGAACAAATGTGGTAATGTTCTTTCTAACAAGACGTAGCACGTAACAAGATGTCATATGTAGATAAATGGACGTTTTAAGCACACATATGGGAATTTTTGCCAATTTATGTATAAATGGCAAGTGAGGTACACTACATGTTGTCAGCATACTGAAAGCTCAGCTTACAGCCGACCGGCTTCTGTGAATTTATATGAGATCTGTGACCTGAGTTTGGATGGGTTTTGAGGAGGTGTAACAAAACAACAACCTCTCCATAATTCATACCGCTCTTATTCCTCTCTTTCTCTCTGTCATTCCCTTCGTCCTTCTCCCTCTATCTCTCCATCTCTCTCTCACACTAAGGCTGTTCACCTGTATTAATAAATGTTCAGACACCCCTGTGCTGCCTGTCAACATGGCCGTGTTGTGGAGACAGAGAGAGAGAGAGAGGGGAAGAGAGCCCGAGAGAGGGAGGTGTCAGAGCGACATGAATAATGGAGAGGGTGTAGACCGTGATCTGTCTCTGTCTGTCCAGCACGCTGCCACTGCCATGTTTTACTTTTGAACCCTGCATCGGCCAATCAGCATCAACTTAATTCACTCGCACCAGCACACGTACACTTACCCTAAGACACCCACACTTACCCGTACACGCACGCACACACACACACTAACACTAACAAAACAGTGTTGTTCACAGAGTCCGCATACAAAATATAGGATTCAAAATATCATTTAAACTTGGAAATACTCAATGTTTTATGATTTTGATCAAGTTTAAACAAAAAAAAAAAAATGACTGAAAGAAGAAAAAATGTTAGACAGACAGACAGTTAACAGGTATATAGTTTGATAGACAGACAGTCGGACAGTTTGATAGAGAGAGAGAGACAGATAGTTTGAGAACACAGTTAAATACAGACAGACAGACGATAGATAGTTTGAGAACAGCAAGACAGACAAAAAGATAGACAGAAAGGCAGATGGATAGTTTGAAAGACAGTTAGAGAGAGAGAGAGAGAGAGATAGACAGACAGACAGAAAGACAGAGAGTGTTTTTGTGTTTACTGCAGTAATTACAGCATTAAAACACAAGCACACATTGTATCAGACTGCATGCAACAGTGACGGTTTCTGTTAATTCACCCTTCATGTTTCTTATTGGCTGCCCCAATTACCCCAACCAGTCGATCAAATTCATCATGTCGACTGCAGTTAATGCTCTTGTTAGCCTATTAGTGCAGTAATCTAATCAGAGAGCAGGACCATCACACAGTGAGATGTCCTAATCAGACATTTTCCCGCCAATTTCCCACTGCTCGTTAAGTTAACGATCTTTTCACAGAGCGACAAATTGTCATAATTGATTTTCTCAAAGTCAAGGCAAAGACTGCAGGACCCCTCAGGAGCTCCACTGTCCATCCCTCCATTCCCCCACCTAAAGACCAGGACCATAAGAAACATCACAAACTCATCTCATGTTTGGTCTTTCTCTCTCAGATTCTGAGAGATTCTGATTCTGTTGAAGAACAACAACAACAAAAAAAAACTTTAAGGTGGTTTGTTGGTCTATAGAGCTTTAAACTGGTCTCCCAATCTGGTTAAATTGGAGTTCAGCTGGTTTAGCTGGTCAGCTGACAGGTGCCCAAAACTTCTCTAAAATCAGTAATCCAGACCAGTCTAACCAAGCTGGGAGACCAGCTAAAACCAGTTTATGCTGGTTTAAGTTGAAGAGTTGACAGCCAAGTGGAGTCATTTGCCCTTAAACCATGTAAGTCTCAGTGACAACTAAATCAGTGCATCTCTTAAATAGCATGAGGTGCAAACCAGCATTAAGAGCCGAGGAGTCATTACTGGATTCTCATATTTTCTGTGAAGAAAAGAACAAAGGAAAAGCATTAAAGCGTGGAAGTGCTATCAAATTAAAATTATTTTAAGCAGGCAGAGACCATAGCGGCCATTTAATTTCACTTCTGTGTGGAGATATGTCAGACAGCAAACACATTCTTCTTAAGAAAATAATGAGATTCTAACTAAATTGTGGAACATTTTCTTACAAAAAAATTTAAAATGTGGAAGTTTCTGTTGTCTTTCTGTAGAACTAATTTACAAAAATAATGTTCAGACTTTCAGACTTGGTACAATTAGAAGGACACTATCTGGAATGTTTCTTGTTAAATAGATATGAATTTTTAAATCTTTCACTGAAAAGCGAGAGAAAACAAGTCTAAACTGTAAGGTTTGTTGTCAGACAGCATTCATAAAAAGCCATTATGTTCATTCAAACATTCATCCCTTTTAAACATTCACAGACATTCTTCATCATAATGTCTAAGGGATTGAAAAAAGTGATAAAAGTGAGATAGCATGCTGCTAACAATGCCAAGGTCATGGATTCAATTCGCTAGGAATACATGAACTGATAAAATACCTTGAATGCACTTTAAGTTGCTTTAGACGTAAATGTGAACTTATACTGCCTTTAGGCTGATAATAAAAATTGACTAATAAAAACTGACATACTGTACTTTATTCCTCCCATTTTCCTTCCTTTACTATACATTTCTGTATCTTTCCTTCTCTTTATGCTTTGGCATTTTTTTTCAGGAGGTTTAGAGTCACAATGATTATTCAGACTCACAATAGGTGAATTACTGCAAACCACAGCAGATCTGTGACACCTTCCCAATTCAAATATATACTGCATCTCTTCATTAAACAGAACAATACAGGAAGTAGAAAGATGATGTGGTCATACTGCTTTCTGCTGAAAACAACAGCAGACATAATATAGAAACTAGGAGACGAATATAAGCATGGAGGAGAGAGAAAGAGGGGAAGGGAAACATCATGAATAATGGAATGGTTAGCATTGTACGTGAACGCATAATTCCAGAGTGCATGTATCCATGACACGAGTGGGACAGAGGACAGTTTGGAAGTGGGCAAAAAAGAGTCTAGGTTGGAATTTATGGGAAGTTCTGCATTATTTAAAGTTCAAGTTTCAGTTCCTTATCTTTTCTGATTGGTTCCTGAATGCCACTCTCATTATTTATGATGACATTTTTCAGTTTCTATAAATAAACAGTATCTGTACTCATCCTGGTAAGCATGTCACCAGTGCAGGCCTGAAATGTACATTACTCGCCCGATCTCATATTCTCGTCCATCCTTATCCTTATCATATCCATCCTGCTTTCTGCCTCTGAGAGTTAAACAGAAACATCACCCAGTTATTTCATCCACTTCATGAACATCCTTTTTCCTCTGGACCAGTTTGCAGTTAGCCCAAATGCTAATGAGAGACATGCAGGTTTGAATCTAGACTTTCATTTCCTGACTACATTTCCCTCTTTCGCATTGAGATCTTTTTAACATAAGAAGAAAAACAACAACAATTATTGAGAATAGCAACAACTGGGGTTGTAATATATTTTTTACATATGGTCTGTCTCCTATGTTTCATTGTGTTTTTGGTTCAGTCCAGTGACCTAGTTTTCCTGAGTTGTCATCCTATTCACCTGTTGTCCATTTATTATCTCATTAGTTACCATTTGTTTGTCAGACGTATTTAAGTCATGAGTTTTTAGTTCATCATTAAGGCCCCGTCCACATGGATACGAGTTTAACTGTATACGCAAAAATTTTGTATCGTATAGGCGTTTCGTCCAGACGGATCCGGCGTTTTCAGAAGGTGAAACAGCTTCTTTTTTTTTTTAAACCGGGTCCCAGAGTGGATGAATCTGAAAACGACGCGTTTGCGTTTTCGCGTGTACAGCCAATCCGTATATTTTGTGAAACGATGATGTCAACACCCCACGTGTCGACCCTAGTCCAACACCGCTAACAGCACAAAACAGCAACAACAACAACAACAATAGCATACTACATGCTTGTGTTCGTGCTGCAGAAGCTACCGAGCCTAAAGCTTTATTTCTAAGCTTTAAAGTTTGTATACAGCGCGCAAGGTTTATGCGCGTGCTTCAAGTCTTATTCTTTGTTTTTATGTATCTCTATTGCAGAATTACAGAGCCATATACTAAATCTGGCATGTATACTACATCGGTTTGAGTCGTTTCAGTAGTTTCGCGTGTACGCAGATATTTCTTGAGGAGAGAAGAAAAAAAAAGATCGGATAGGGAAAGCTCTGGCTTCGTGTGGATGTAGCCTAAAGTTTATTCCAATGTTCTTCTTCTTCGTCGTGCATTTAATGTACACTGCCATTCCAAAACAGTAATATAAAAAGTGCTGTTTTTTCCCCTTTTGTTTCTTTTTTGATCTTTTGTTTTTTTCCCCATGGCCCTTCCCACAGTCCAGCATTTCTGCTTGGAGCAGGGAGACCGTCTGCTGGAAGAGCACACGTGGGATTTTATCCACTTGATGTGCCTCACGCACTACCCTTGCTGCTCGCTCTGTGTTTTTTACATTACCAGCTTGAGTGAGCGGTCCAAGGCATGTCTTCCAGCGGACGGTCCAATGGAAGATTTCGGCGCTTGTGTGGAGTGGGCGCTGGTACATAACAACTCACTGTTCACCATCGGCCCAGCGGAGTATGACACCAGCCCCACTCCAGCACTCAGAGAGGCCACCCATCCACCACCAGCAAGTGACATGAAAGAGATTCTGCTTGAGCCCACCGCAGACTAGGGAGATCGGCCTGCCGCAATGCATGATGAGCCTGAACCAGATGAGAGGACAGGAGAGGACATTGCCCCTGAGACCCTAACGGTGTCTGACCAGGTGAGTGAGCTGGCAACGCCATGTGTCATTAAGGGAGCATTAGTGGAACTCGAGGGTCTGGAGGATAGCCCCGCCCACACTCCCGCTGCTGTGTGTGAATCTGAGATGGTGTCTGGAGGATATTCAGATGATTTAAAGCAAGGTTTCCCAATCACATTCCCTCCAAACAACACAGCATGTTTTCCATGTCTGCTTAATCAAATGCACCTGTTTCAGATCATCAGCTCTTTAGACGAGGCTCTAAGACCTGAAATGGGTGTGTCAGACAAAGGAGACATGCAAAATGTGCAGTGTTGGGGGGCTCGAGGAACGTGGATGGGAACCACTGATTTAAAGGACTTGTTTGTGGAGGCTCTAATAGACTGGTTTGGAGAGGTGTTACTTAATGCCCCTGAATCTCCAACCTCCTTCTCCCACCTGCTCAAACCATACCTGCAAACTGGAAAGTGGTGAAAAAGGTGACACATTAACAAAGTAAATAGTAGTAGGGGGGTCTTTTAACATATAAACTAAGCATTCCGGTGCACTCCCACAAGAAAATAAATGGAAAAAACAACATTTGCTTCAAGTAAAAAACACTAGGGCTGGGCACTGACACAAATTTCACAATTTAATTCTATTTTTATTCAGAAGCTTGCGATTTGATTTCGATTTGATTACCTTCAATTCAATAATGATTAATTTGGCAAATTTCCTCAAAGTAATTCCTCAACTAATTCTGTAAACTATACGGGGAACCACAGCTGGTACATCATTATAATATTAAAGGTTAAAATTAATTGATTTGTAAGCTACTTACATATAAATTACACATAAAGAAGTTTTTATAATAACGTTATAATACATTTTTAATGACATAATTATGTTTCTACTCGTTTTTAATACTATGTTTCTACTCTTTTTTAATATCGGCCTAAACATTTAAATGGTGGCCGTCATAAAACGGTTTTATACATTCAGTATTGAAGCACATGTTAAGTAATTGAATATGCAATGGCCTATAGTCACAGTGGATATATATCAAAATGATCCTCTTCAAGTTCATTTTTGTAGCTGACTAACAAGTTTTTTGACATCGAATGGCTTTTCTGAGGTAAATGTTACGGTAAATGTGACATTTTTACAAGCTGTTTTATTTGCGCTTTTCCGTGGTTGAAACAATGACGTTTATGGTCTCACTCCAGTCTATGGGAAAGTAGCCCATTTTCGATTCTTGTGAGGTTTATAATGCCTGCAAACTCACCCTGACACCCCCCACCCCTGAAAAAGAAAAAAACTCTTCGGATCTACACAATTCACATAAATGACATATTTTGATTCAAAACGGCGAATTTTGCAGAAAAGCGACTAGTTTGCAGGTATGTCAAACAGTCAATTCCTCTGCCCCGCCTCCACTGGTATCCTTCGGCCCCTCTGCATCTCCCACTTACAACAAGAATCTGCCAAGTGACTTCAGGTCACCAGGTCCACCAAGCCCAGAGGATCCCCTGGCTCCGCCTCCAGCCTCTGTGCCCTTCACTCCACCTCGGCCTGTCGACACTTCAGCTCCACCTTGGCTCCTCCCTCCTTCGGCTCCACCGGAATTCATCAGCCTTACAGCTCCAGTCTTTGTTTAAAGCAACGTTTATGCAAGTGTTTGGTTGTGTTTCTCCTGAGAGTTCGTCATTAAAGTTTATTCCAATGTTCTTCTTCGTCATGAGTTTAATGTACACAACCATACCGTAACAATATTAAAATCCAATTTCATCCTGTGATGGCAAAGCTGAATTTTCAGCTCTTCAGTGTCACATGACCCTTCAGAAATCATTCTAATATGTTGATCTGGTACTCAAGAAACATTTCTTATTATTATCATTGTTGAAAACAGTTGATTAAATGCTGCTTAATATTTTATGGAAACTGTGAAAAAAACAAAATTGAAATAGAAATATTTTGTAACATTATATGTTTACTGTCACTTTTGATCAATTTACTGCATCCTTGCTGAATAAAAGTATTAATTTCTTTTAAAAAATCTGACCCCAAAATTTTGAACGGTAGTGTATATACAGATTCTAGATGCATTTGGCAACACATTTATCCAAAACAACTTAGATTCAAGATACACATACACATATAAATTCTGCAGGAATTGAACCCATGACCTTTGCCGTTGGTAGCACAACGCTCTGCCATTTGTGCCACAGGAATGCATAATTTTCTCGTGAAGTACAAAAATTCCATGTAGTAAACTCATAAAAGCTGCATGCATATAAAAATGCATGCTGTTTTAGATGGAGTACAGCATGTCACACCGCAAGAAATGTCAACTCCTCATGTCAACCACCCATTTACAGTGACAAATCATACTTGATAGGAGGTGAAATACACCCCTAGTATATCAAGCGTAAATCAGTCATGATTTAAAACGAGAACAGCCTTGAACTGACTTTGTGTCACCAAACAAAAGACAAACCTTAACAAAGAGCTTCTTACTAAATTATGAGCCTATTCTGGTCTTTCTCTGCAGAACTCACTTACAAAGATAACATTGTTCCATGTTTAACTACAAGGAACAGGAATTACAGAATATGAATGATTTAACACGAACTTGAGTGTTCGAGTGCGCGTTTGAGTGTGAGTGTGAAACTGAAGTGAAGGACAGTGTGCGGAGCTTATTCAAGGTCACATCTGAAACTGCAATGGCTTAGTGCTGTGTTTCATTTCCCCAATCAGAGAGAACAACAGACTGACGCACACACACACACACACACACACACACACACAAAAGGCTGACTACAGGAATGCTTAAGTGTATTAATATTGAATGGGTGCCTTTAATTAGAGAACAGAGCTTCACTGCTGTGGTCTAGGCAGAACTTGATTAGACAAGAGCGGAGGTATCAAAGGGGTTTGAATTTGTGTGAGTGTGTGTGTGTGTACGCGTGATTGTGTTCACGTGTAATTGCCGTGTGAAAATTATGCTGCACATAACCCCAGTTAGCACTCAGCCTATTTTAAAGATCATGGGCGCTTTGCGCCTCACAAGACCTCATTGTTCGGCAATAGCAAAGCTAAATCTATTCTTCTTCCTCGACGACTATCGCAGCCCCTTGGTTTATTGTTTACTTTGTCGTCTAGGGCCAGCTGTCACAGTTATCAGCTGCCATTGTCTCTCTCTTGTGATATCTTGTGCCATGTTGTTAAAGTAGAGCTGTGTTTCAATCTTGGCCTGTGATCAGACGAATAACAATAAAGATTTGATTTGGCATCTTTAATCTACATTATTTTGGCATTACATAATTAGACCCTTATGGATCAACAATATGGCCACATTCCAGAAACCCTCTCCAATATTTGTGTTAATAATGTCATTTTATTCCTTTGAGTGGCAGATTGAGGATTAGATTAGACTGGAATTATGCCAGTTATGTCCCAACATGAGAGATCAATGAACCCAAAGGAACATTTCCATAGCTCAAGAGACTTAATGGAGTTCTCAGTTTGAAATATTAACTTGGCCTTAAATGTTTCTCCTAAAACTACATTAAGAGAAATAAAATAGAAACAAACAAGGCATAAAATTATAGCAAAGCCCAAATAATTTGGTTTTGAAGGACATTGATGTTATTGTTAATTAAATCCTGTTTTATTTATTTGAAATAAAATTTAATATAAATATTAGATAACAAACTTAAAAAACTTAAAAAATTAAAAATGTTGCAACTAACTGAAATAAGTAAACAATAATAAAAAAAAAAAAACACACATAAAAATAAATGTAAGCTAAATAGAAATTACTAAATATTACCAAATATTACTAAAACTTAAATATAAAAAAATACAAATATAAATAAGCTAATTGATAATACTAATTCATAAACACCATAATAGTATATAAATAATACTAAAATAACACTATTGATGGAATTTGATCAGAAATGTTTGAGTTCATATTTAAATATATTTTCTTTTTATTACAAATGTTGGTATTTTGGCAAATCTGAGCAAAATTTGAGATCTTGTTGAGATCTCTAGGAAAATGTGTGAATTACTGGGCTCTTCTGCTCAGGAGACTTCATTCAGTCTTCAAGCTGGCTAAATAAATTGAAATATTAAAGATCTTTTTGTGATTTTTCTTTACTATGCAAAATAACATGTGACAAATAATTTCACTGGTCACTTAAGCAATAATTCAGTATAAATTGAGAGACATACACTTTGCATTCTTACATTGTTCCCTTTTATCCCTCTTGTGCGGTCATTGCACTGTGAGCATTTTCACTACTCTTCACTACTCTGTGTTAGTGATGGATGATATATTTGATATATGGTATAGGTATATGGTATATTTATGGTATATGGTATATTTGGTATAGGACGGAAAAAAATCGACAGGTAATTTGGGAAAGATTAAACCTTATTAAATCTGCAGAGCCGGCCAAGCAACCAGCACACTGGTGAAGAAGAGCCGTCCTGCTCTCCTTAACAGAATACCAACCAAACCCCCCAGCAGAATAAAGCACCGCACAGGATGATACACAAATACTGCTGTCAGTTATACATGACAATACATAATGAAACATGACAACGTTTAACAAGTGTGTGTTTTTATGTATATCTTTCCCTCAAGCAAAGATGTCTCCCATAGACTGAACTCTCAGGATACACTAATTAATCCAATCACATCAGATATATGTAAACACACAGCTTAGAATGTATGACTGTCTAAACATTAGCCCTACAATAAATACACTCCATGCATTTACTGTATGTCAAGCCACCAAAGCATGTCTGATCACCTTAAAGGGTTAGTTCATCCAAAAATGAAAATTATCCCATGATTTACTCACCCTCAAGCCATCCTAGGTGTATATGACTATCTTCTTTCAGTCTGAAAGAAGATAGTCATATACACCTAGGATGGCTTGAGGTTGAGTAAATCATGGGATAATTTTCATTTTTGGAGGATAATTTTTAAAGGGATAATTTTATCCCTTTAAGCTGGTTTGTTGCAGGACAAAGATGGTCTACCAGTACTATGTTCCAAAACACAGCTTCCAACTTAAGCTGGATTTTCCCTGTTCACTTGGCATTGTTAAGCTCAGAGAGGTATGACACAAACTGAAGAATCTCTATCACCATTGTACTGGGAAGGCATTCTGAATGAACAGCCTTCTCTAAATGACAAGTCATCAAGCTCATTGTTTGACACAGACTTCTGCTTATTCACATTTTATAGGAGACAGTAGAAGCTGTCAGCATGAGGGAACAAAAGGGCATTCATCAGCACAGCTCATAACACCACAGGGGTGCATATCAATGCCATCAATCAAACTATTATTAAATCATGATGCATTACATTGGGTTGCCTTTTTTGTGGTAATAAACATGCATTCACAACGTCATGTAAATGCCTACCAGAGTACAGTATAGGAGGGATGCTTGAAAGAAACCCTTTATGAATAATTAATCCATTACTTTTTTTTAGCATCTAATTAAAATATACATCTAATTAAAATATTAAATGCATGTCCCTCAAGAATAGTCTAAAATTGCTTCACAATTTAAATTGCAATAAAATAAAAATGAGTGGGCGATGACTACCAGTGTCTGGAATTAAACACGTATCTAATGATATTTTCATTTATTATTAAATTATTATTAAATTGTTTTCTGTGACATCCCTTAGAAGGCTACTCTACTATCTTCATATCTGAATGTTGATATTAAGATTTAAAAAAATAAATAAATAAAAAGAAACGAAAAAAAAAAATGGTTTAGTTGATTATGGTTCCAACATGTCACTCAAACAAAATTTCAGTCATTAATGGCTTGGAATGATTCAGTAAGTCTGATTCAAATTGGTAGCTCATGAGTGATTCCAAAGTTTTGCCATGAATTTTTTTTTTATGGACTCATTAAAAAGAAGCAGTTCATAAGAGTCATTTGTTTGTAAATCATACATCACAGCTCACACTGAGCTGTTATGTGCATGAAACATTGGCACACACTCTAACAAGATAAAATCTGAAGAAACTCCATAACACAGACGCACACCCAAACTTTTTCCAACTGTTGCCACTTTTTATGACTTTATCCAAATGCCTTGCCACCTCTGGTAAACTAGTTTCCGAGCAGACAAAATTACCTCCCTGGGATAGTGGATGGGAGATATAAACTTTGTTTTTTCGTTCCTATCTTCATGCTCACTGGGACTGTTTATTTCTAGGTAGACTATGTGACTGCAGATGGAATCTGAAGCCAAACAATGTCTCAAGATGTGAAGATGTTAAAGTCAATTTGGAGGACAAATCCCACTAGTTATTGCCCTTAATGTCATTGGAGACATTAAACTTTATTTAGTCTATGTCACAAGGTGTCTCAAATGAATAGTTTGAACCCCAGTACATCTTTGTTCCCAAAGCAAAGTACAAAAACCAAAAGAACTATGAAACCAAGACTCATTTATAACGTGTATGGCATACGAAAAATGAGATCTGACAACAAGCTAAAGGAACAAGAGGGTATTTAAATACTTGAACTAGTAAGTAAACAAGACACATGTGGATACAACCAACACAACAAAGTCCACGAGCAAAAGAACTTCAAAATAAAACATCAAAATGACAGTTCAGAGCTAGCGATCACCATTTGTCCCTCTAGGGGGAATCCCAGATGGTTACAATTACAATTCATGATACCATACACTCAAAGAAGAGCCCGACTTTTGAAAAAGTTCTAGAGGATTCTAACCTCTATACTTTTGACATATTCCTTCAGATTATGGAGTTTCTTGGTTCAGTGAAGCTTAATGGCTTTTTCCATAATTTCTATTCTCATACTGTATCTGACTTGTGTCTTCGGTAAACTTTTGGATTTACTAAAATTCAGTCTTATGTAAGATTGGAATTATTGGTCTTTATTTTGATACACACAAAATTAATTCCCATTTATCTTTCTGTTCTTCACCTTCCTTTCACCTTGCATATTTTTATTTTCCATATGTTTTCTTCTCACATCTTTCTTCTCACATCACATATGCTTTCCCAAACGCCCAAGCATGTTATTCCAGACTGTGTTCTGGTTTTCCAGTCCTTCCCATGCAGTTCCCTTTGTCCACTCTATCTTGGGAATATGGCCAAGGGCAATCATTAATAATTCAAGAAGACTTCAAATGTTTTCATCTCAGCGTAAAGGTTGAGTGCTGGAACCAGGAGAGTCTTTCTGGTTGCTATTTCAATCAGACCACCTAGGGATTCGGCACACCTGTGTGAGCCTGTTGTCAAAAACCTGAAAAGGTTTGGAGTTTTGGTCTAGATTTGGGTTTTGAATAGTTTTTTAATCTGTTTTGTTTTTCCTCAAAATATAATACAGAGTTTTTCACAGAAAAATCCAACAGCCACCAGCAATTTTCTGATGGAGCGATAATTACACAACCAGTTTTACTGCTTAATGAACTGTTAAAATCAACCCCTCGCAGCTGTTCAAATATTTTTAGAAAATGCGGTATATTGACAAAACATGAAAAACTCCACTGCTTCATATCGCTCCTTGTATATTAATTAAAAAAAAAAAAAAATCACAATTTTGCCAGAACAAGTACTTTGAAAGAGCCTGTTTCTTGCTCAACGCCACCATGCCAGCCTTTCTCCCCAGCTCCTGTGGGGACATGTTTTCGGTAATCACTGGTTCTTAACTACTCTGTACGGCGACTAGCACACATCTCTGAACTGAGACTCACAAAGCCCCATGCAGGGTCGACCGCATTAATGAATGGTTGCTTGGATACAGTCAAGTGCACTGATTCTATTCACCGAGCTCGGCAGCCCTGCCGGGGAACACAAGTAGACAACATCCAACCGAAGTGCTCTCAGCCCCTGACTCTTCCTGCTTAACCCCTACATGGCCAACACACAACAGACCTCTGCCAAAACTGCAGAAGACACCATTACAGTAGAAGAGAGAGAGTGAGGATGTGCATTGTCTGAGCTTGTGTGCATCTGTATGTGTGCTGTGTCTAAATAAGATAAACAACAAAACAAGATATTTTGTTTTCTCTGACTATAGAGGGTTCAAAGGTCTGAGACCATTCGTGGAAATGCTTATTTTGTATTGTTATAGTTAAATGGAAAATATTTCATAATAAATTATATTACCAGTGCCCTTTTGAATTGTACCTCCTTTTTGAGCAAAAACCATGAAATGACACACATGAACTTGACATAACTGAAATGGTTGCCTTTCTTGAACCTCTTGTAGTATGTCCACAGTATGTCCAAGGTTACAGAAGCTAATGTTAATACACTCTAAAAAAAGGGTACAAAAGCTGTCACTGGGGTGTTACCTTTGTAAATTATTTACCCCTAACAGGTGCATATTAGTACCTAAAGTGTAAATAATAGCACCTAAATGGTACATATTACTACTTTTTAAAAGGGTACTGCCCACTGACAGCTTTTATACCATTTTTCATGAAAATGTAGTGTACTTTTTTTTAGTTTCATTGAAAAAACAACCCAATATTTAAGCAATTGTACTGTAAAATCATGGGCCTCTACGGCATCGCTATCCTGTTCACACTCCAATCCAGTAGGTGGCAGTAATGTACTTTTTAGACTGTGTTTGTATCTCATTAATTATCTTCTTTTGTGTTTCACAGAAGAAAGTCATACATATTTGGAACAACATGAGGGTGGCTAATGGCGCTTTTCCACTGCATGGTACGGCTCACTTTTTGGCGCTTTTCCACTGCATGGGACGGCTCGGTTAAATAGTGCCAACTCGGTGGAGGTTCCAAGCGAGCCGTACACAGCAAAATCCCCAGAGTTAAATCAACTCTGCTCAGAGTACATATTGTCCCTCTCTATATAGTGTTAAAGTAACACTGAAGCAGAGTTAAAGTTAATGAGATAATTAAGTGATTAAATAAGTGATGATTGAGCATTAGTGATAAACACCTGCTGTTAACAAGCAGAATAACTGAAGAGAAACGCAAGAACTACAACTGACTTCCAGCCGCAACCTAAGATGAACTCAACTGAAGATAAAAGACATTAAATCTCTCAAGATCTGATTAAACAACTCCACAACTCCTCTGCGTCAATGTTATTTTAACTCAATGTAGAGAGGGACCATATGTTCTCTAAGCAGAGTTTAATTAACTCTGGGGATTTTGCTGTGTACCGATACTAAATGTGACGTGTAAACACTGCAGATCACTGATTGGTCAGAGAGAATAGTCACTACCAGCGTCACTGGATTTCAAACACGAGACACCAAACCCGCTAGATTTAAATGGCCAGTAACAGCCACCGCAGTATCATTTGTTCGCGCAATTTTTTTTAAACGACTTGCTTTAAATGACCGTCACATGCAACTTGAAAAAAGAAATCGTGGTTAGTACACGAGGTGACTCGTTGGTAGCCGAGGAGGGGATCCACAGCAGTAAAGGTGGCGCAACTATAACGATCAGTCTATAATCCCTCCCACTTTGAAGCAGTACTAAACTGCAGTGGAAAAGCAAACCAAAAGTAAGCAAGCAGTGCCGAACCAAACCGAAGCCGAGCCGAGTCGTTCCACGCAGTGGAAAAGCGCCATTAATGAATGTTTGGTGAACTGTGCCTTTAAGTACAAATATCAGTACAAAAACAAATCAGTCAACCACTTATCATTCTATCTTTAATATTTAACACTATCAGAGTCTTGTCTCATCTTTCCTAAGTGTCAGCTTCCACTGACATATTCTATTGTAACAGCAAATGATATTTGGTGATCCTGGTGCAGACAGACTAGCTCGGTGCTAATGAACAACCTGTTTGGCACAATCTCTAACACGCTACGACAGCCATGGAGAAATCAGTCCCACAGCAGACAGGAGCCAAAGCCAGTCAAGAAACTCTCATTGATCCTTCCTTGGTAAAAGAAGTGCTTGAAATAAAGGAACCCAATCAATTCTCTCCCTGGGAAACGTGGGCTTGTCCCCTGGGTGGCAGAAGGGACCGATGGCCTGTTGACATTCTCATTCTGACTGATTCATCAGCTGTGGGTTGAAATCAGAGCAGAACTGACAACGAGTCTGAGTCTCTACTAACGACGGCTGTCGAGGTACAGCGTTTCACCGTCAGCCTTTATCTCACTGTTAATGGGCTGTAATGGGGGAGGGAGGAGCTGTGGGTATTGATTTTGTTATTGAGTAAGATGTTGTAACATCTTACTCTATAGGGCGATAAACGCAGATGTAGACTTATATGAATCTCCAGTCAGACACATGTGATCGATAACTCTATTGTGCCGTTACGTCTCTCTCTAGAAGGAAGCACTCGGTGTAGTGACAGTTAATTTGTTTCTGATGACAGAAAGTTCCATTCAGGATGAAAACTCATTCCAGATCATGTGTATATAAAGTAAAATTTTCAAATTATTCATTAAGTTGAATTCGTTGATAACTTTTCACAATGTCAGAATGTAAAAATTGAACATAATGATGACCTGTTTTTGCTCAGGGTGCTTGTTCCAATTGCATGGCACTGTAATGGACATGTCTACAATATTGATTTTAGTCTGCTTTAACTGATATGCTGCTTCATTAATTATGAATAATGATAAAATTGACAAATTAATTCCACAAACTGTCCTAACATCTCAGAGCAAGATGATATGAGTGAACAGTGGGATTATAGATATCTCTCTCTAGCAGGTTAGTGCTGAGGGGAGTGTTCTTTATGCAGATTAATTGCTGAACTTAATTCCCCTCTTGACTGACCTTGGTGAGGTAGAGACAGTCTCTTTTAATTACCCCTTATTAGCAGCAACACAGGAAATAAATAAATAAAAAGATGGTTCATTACAAGAAAGTTCCATTACACTGTAAAAAAAACAACAACTTGTTTTATTAATTTTAGTAATTTAATATGACTATCAAAAATTGTTAATGCATCATTTTCCAATACCACGCTTTTTTACAGAATCCACAAGATTGAGAATTTTGTGTGAGGGCAAAAGATTTTCACAAGCGAATTTTGCAATGGGTTCAGTTGATCATGTGATTTTAAAAAACTAAAAAAACTTCTGTTTGAGCTCTGCTTCATACATCGCTACACTATTGACAATGGACCTTTTTTTGCACATGATATTTTGCTAATTTGACCCTACCTTAAAGGGATAGTTCACCCAAAGATGAAAATTCTGTCATCATTTACTCCCCCCAAGTTGTTTCAAACCTGTATGAATTTCTTTCTTCTGCTAAACACAAAAGAAGATATTCTGAAGAATATGGAAAACAAAAAGTTGATGGGTCCCAGTGACTTCCATAGTATGAAAAAATTGAACTCAATGGGGCCCATCAAATGTTTAGTTACTGACATTCTTCAAAATATCTTCTTTTGTGTCCAGCAGAAGAAGGAAATTCATACAGGTTTGGAACAACCTGAGGGGGAGTAAATGATGACAGAACTTTCATTTTTGGGTGAACTATCTCTTTAAGAAGCCTACCATAAATAGACAGGGTTATTCAACGTTTTTATTTAGTTAAAGGATTAGTACACACAAAAATCTAAATTCTGTCATCATTTACTCACCTTCAAGTTGTTTCAAACCTGCATAATTTTTGTGGAACACAAAAGATGTTATTTATAGCTGAGAGTCCAAGCAGCTTTGATTTTCACGGCAAGAATTTCAGTGAATAACTTAAATTTAGGTTTTTCCTCACACAAAGCTATATTGCTTCTGAAGACTTTAAATTTGCTTTTATGGTCTTTCATTCAATTGAACTGAGAAGCATTAATATAAACATACTTTTGAGTTTCATTGAAGAAAGAAAGTCATATAGGTTTGGAACAACATGAGGGTGAGTAAATGACACAATTTTCATTTTAGGGAGAACCGTATCTTTAGCGACAGGGGTTGGACAATGAAACGGAAACACCTGGTTTTAGACCACAATAATTTATTAGCATGGTGTGCAGCCAATATATAATAAATATAATAAATTAAATGAGTCTTAATTATAATAAATTAGTCTTAACCATTCCTCTTGCAGAACAGTAGCCAGGTCACTACATGATGCTGGTGGAGGAAAACGTTTTCTGACTTGCTCCTCCAAACTACCACAAAGTGACTCAAAAATATTTAGATCTGGTGACTGTGCAGGCCATGGGTGATGTTAAACTTCACTTTCATGTTCATCAAACCATTCTGTCTTGCTATGTGTATTGGTGCATTATCATGCTGATACACGGCACCTCCTTCAGGGTATAATGTTTGAACCATTAAGTGCACATGCATGTTCCTCCAGAATGGTTTGGTAGTCCTTGGCAGTGACGCACCCATCAAGCACAGTAGGGAATGCCATGATATTGCAGCTCAAACCATCACTGATCCACCCCTGTGCTTCACTCCGGGCAGCAACAGTCCCAGTGTTAAGCCTCTTTAGGGCTTCTCCACACCGTAACCCCCACGGACGTGGGAAAGACAGTGAAGGTGGACTCATCAGAGAACAATACATGTTTCACATTGTCCAAACCCCAAGATTTGCGACGTTGGCACCAACAAAACCAACATTTGGCATTGGCGTGAGTGACCAAAGGTTTGACTATAGCAGCCCGACCATGAATACTGACTCTGTGGAGCTCCTGAAAAACAGTTTTGCTGGAAACAGGGCAGCTGTGGATACAATCCAGGTTGGACATCTCTTTCAGACAGCTTCCTCTTGTGTGTAGTAAATTGCTTCTGTTGGATGTGGATTGTCCTTCATGGTGGTATGCCGACATTACTCTGGATACTATAGATCTCGATACCACAAAGACTTGCTGTCCTGGTCACAGATGAGCCAGCAAGACGCGCACCAACAATTTGCCATCTTTTGAACTCTGATATGTCTCCCATTATGTTGTGTGGATTGCAATATTTTATGTACAGCTGTGCTATCACTGTGCTAATTCAACCTTCACACTCTGCTCTTACTGATGGAATGTAAAACCAGTGAAGATCAGCCACAAGGCCGTGCATATATAGGCGTGAAACCTCCAACACTATAGTGTTTCAGTTTCATTGTCCAACCCCTGTATTTTAGATATGCAATTGTCCTTATTAATACAGATTCAGGTGTTTGAAAAATTCTATTGATGCACACTGTTAGAATGTTAACAGTGATTGTTGTAATATTACATAAAAGTACTGGCATAATAATAACAATAGTATTCAGGACAAGATATGATTTTAACAAGTCTCACTTGCTTTGTCAGGTTGCCATGGTGAAGTCTCTGACTTGGCTGCTCTAAGGAAAAGAATTGTCCCACGGATCCATCAATCAACGGTCAGAGTGACCGTCCATTGGTCCTGCAGTGCTGGAGAACTATCATTGACAGAGAGCAGCTGTTCCCTCAAGCCCTATTATGACACCATCAGTGAAATGCAGCGGAATGGCGTGACATAAAAATAATGAGGCAGGGATGAGCAGGACAAACATCAATGTGAGGACACACTTGTTACACTTCACTTTACCTCTATTACACCAGCATGTGTTATGAATGTCCATCATTAGGAAAGAGTTTGTTTGACCCTTTAAGATTTCACACCTTTCCTGAGTTTGGATCAAATACGTTGCTGACATTTTTTTTATTTTTTTTATTTTATTTTTGCAATGAAATGCAACAAATGTGCAACCAGCAAAGAAAACTCAACGTAATGTCTGCTGCTGTTCATTATGCTTAGGGAGCAGTCATTGGATACTGTTTTCAAATAGTTAATTAAGTAGCTCTGTGCAAGGTGTGGGAGCTGTTTGGGAATATTAATAGTATGTTATTTAGAGTTAATATGTTGTAGTTCTGTTTTGTTCTGTTTAGTGGTTCTATGTAAAAATACAGGGTTTCATTTAAAGTTACCTTAGTGGAGATTAATGATCCTTTGAAATTCCTTTGAATCTGTTTGGGGCAACTGAGTTAATTCATGTTAGTGCCACATTTTAAAAAATTAATAATAATCATATACTGTATGTGCCAAAAGCTGCTGGCTGCTAATGAATCTGGAATTCAAAATTATGATTAAGCATTTCCACAAAGCATTTTCATATAACACTTCTCTCTTTTTCACATACTAAAACTAGAAACTCTAATGCAATATAATGTAAATGATTCACATTAGGTGTGTTATTGACATTTTATCTATGCATTTTGCCACAGAGAATTATGGGAAATGTAGTTTTGTTGCACAAGTCCATTTCCTCATAAACAAAGTATTTTCTGTGAGGATTCTTCATCAAATGTACATAGAAAGCACACAAACTAAACTGTACTGTTAATATTAACAATTACTACTTATATACTGTAAACGTATTATAATCAATAGCATTCCAACATAACTTTAATGCACCAAAGAGTTCTTTGTGCATATCTAGATTATAAAAACTCCACATGGTTGATCTGGTTTCAATAAATATATTGAAATCATATATATGAAATCATATACACTACCATTCAAAACTTGGGTTGGGGGTCAGTAAAAAATTTTGTTTTAAGAAATTAATACTTTTATTTAGCAAGGGTGCCTTAAATTAATCAAAAGTGACAGTTGGGCTGCACAATTAATGTAATCGAAACAATTAATCATTCAAAGGTGCAATTACACACACACAAAAAATGTCCACTTACATTATACTGCATACTTAAGATGTTTTATATATATATATATATATATATATATATATATATATATATATATATATATATATAAGGATTTCTATAGGTTATCTTAAGGTTTAAGCTTGTTTATTTTTATATAAAAATATGGCATGCAGTTGATTCAAACAATGGTATAAAGCTATTAAAACATCATTCAGTGTAAGTTGTGATAATCGTAATTAATAATCGCAATTACAATTTCAAGGAAATAATCAACAATTATATCGTAAATGACAGTAAAGAGTTTTACATTTTTACACATTTCAATAAATGCTTTAAAATAAATTATGTTCTTTTAAAATGTAATTTATGCCGAAATCAGCAAAAATTACATGTAAAAATATAAATATACACTAGATTTAAAAAATATTAAATATACACACTTAATATATTTTAAAATATTTTACATTTAAAATATATTTAAATAGAAAACAGCATATTAAAATACAAAAACAGTATATTAAAAAAAACAATATATATTAATGTTAAAATAGAAAATGGGGTAACACTTTACAATAAGGTTCATTAGTTAACTACATTAGTTAACATGAACTAATAATGAACTGCACTTATACAGCATTTATTAATCATTGTTAATGTTAATTTCAACATTTACTAATACATTATTAAAATCTTGTTAACATTAGTTAATGCACTGTGAACTAACATGAACAAACAATGAACAACTGTATTTTCATTAACTAACGTTAACGAAGATTAGTAAATACAGTAACAAATGTATTGCTCATGGTTAGTTCATGTTAGTCAATACATTAACTAATGTTTAACTAATGAAATTTATTGTAAAGTGTTAATGGATACTGAAAATGGATATTTTAAACTGTAATAATATTACTGTTTTTACTGCATTTTGATTAAAAAAAATGTAGCTTTGGTGAGCATAAGCGTTAGTCTCGCTCATTTTTATCGGAATTATCCACACACACACACACACACACACACACACTGTATTTTGCACAGGTTTTACACCAGATGCCCTACCTGACGCAATCCAGCACTGACACTCACACACTCCTTCGGCCAATTTGGCATATCGAATCCACCTAACCTGCAAGTCTTTGGATTGTGTGGGGGAAACCAGAGCACCCAGAGGAAACCCACGTTGACACGAGGAGAACATGCAAACTCCACACAGAAAGGACTCCTGGCTCACCCGAGGCTCGAACCGTGAGGCGACAGTGCTTCCCACTGAGCCACCATGCCGCCCCTTCTGAACAGTAGAGAATATTTTAGTAGAACTCTTGCAGTCTATCTGCTTTTGATAAACTTGAGAAACTTTCAATGAGCCACTGCTCCAGTGCCAGCTGTAGAGACCAGGCCTCACCTCCCAGTGCACTGACAGACACGTAACAGCCCCTATGCTCTCCACACCACACTCTCACACCCCATCTTTCAGAGAGAAAGATGCAGACAGACACACACACTTTCCTCTCCTCTAGAGAGTACGTAACTAGGTCACTCTATCCCATATGCGAGCACATCCTGAACTCTGTCAGGTAGCACAACACTCTCTCTCTCAAAGCTGAAACAAAAGTCAAATCTAATCAGTCCAACCGCAATTCAGTCAACTATAACGCAGCTATTTATTCACTGTACATTGTTTAGACAGCAAATCCTACTGGGAATACATTTTTAACAAAAGATAAACACACTTGACATAAACTAAACATCCATTACACAGAAAAGTGTACTGTGATGGATTCAGTTTGATTTATGGACGAGAGCAGCTTCTGACTAAAAACGTTCAAAATGATAGATTTTGTTAAAACAACAAGACCCCTCTGTGAGCATGAGAGGGTTTGGGATCCATTTATCACCATTTATCACAGTGGTGTTGCATTAATTTAGCTGAAAATATGAGCTGATTGTCTAAATCATAGAGTGGATGTTGTTACACAAAGAATAAACATCAATTTTCAACTATTTTCAACAAAAATAATCTTTTTTGCTTTTCACGAACATACTAATCTTGTTGAAAAATGTGAACCTTTGAACAGGTAGCCTACCTTCAAATATGTTTCATAGACTATTATACTCTTATGATGAATGGCTTACAATTTATTTTGAACACTCTGTATTTTTACTTTTTGTCTTGAAGTTATATCCATTAGCATACAAAGTAAAGAATTCACCACCATTACTACCCTTTCAAAAATTTCAGAAGGTCACACAAAACCGCAGAGTAACAGCTAAACGTCTGTCTTGAATTGCTTGATGTTGGTGGTCATTATTTCAGTGAGTAAGAGGAATGCTTTGAATGCCAAAAAGAAAATTACTGCACATTGAAACACTGCCGCATATCCTAAGTTATCAAATACCACCTGGATCATTCAGACAGTCGTTAGAATAATAATGAGACAAAACAAACTCATCACAAAATGTAATGCGTCGTGCTGTGAGTATCTTGGTTTGAGGATGTCTGGGTCTATCAGTCATTGATGGGAAGTTAATTCAGGATGGAGAAATCAGTTCATTCATTACCTCTGACTTTATCCTACTGATCTTAAGCTTCACCTGACATATAAAATAAGTCAGAAAAATCTATGTAAAAAAATAAAAATAAAAAAATACATAAATGGAACAGTTTATTTAGCATTGGAACAAAATACTTCTAAAAAAAATCTTTTGAAAAAGAGTTTTTAGTATAGCCTACTACTATTTTGATACATCAGGCATTTATGGCTCATGTAGTATAAGAAGGGGGACAAAAAACTCAATTTTATTCAGAGGCCCAAACAGAGCAAAAATATGCAGTTTGGTGCAGATGTTGTTATTTATATGGCAGGCATTTTAAAAAGTATGAAATTCTAATAGCTTTTAAGTAAACCTAAGTTGCTTCAGTCCAGTAAGTGGTCAATTTGAAATATTTTGAACAATATAAAAGTTTATAAAATCATTATAAATTTCACAGCAAAAAGACGTGTACCATGACATGAAGGGGGACATTTTTAGAATTATAAGAGACTAAAGGTGATGATACACGGGGCAACTTTTTGAGCAATGTTGCTTGGGCACTTTCCCATTGAGAATTAGAAACAAATTTCTATCTGGATCACGTGACCGGCTTGGAGATTTCAGAAAAAATTCAAACAAAATGGTAGCCTCTCAGTGGCAGTGGAGCGAAGAAAAGGAGCGTGAACTTATATCATTTTACTCTGGTAAGTTGCCATGCGTCAATCCAAAACAGGGAATTTACCTCATTTAATGTTTAAAATAACAGGTGTCCAACTTAATGTGTGTAGGCTGTAATTTAGTCATCGAAATTTTTCAGTTAAATACTAAAAAGACGCATTCAGTTTAACATCTGCCGTGCCGTAGGCTGTAGGGCACGTGAAAACAGCTTTTGACGCGATCGATGTAGGTTTGAATCCACTTTTTGCCAAACTCGCTCTTCTCCCTTTTCCTATCACAAATCAGATCAGAAAGGCATTTATATTTAATAAAAACGAAGAAAATATTTGAAAAATTTAAATAAAGTGCCAAACAAATGTTTTTAATAAGGTATTTATTGGGTTGGCAATAGATTTGCTCCTCTCTGATTGGTTGCTGCCAACTGTCCGTTGCTCTAATTAGTTGCCCTGTGTCTCACCAGGTTGCCCTTTGACGGCAACATAGCCCAGCAACATTGCTCAAAAAGTTGCCCCGTGTATCTTCAGCTTTAAATGCCTTTTACTTGCTAAAAAATGAATATAGGCATGCAGTAGATTGTGTACAACAGGTTTTTTATCATGTTGATAATTTAGATGAGGCCTTAGAACTTTGCATATCAAACATGATAAAGTATTCTTTATAGGGTTAATGAACAACCAAATTAAACAGAAGACCTAGTCTTAAACCAACTGAGTTGTTGCTGCAAGACCTGAAGCAAGTAGTTCATGCAAAACAGTCCAAATATATCACTGACCTGAAGAAATGCTGTAAAAATGGGCCAAAATATCTTTATGTGAACATGAAGGACTGAAAATTTAAATATTCCACATGGGGCTTTGTGAATGATCATGTTTTATAAAGTTCTGTGTGCTGCCAAATGTGTATTAGTATACCAGCTCGGTAAGGCTTTTTTTTTTTTTTTATTGTTTACTTAGATGCCATAAATAAATCATCATGAGTGAGTCATGATCATTAACAGCAGCAGGTCAGTGATGACATGAATTAATGGGCATTTAAACATGCTGTAAATGCTCTCCAGGGTCAATAACAGCACCTGCTCGCTGCAACATGTTTTACGTGCACTCCTTGTGTCAGTGAATGTTTAATACTCAATTATGGTCCACTGGCTCTGCCAGTGGAGGCTGGTTTACGATCAATGACAAAGCTGTGTGCAAGCTTCATTTGAATATTCCCTGTAAAGCTCATCAAGAGCGTGTGAAGCTACATCATAATGACGCAGCATGCAGCTCCTCTCCACCCAGCAACCAGTGACACTTTAAATACAAAGAGCTCTTCTCACACTGCTCTACACCAACACCTAGAACCATGACCCACCCACTTTGACCAACCAAAAAGACTAAGCACTTTGCTGTCCTCAAGCCCCAAAGGTGGAATCAACTTTCTCTACACGTGTCAACAGCAAAAGTCACCAGTAAATATAGTGAATCATCCTTCAAACCAGATCAATTGACGTGTTTTCAGAATATATCTTTCAGTCTTGCAAAAGTTTCTTTTTCTTACTCATTGATAAATCAATGCTTTCTTGTTTCAAATATAAATCCAATAATTTATAGAGATTGTTTTAAGACAAACATAACATAAAAGATTGTTAGCAAGGTTGCAGACAGATGAAGATTAGGATAAAGTTCAAATACACAGTTTAATGATAATCCAACAGGCAAATGACAGAAGGGTAGTAGCAACACATTCAAAAACGCTAACCCAAACGAGACCAAACAAACACGGAGTGAAGGTAAGGAACTAATACACATGGTGATGAACTAAATGATAAACAGCTGTGATGGTGAATTAGTGTCCATGGCAACTGATGAGTGGCAGGAAACTCAAAGGAACACGTGACTAAAGAATATAAACTAAAAATCCATGAAAACAAAAGAACAGACAGATTTTATATGATAACACCCCCCTCCTGGAAGGCATGATCTCGCCGCTTAGGAGGCAGACAAGGAGATGGTGAAGGGAGGACAACGAAACCCCAGAGGCAATGATGGTAAAAGCATGCTGCTGCAGACCCAGAGCATGGCATTGATGACAGCACACAGCCAAGTCGAGGGAGGAAGGTGCCAAGGTGTAGCTGTACCTGACAACATCATGGTGACGACTGACAGAGACGGAGCCGATGGATCCCAGGATGCAGACGGAGCATTGATGGTACAGATTGACACTGCTGGCACTGGAGACCTAGGCGAAGCCGCGGTGGCAAGTGTCTGAGGCAGAGCTAGAGTGCCCGAGGACTGAGGCAGAGCCGGCGTGATGGAGGACAGAGAGGCAGAGATGGAGAGGAAGTAGAAACCCGTTGTAGCCGTAGGAGTGGAGGGACTGAGTGCAGCAGAAAGCTTGCAAGTCCAAGGTGGAAGTAAAGTGACAACCAATCAAGGGGGAGCTGGAGGGACGAGGGAACCTGATGGAGCCGTAAAGTCAAGGGTCTCTGGTGAAGCACAAAGTGGGAGGAGCCAAGGCAGAGCCGACAGGTCGACGGGACAAGCTGGAGTGAAGAGATCAAAGACCAGAGGCAGAGGCAGAGGCAGAGCCACAGGATCCTCTCGCTCGGGCGAGGCTGTTGGTTGCGCAAGCTGAGGCTTCATATTGCAGCAAGGCATTCCCGGGGAAAACGAAGGGCTGCAGGCATCTGGGGTTGGAGGACTGGCTAAGCTTTACAGTGATGGTGACAGAGGTAAGCTTGACAAGATCAATGATGGTAATTCCAATTCCCAACAGGTCACCAAAACAGTCTCAGTGCTGTCTTGAAACAGCGATGATTCAGAACAGATAGATAATACTGGGTGGGAGGCAGTACCTCCATGCCCAAATCCATCATCCAGTCCTCTGTGTCCAGATCTACCAGTATTCCCTCTGTTGCTGCCGTCTCTGGCTCACACCCCTGGTCAGACACACTCTGGGGCACCGGCTCCAGGGCGATTGTTAGCGCTGACCCTTCCTCTTCAGGCTCTGGCCAACTCATTGAGGCAGGTGGTTGCTCTCCATCTGCAGGGGTCTCTAGTGAATTCTCCTCAATTGAGGGTGGTGGTGGGCTGGGCTCTGGGTCTGGCTGTGTCACTCTCCAAACACCTGATGATAGCCTGCCTCCAGTCAAGTCCTGAGGTGTCTGGGAGGTCAAATTTTGCTGCATAATCCATTTCTTGGTCCAGTCTTCTGATAGCAAGGTTGCAGACAGACAGATGAAGATCAGGATAAAGTTCAAATGCAGAGTTTAAGAATAATCCAACAGGGAAATAACAGAAGGTAGTAGCAAAACATTCACAAACGCTAACCGAAAGGAGACAGGACAAACATTAAGTGAAGGTGAGGAACTAAAATACACATGGTGATGAACTAAATGTCGAACAGCTGTGATGGTGGATTAGTGTCCATGGCAACTA
This sequence comes from Ctenopharyngodon idella, assembly GCF_019924925.1. Lineage (NCBI taxonomy): Eukaryota > Metazoa > Chordata > Actinopteri > Cypriniformes > Xenocyprididae > Ctenopharyngodon > Ctenopharyngodon idella. The sequence goes on from NC_067227.1 coordinate 18,663,752, forward strand.
ATGAGTCAAACAAAGGAACACGTGACTAAAGAATACAAACTAAAAGTCCATGAAAACAAATCTAAGAACAAACGCAACTGATATTTTGTAACATATATTCTCTGAAAACAAGTTTTAATTTTGTATTTTTGTTTCTTAAGTAAATTTATTTTGTTTAAAGGTTGTTTAGATATTTTTGTCTTATTCACTAAACACCCACCATCCAATTTAACCAGGCTCTAAATGCACTGAAATAGTCACTGTAATTCTTTTCTGTGCAAACACACCTCCTTTTTATTCAAATTAGCCTTTTTATAGAATATGCCATATTCACAGAAATCAGTGCAGAAAGCAAACAGTATATAAACATATTTAAACGTATGATGATTATTTTTTGTTTAATTTGTAAAAAGTATTGTTTTAAGAATTGCATCTAAATTGCATTCAACACTGATATTTTGGGACTGTTTGTGCCATTACCTGATTTGCATAATTCCTTGAGTGAATCGTGTGCTAAAACAACACAGACAGCGCGAGCAAATAAACATTAGCGAATCCCCCCCCCCAGTGTCTGGTTTGTTGTCATAGATAGTACATAAGCTTGTGATTTATGTCATGTGGGGTTTTGCTGAATTGCACTGGAATTTCACTTTGGGTCGGGTGCTGAATTCATCTTGCGTGGTCAGCAGCAGTTGTGAGTAGTTTACATGTCTAATGTTTTAGAAGAGGAAGTCTGTGTGGTGCTGGCAGTGCTGCACTGTTTATGGAGCTTTGAGGCTCATGAAGGCGAGGTAATGTCGGGTCAGCTTATTGCCAGTGTGACAGTACAAAATTTTCCATTTCGCATGACAAGAGTGATATGTGTGTTTACAGAAGGCCAGTCCTGCCTCTGCTCTCTCCCCTTATAGAGTAAGACAGCCAGCAAAGGGTCCTCGGCATACTGTTATGCTGTTCAAGAGGTTAACGCACCGTATATGTGTATACATGCACGTGTGTGGTCTAGAAAGAGAGGGCGCAGCGTACGACATGCACCTGGGTGCCATTAAAGCTCTTTTGCGCTGACGTACATTAACACGTGTATGCAGAAAAACACACACCCTCGATCGCACACTAATATACACACTCTCGTAGTGCCTTTGGGTCTTGAATACAGTAACCTTTAACAGACTTACGACAGCTGCGGCTCCTATAGTCTCCCTACAGCTTATTTATTCAGCCTCACAGTGGGGAACATCACTGTACTTCACTCATCTGAAAGACGCAGAGCACATACAAACCTATTAATACAACTGCATATGATCAAAGGTTTATGTTCTCAGATCTCTGCGGAGAAACATGGATTAGAGCCTGGAGGTCACACAGAGGTTATTCTGACTTACGCAGTGTAGGGACATGGCTTGCATAAAAAGACACAACAATGTCAAAGCTAACATGACAATTTATATGAATCGGATAAAATTTATCGCCACCAATGGTGTCCATACAAGCATGCAAGTTTGTATGTATGTATGGACTGATAGATAAGCAAAAATTGTCTGTTTTTGAAAGTTTTGATAGTTTTTTCTATGCAAGAACGGTCAAAACTTGGGCAAGCAAGCACAGGTGTCATATTAAAGAGAGAGGAACATACTAGATGAGCTTGTTTTTCACCCACAGTATCGACTGTTTTAGTGAATCATTGTAATAATGGCCACTTTAGTAATATTAATGATAATGCTGAAGGATATCCAGTATGATATCAGTTAGGAGGAACATATTTCTGGTTTGCTGTCGATGAAGGCCTACTTGAGCCTTACAGATGGGGCTATGGGGGTACATAAGTCAAAAAAAAAAAAGATTGAGAAACAGTGCCGTAGATCTGAGAGAGGGAAATACGTTATAAAACTGAAATGTTTTTATTCAACTGAACTCAGCAACCTTTATGGAAATTTCCAAATAAAATTTTAGGGTCTATTTCTGTGAAAGTTGGCATATACTGTAAAAGGCATGGCATTTCAGAACAGATATAGTCATTTTGATGGATATCTGCTCCACTCATCGCTTAAAGAACACACACACAGACACATTTGTTTTTCTACCAGACTTTCCATTGACTTCTAATGTTCTATACTGAGGTAATGATATTTTTTATCCTTTAACCCTATACCTAAACCTCACATATTTTTCAATTAAAACATTATTTACCAACTTTAATTAAGCCATCTGGCTGGCCACATTGCAGCGGATTTCATATTTTTCTATCTTTTAGAGACATTTTGTTTCTCACAATATAAGCAAAACCTGATGCACATACGCACTTTTAAGGGTACTATTTGTGTCTCACGTCAGCCGCTGTGATGTAAAAATAAGAATTTATCCATTTCTGACTCCGAGCTAAATGAACATCAGCATGAATCACAACTGAACTGCACTCCACTGCTCTGATGTGTCACTCTCAGCAGAGCACTAAAAGTGACCAATCTGTCTACATATAGGCCCCCGGGGTGTTCACAGCTAGGTTAGAGGAGACACCTGAGAGATGTTTGCTCACCTTACTTCCTTAAAGTCATCATGAATCAAAATTGACAATTCTTGTTTTTTAAAGGGTTAGTTCACCCAAAAATGAAATTTCTGTCATTAATTACTCACCCTCACATCGTTCCAAACCCGCAAGACCTTCTTTCATCTTCGGAACACAAATGAAGATATTTTTGATTACATTTTTTTCCGTTTTTTTTTTTTTTTATCTCCCATAGAAAGCAACGAAATTACCTCATTCAAGGTCCAGAAAAGTACATCGTTAAAATAGTCAACCACTACAGTGGTTCAGCCTTAATATTATGAAGCGACGAGAATACTTTTTGTGTGCAAAAACAAAACAAAAATCAAAAATAACAACTTTATTCAACAATTTTTCCTCTTCCCTGTCGGTCTCCTACGCAGTTGATGCAGTGAACACAGTGCAGCGCTTCCATGTTTACGTCCGAACGCGATATTGGCCGACGTTGTTCATGTGAGCACCACGACACATGCGTGTGATGCTGACGCAGGAGCCAGCCAATAATGACTCACCATCCTGACGTAGAACACGGAAGCTCTGCCCTGCGTCAACTGCGTAGGAGACTGACAGGGAAGAGGAAAAATAGTTGAATAAAGTCATTATTTTTGTTTTGTTTTTGTGCACAAAAAGTATTCTCGTCGCTTCATAACATTAAGTTTAAACCACTGTAGTCACGTTGACTATTTTAACAATGTCTTTACTACTTCTCTGTACCTTGAATGTAGTAATTTCATTGCTTTCTATGGGAGATTAAAAAAAAACCTCTCGGATTTCATCAAAAACATCTTAATTTGTGTTCCGAAGATGAACGAAGATCTTGCAGGTTTGGAACCTGGGTGAGTAATTAATGACAGAAATTTCATTTTTGGATGAACTAACACTTTTAGTTAAATACTGGAATATTGCAGTATTTATTATAAACGATTTATCCATGAACATCTTTTTTTTTTATTATTCATGTGCCCTTGTAATCTTCAATCAAAATAACTTCCACTCCCTCTTGCAATGATTCCCTTCTCTGATGATGAGTTTACTGGCATGATGGCGGCAGAACCTGTCACTTAAATGAGATCACAGCAATAGTAGACCACAATCATCCAACAATCCAATCAATTTCAAATGGACAAAATCAAGTCCCATCCTAAATTTTTTTTTCTTGGTCAAGAAGCCGTTTCACTTGGATATACATCACAATTGCAAGTCAATTGCAACTTCAGTTTCATGCCAATTTTAAAACCTTCTGCTGGAGATCTTAGAAAGAGCCTGCATGACCATACATCTTCAGAGAAAGCTAAAACATCAGTCACACCCAAACAGCACCCATCACCTAACCTTGCATTTACTGTTTACATTAAAACGTTAAATTATATTATTGCGGTCATTTACACAGCCTGTAATTATGTGAATTACTGCAGTCTGGTTTTGCTCCCCGTCACATCACTGAAATGGCTGTAGTTAAATTGATTAATGGTTTCCTTCTAACCACAGACAGTGGACGTGTTTCCGTGCCCGAGCTCGTAAATTTAAGCACATTGTTGGATGCTATTGATCAGTCTGTTCTCTTTGACAGGATATTTTAGGGAGTCTTCAAGCAAAACTCTTTCATGACTCTGATAGAAAAGAGTTACACTAGACTACAGGCCTTCCCACGTAATTCTACATTGAGTTGAATTACATGAATTAATTTAGTGGAGCTGAGTTGTATATTTCTTTGCCTGTGTTAAAGGTAGGTAAGTGCTTTTAGAAAAAGCAAAGTTGTTCACTCAACTGTAAAAGTATGCTGTTAGGGTGCATTTTTACACTGTCGCCACTGATCTGAGTTTATTGGTATTCTCAGAACCTTCAGGCCCACTTTGAGAGCTGAAAGTCCCAGCAGAGTTAATTAGGCTTTATATTGCTTACTGAAGCAGCGAATCTGTGGTTACACATATCAGAACCCGCTCCACACTCAACAACACGCTTCCATCACAAGGCACGCCAGCACACTAAATCCATCAAGGATTTCCAAAGCTGATAACTGCTGAGGATTCATCCACTGAGCCACGTTTGAAGGACGTTACAGGAGAAAAAAAGAGGGATATAAATAATTCACATATACACAATATGAAGAGAACAAAAATGAAATTCAAGTGGCCTGATTCTGGACCTGGAGAACAGCAGTGCATATGGCTTTGTGTTTGCTCATTAATTTGCTGGACTGGTTAAGATTTTGATCCAAAAACACAAATGAATTGCTATTAAATGACAGCAGAAGGATAATTATGCATGCATGAATGCCCACAGCATTCTTCTTTTCTTCTCTTTCAGGTTACAAGAAAAATAATCACTGGATTTGCCAAAGTTTGTCAAGTTAGTGAAATCAAATCTTCAAAAGATAATCAGAGTTTTGTTTGAGGCATTGGATTGCAAATAAACTATTGAACTGCTTTGAATTATGTATTTTCTGTACTGTACATCGTATTTCTACATATGTTTTCTGTTTGAGGAGAGCATCGTCATTATTTAACTAATTTTTTTTTTTTTTGCATGGTAGTTGATTACTGCTTTACAATACAGTTCACATAGCCCTGCCCTAAAAGGCAGAATATAAGCAAAGCAAACTGTGATTGATTGCTTTACATATCAATCAAACGGCTCTTTCTGTCTAAATGGGTGGTTCTTGATAAACTATCGACCTGACCTTCTGCAGTCTAGTCAAAGGTCTGGCTGTCAGACTACCCTATCTACCTACCTCATACCAACATAAACATTGTCATTACATTTAGTAGCTATAACATGATGTGGCCAATTTATGAGCCTTTCAAATACTAATGAGCACCGGGTTTCACAGACAAGGCTCAGATTAAGCCAGGATTAGGATATTTAAGTAGCTTTTATAAACCTGCCTTAGAAAAAAAACTTTAATGGTGTGCACCTTGAGACAAAACAATGGCACTGGCATATTTTATGATATGCCTGTGCAAGATGCCAGGGACGTGCAGAGAGTTCCTCAGGGGCAGGGGCTCAAATGTAAAAAAAGGGGCAATGTATAAATGTATATAAATATATATATATATATATATAATTTTATGTTTTTGCAAGAAGTCTCATCAAGCCTGCATTTATATTATCAAAAATACAGGAAAAACAGTAATGTTGTGAAATATTCTTACAGTTAAAATAAAGGTTTTCTATATATAATTTATTTCTGTGAAGTAAAACTGAATTTTACTTTTTTTCCAGGATTCGTTGATGAATAAAACGTTAGAAAAGAACAGCATAAATTATAGGAATAAATTATATTTTAAAGTATATTAAAATAGAAAACCATCATTTTAAATTGTAATCATATTTCCCAATATTGCTGTTTTTTATCAAATAAATGCAGGATGAGCTTAAGAGACATTTTTTTAATAATGCCGCATAATTATCAAAAATAGTAATATAATAAAGTCCTTTCGCCAGCCTACACTTCACATAATAGAGGGTATGCACATGACGTCACGGTCGACCGTTATGACTGCGGTTACGCCCACTGAGTGGCAAACGACTGAGTGGCACTGTGGCAGCATTGGTTTTCACCGTGAATGCCGCGAACAACACACAAAACACATCAAAAACGGGAAAGAGCTTTGCGATTGACTGTACAAATAGCTTTGACACAAAATCTGAGGTTTCACAGACTACCAAAAGCTACAGAAAAAAGAAGCAAATGGATCACTGCAATTCAGAGAAACAACTGGACTCCAGGCAGAGAAATATGGATTTTCAGTTATCATTGTGTCGAAACGAAGGATTTTGAGGTAAAATCATACTTCATATATTGTATTGTTAGGCCCTATATATTGTGTTGACAACTCATCAATTAAATATTTACCATCTTAAGTTTTAGGGCTGGACGATATGACGATAACGTTATATATAACATTTATATAAGTGATAACTCCGATTTAGACCTACGTATTGTAGTTATATAAAGCGTTCACAGGCATATTTGTTATATGTTATGCATCAGGTTCTTTTGCCACTTTTTTGGCGGGAAAGTGACGTCAATTCATACCCTCTATAGGCCTGTGGTGGCACTTGGGCTTCAACCGCTTCAACCAACTTTGATAGTTTCATCAAATAGTAAACGGTATATCAATATACATAAATACACTAAATGAACTGAACACTAGGCTACTTACCATTAATGCGACTTGGTGCTGCATGGTGCAGTGCGTTGTAGTCAGTTTACATCCATTTTGTCGGCGATGCAATTTTATTTATAAAATGACACAAACCGCAGAAATCGCTCCACAAAAGTAAGTTCGTCTGTCCATGTCATTTTCAACCGATTCATGAATTAGAACGGAAAATTACCGCTCTACTTCACATTGTCCAATGAAATTTGAACTTCTTGTGCCATATCACGATTGGTTGGTGTATTATACATGACAAACGGGCATTGATGAATTGTGTAATATTTTTAAAATATGGAATATATAGATTTTTAATTAAATCGACACACTAGCTTTGATTATTGATAAAAAATATTTTATTATTTTCTTCCATCGAGCCATACAGGCACTCACCATTTATGGCTCGAGAGCCTATTCGTACAGACTGTGGAAAATTAGTCAGCCAATTAAAACGCACGCAACCCATAGCAACACGTTATGGCAACGCCTCAGACTGACGGATATGTAAAAAAATAAACAGGAATTTTCCGGCTTTGAGCGATTTGTTACTATTGTTCACATCGTCATATTAATTATAATTTAAATGCATTTTGTTTTATTGACCACAATATTATCATTGCTATTTGTCTGAGAGGGGCACTTTTGATAAATTTCGAAAAAGGGCAGGGGCTCGAGCCCCCAAAGCCCTCCCCTCTGCACGTGCCTGCAAGATGCATTCAGGTAAAACAGCTCAAACATGCATTTTAGTCTAGGACTATCTAAGCCTGGTCTGCGAAACCAGAGCCCGGTTTCACAGATAGGGTTTAGACTAAACCAGGATTAGGCCTTAGTTCAATTAGGACATTTAAGTATATTTTATAAATGTACCTTAGAAAAAAACATTACTGGTGTTTATCTTGAGACAAAACAATGACAGGGACATATTTTAGGATATGTCAGTTTAAGTTGCTTTCAGTTAAAACAGCTCAAACATGCATTTTAGTCAAGGACTTGCTTAAGCCTTGTCTGTGAAACCGGGGGCAGGGGTAAATGTCTTTACAAGCCCTTTTTTTACATTGGGTTTCATTATATTTAAGAGGAAAATTTGCCCTCAAATAGTCAAACCTACACACACACACACACACATTTGTTTCACTATATATTAGAGAGGACATTGCATAGACGTCCATTGATTTTATATCAGGTTAATGATACAATCTGTAACCCAACCCCTACCCCTAAACCTACCCATCACAGAAACGTGCAACGAACACTAGATTCAAATAAAAACATGTTTTAACCAATTTAAAAGCCTTTTTAACTAGTGAGGACCAGTAAAATATAGCCAAACCTGTGTATACACACACACACACACACACACAGCATTTTAGGAATTGTTGCATCAGTGTCTTGCATCACACAAAATATTAAAACAGTTAAATTTTGTGATCTATGAAAAAACAAAACACTTTTTAATCCTGGTGTGCCATAGTTTAACTTCTGATAGGCTACTATATTTGCGTGAATACTTTTGGTTTAAGCCTTACTTAAATTTAGCATGACGAATCAATGTGAGACTGAGATGACGTACAGGACGTTTTGAATGTCATCTTTAAATGCGTATGGCTACTGCGTTCGCGAATGACTTTGCAAATCAATTACCTTGTCCCCATTTCTATATCGGTTCAGGTAACAAAGCTGCGGCAACCAGGATAAGCCCACTATAAAGTAAGGTGAAATCACCCCGCTGTCAAACAGTGTGACTGGCGCGAAAGCGAGCATATACTGCCTCTGTGCGTTTCGTGCTCTCTCTGCTCCACGAACACCGATCGCGCGCGCAGAGCCAAACTAGAGAGCGCGAGACCTGGCAGCGGAGAGACCTCGGGGAGGGAGAAAGGGAGTGTGCTGGTCTATGTAGAGGAGAGAGAGAGAAAGAGAACGAGAGAGAGAGAGGTTGGGAAAAGACTACCACCTCTATCCATCAGCCGAGCATCCTGCGGGAGTCACTTCGTGCGCGCGAGCTGTCGGTGCGGCATTTCTGTCCGTCCGAGCAAATGGATCATAAAACAGCGCAGGATGTGACAAAGGGACGCGAATAAAAACTAAAGTATTATTTTTGCGACTCCAAACACGCCGGTTATTCATTTATTATTTTATTTTTTCAGTTGGGTTCTTGTTTTGTGTTTTTCCTCATTAATGTGCGGATTTTTCGGCGAACACTTTCTAAGTGATGTCAGGAGAAAATGTCATAAATGTAGCTGAATGAATGAAAAGTTAAAATATTTTTAATGGGTAAGTAACAAAAAACTCAACTGTTGAAAACGAGTTTGCTGTGTTTTGAACCATTAATTATCGTTGTTATTATTATAATTATTATCATCAATGATATTAATCAGTCTTGTTCATATTTAACGAATTTTATTTGGGCGCAGCTGTGGATAACCGCGGTTGAAGTGTTAACAGTGCAAATCTTGATGCTCGTAAAGTAAGAACTACAGCACTGTCAGTGTTTAGCGACCGATATTTCGTGGCGTTTTATTGTTTTGCATTAAGCTCAACAGGTTCGCATCTGTTTCAAACTGCAGTTGCTGAAGGGTTCTGTGTCTCGAGCACAAATCGTGCCTTACCCTTTGGCGTCTATCTTACTGAGAATGAATAGTTTTGCAATCAGCTTTCTTTACGAGTTGTCATGATGTATGTGCTGTATAATGTTATATATTTGCTGTCACTGTAAAAGCAAACTTAAACTGTAATATAAGAGCATTGGTATAGTAAGAATATATTTGTGCAAAGCATTGCCTATAAATAATGCCTGGTAAAAATTTTACTATTAACTAGTTTTTTGTTTTGTTTTTGTAGGCTTAAGGTTTGAGGTCTAATACAGTCTACCATTTGTGTTTTTTTCTTCTTTTCCATTGCAACTGTCTTCTCTATCTCTCCTTGTGTTTTGTTTTCCTTTTTTTTTTTTTTATGTACTCCTTTTGACTGTACTCTACGTGATTGCTTCCCTTTTACCTCTCAATTCTGCTGGCATCCTGTTCGCTCTTGCCGTCTTTTCACTCCCATTTCACATCTGTCTCACTCTCTCCCACTGGAACTCTCTCCACTTCCTGTCCTCCCACATTTGCCAACCTCTCACTCTCTTCTATATTCCCATCTCCCTGTCTCTCTATGTAGATGGGGTCTAATCTAATGTCAAGCTGGTTGTGAAGGTGTTTGATCTGGTCCCCTCGACCCCAGCCGGAGTCCCCATGGCTGCTGGAGTGGCAGCCTGGCTCCCCTTCGCTCGGGCGGCGGCCATAGGATGGATGCCCGTGGCCAACCTGCCCATGCCTGTCGCACCAACCAATAAGAACAAGCGACAGGATGAGCTTATTATCCTCAATGTCAGCGGCCGACGCTTCCAAACCTGGCGGAACACGCTAGACCGTTACCCTGATACGCTGCTAGGGAGCTCCGAAAAAGAGTTCTTCTTCAATGAGGAGACTAGGGAGTATTTCTTTGACCGAGATCCGGATTCGTTCAGAAGTATTCTTAACTTTTACCGCACAGGAAAGCTGCACTACCCACGCTATGAGTGCATCACTGCCTACGATGAGGAGCTGGCGTTCTTTGGAATCATTCCCGAGATCATCAGCGACTGCTGTTACGAAGAATACAAGGACCGCAAGAGGGAGAACACGGAGCGTCTTTTGGATGACCTTGAGGACAACAAAGACAGTAAACTTCCCAACATGACTTTCCGCGAGACCATGTGGAGGGCTTTCGAGAACCCGCACACTAGCACCATGGCGCTGGTTTTCTACTATGTAACCGGATTCTTCATCGCCATATCCGTCATCACCAACGTGGTTGAGACGGTTCCTTGTGGCTCCACACCGAATCAGAGAGACATCCCTTGCGGGGAGCGCTACACAGAAGCATTTTTCTGCATGGACACAGCTTGCGTAATGATCTTCACGGTGGAGTATCTGATGCGACTGTTTGCAGCACCGAGCAGGTACCGCTTCATGAGAAGCGTGATGAGCATTATCGACGTAGTGGCCATCCTACCGTATTACATTGGGCTCGTCATGACCAACAACGAGGACGTGAGCGGAGCCTTCGTCACGCTACGGGTGTTCCGCGTCTTCCGGATCTTTAAATTCTCCCGCCACTCCCAGGGTCTTCGTATCCTTGGCTACACGCTGAAGAGCTGCGCGTCCGAGCTTGGCTTCCTCCTCTTCTCCCTCACCATGGCCATCATCATCTTTGCCACAGTCATGTTCTACGCTGAGAAAGGCTCCTCGTCCAGCAAGTTCACCAGCATCCCGGCCTCCTTCTGGTACACCATTGTAACCATGACAACGCTGGGGTGAGTCATATTGTCTCGGAATGACTTTCTCTCTGTATATTTTTACACTTTTTAACCCTGAACGCACATCAAGCCACACCCCCAATACATATCAGAGGGTAAGTCTTAAACGGGTAGTTCACCTAACGCTCTCAGAAAAAAATATGCAGAAATTGTACCTATAGGGGTACAGGAGCTTGCCACAGCGGAGGCACCCTTAAAGTTTCAATATTGTACTTTATTTACCCCTAAAAGATTCATATTAGTACCTTAAAGGTACATAAAACTACTGATATGTACCTTTTAGAGGTAGAGAAGGTACAAAGTTATCCCTTTAAGAACTGTTGTATCCCTAAAGGTAAAAAATTTTTCTGACAGAAGAAAATAAAAATCCAAATCTGTACGAGTGCGTAACACAAAAGGAGATATTTTGAAGCTTTTTTGTTTGTTTGTTTTGGACCCCGCTGACTTTCATTATATGAACAAAAACAGTTCTACACAATATCTTCTTTTGTGTTTCACAGAATAAAGTAAATCATACAGGTTTGGAACAACATGAGGGTTAGTAAATGAGAACAGAATTTAATTTTTGGGTGAACTACCCCTTTAAGTAGGCCTATGTACAAGGTCTTATAAACCAACTAGCAACTTAAATGAACACAACTGTTTACAATATAACATTTCACCTCATCAAAAGAGAAGTGTTTCCCTGCAGCTTGTGGATTTTCCTTCTTTTCTGAGTTAACTGCTATTAGCATCTAACCCTAATGACCATGGTTGCTGACTGCAGTCATGCCTGCCTGAAGCAGCGGTAGGTTTGGATTTAACTCATTGCCCCAGGCTAGACTTTATTCATCCCTATTATGCACCAATTAATATTTAAGCTTGTGTGAAGCAAGCAGAGGAGCATCCTTCAGCGTTTCTCCAACACATTAACAGCAGACAGCAGCTGCAGAGCTGTATAGCACCATTCATTTCAACCCTACCCCTCATAAATCACAGGCCATTTATTTGTGTGTTCATGACTGATACATGTAGACATTTGACACAATGGTGTGTAGGATTTATTTATACAATTAGTTTGAGCGATTATATGGTGTATAGCTTGAGTAATCGGCTATACATCGGCTGCTACAGCTACTACTGTATGTAGCTGTTGTGTCACTGTGGCTTTGAAACTAGAGCTGAAGTCAAAACGGTCTTTGACGTCCTGTCTAGATGGCTGATCATTGGCTGAAGCACCTGCCCTCGAGCCCTGTGACCCCAAAACAACAAGATTAAGGACTTCATTTATTGTGAACAGTAACTCATGAATGTTACATTGCCAAATGGTTTGGTCCTTGTTGAATACGGTTGTGTCGGTGTTCAGGTTATTCTGAGGTAGAATTACAAAGAGATAGACATGGACTTACTTATTTACGCTTTCCTTTGAGAGTAATCTGTGTATATGTGGATGGCCAAACCTCTTAACAGGTCATTGTGGGTATTATGTTGAACTATAACCTTATATATCATCCTTATTGTTGTCTCAATGTTGTAGTCTAGTTTTACATGGATTTCAGAGTAGCGCAGATCTCATTACTCATTACTACATTCGCACCAGAGATCCAGTCTCCACCCGCATCTGAGACTTGACCTGACATGAGAGCGAGAGAGACTCTTCTCATCAATAAAACACACGGTAGAAGTGTGTGTCACTGTGACTAATGTTCTCAGGTACATGTGCTGAACAATGTAAACCACAAAGACATTTCCAACCCTGCTGACATCATGTGATCTCACTGCATGTGTGTGGGAGTGTTTCCCATTCAGTTCAAACCAGGTATAAGGGATCATTTTTACATCCCACAGTTGATTGTGACAGTAGGTTCAGGTTCGTATCACATCATGACACACCTGTTGATTCTAAGGCTTCCTATCTGTGCTCTTGACCAATGCAGTGGTGTGTTTTACACACCTGGTGCTTCTTTTATTCATTGATTCGTTCAGACTGAAGTGCATGTTAACGGGGTCTCCACCTCACTCCGCCAGAGTGAAACGCAGCACTGCAGTTCAGCTTCTCTGGTGAGACTAAGACATCATGTTACCATGTAAAACACAGACCCATTGCCCTACGAACACATGCGTGATACTCAGCATGTGAGCTAGGAGAACTAGTTAAACAGAAATATCAAACATATATTGTGTGCGAATGGTTAACTGTTTCTTCTGTACCTTGTCATCTGTCTGAAGTGTTTTCCTCCTCCTCTGTATTGTTTACATCAGTAACATTTAATTTAGCTGCTCTACTGTTGAATTTCATGGCTCTGTGTTTTGTCTTGGCAAGACAGCAGGCTGAGTTGAAAATAAAGCAAAAGAATGCAAAAGGAAAGAGAGAGTGAAAGAATTTTGTATTGCTTGGATGTTTCTCTTTCTTAGTTTAGGAGACTTCAAGTTATGTTTTATGTAAACATCAACTTTGTCTTTGATGTTTCTCCTAAACTTTCTAGAGATGCACTGATACTAAAACTCTGGCTGATAATTATTTAGATGTTATGGCTGATAACCCATAAATGGCAGATATAAAAATGTTAATATATTTTTGTCTAAATAAATAAATAATAAACATGAATGAACATAGATATTCATTTTGGTATTTGCTAAAGATTACATTTAAAGGCACAATATGTAAATTTTCGCCGCTAGAGGTCACCTGTTTAAAACAAAGGCGTAGCTTGATGACGTTGAGATTGAGCTTGGAATCTTTGGAGTTGTCGTCTTCACCTCACAGGTGGTGGATAAGAATCAGGACGGGACTCGGGCAGAAATCATGTTCATAGATGAGATTATTAACGTTACTGTAGTATGAAGCAGTGCAGGGCGAGTGCTGTGGGAGCTGAACGAGGCCGCTGGAGCAATTGCTAATGAGAGACGAGCGCGACACGCGCCTCGAGAGCAGCGGAACTTTTATTATGCTGCTTCCGCTTTTTCCGGTCAAGTGTATGTGGGGTAACGCAACGCTGTTTTGTCACATTAGATACATTTGAGCGTGTTGAAAATGATGTTATAACATTACTCTGAGTGTTCACTCGGTGGCTGTTAACACTTGTTGCACACTGCAGTAAGCTAGATCGATATTAGAATATCATATTAATAAATGCTGGATGGCTTGTGTTGATGAATGGCATCCAATTAATTTTAAAACATATTGTATGATGGAGAAAATGCTGTATTACTGTTACTAAAAATAAAGCTGCATCTGATTATGCTATGTTAGCCACAAAATGGTGTTTTTCTCTGAGGCATGGTAAAAACATGGTACTCGCAGAAAATCAAGAAAACGAGATTCAAACAATATGACTAAACATGTTGAGCTATATAACATTAATTAGTTTTTTGTCTATAAATGTATCCAAACAGTTGTTAATAAAGCGTAATATATTAAAGCTTTGGTTTTTCCATGGTTTCTACAAAATAAAACCGTAAATCGAGGGTGACACAGGTTTGACATCATTGATAGGTCCGTGTCCTGGTTAAAATGGCTTATTTCTCTGGATTTAAACATTCTTGGAAACATCTGGAATAATGTAAGTACACAAGTCAACAAAATATATAATACTGTTCTAGTGGTTTTTGGATATTTTAATCCAAAAATATTACATATTGTGCCTTTAACAGTGTTATTACATTTTTAAAGATTACCTTTGCTGTCATCTAATGTTCACATAAAGTTAATGTAAATGTTAAATTAGTGGAAATTAACTTCACAATTAAATATCAAATATGCAGATACCAACTACTAAAATAAATATCTAATATTGGCCAATGACCAATATGGTATAGATATACATCCCTAAAAAGAAATAAAAGCTTTTTTCTGAAACTCTTGAGGAGAAACATGTTTCTCAGAAAGCAAAATATCTGAGAAGCAGGAGATCTCCATTTGCTCTCCATCTAATCTTATTGCTATCTAGGAGAAAACAACTGAGATATTAATGCTATCTCTTTTGTGATTTTTCTTTCCTATGGGATTAACCTTTGGCATATGAGTGAATGAGACCAAATGATTGTGAACCCTATGTTGCGTGTTTTGCAGCAAAACATCAGATTTTGTGTTGCATAAATTGTCCAAGCGATGATTCAGTTGCATCATGGTCCATTTGTTAATCTGGCCTTGAACACAGTACTGGAACAACCAGACCAGATCCAGGCAGGGTTTTATCTGCATTTTAAAGCTGTTAGAGAGAGAGAGAGATTTTGACCGTATGAGGGCAGAGTCTGTTTTGAAATTACTTTGAGCTTTTACACTTGTGTTTCTGATGTAAAAACAGGAGGCTGCTGAGGGATTGCGGATTTACCGAAGGGAGATGGGAAGCGAATGGATGTTTGTTTATTGATTTATTTATTTATTTGCGGTAATAAGATGGTGTTGACCTTTAGGTGGAGTAGCATATTCTAAATGACCTTTAAAGAAAAACACAAATCTCTAGTGTGCTTTACAGCACAGTGGCTTGCGAGAGATACACCTGAAATATCATTTTCATTCTCTTTCTCTCTATATATAATTCTCTATATTGGTACCTTATTAGCCTCTAGCCCTGCAGTAGTAGTTTTATTGGTTAAGATATGCTCCCTATGTTATGGACCTATGCATTCTGCACGCTAATGTTGCCATGAAGAAAATCACCCTGCTAATGAGGGCTTTCAGTTGTTACCACAAGCATTAATTAACATGACACTCAGAATTCACGCCCCTGTTGCAAGCACTGAATAGATCCAGACTCGCCATTCGGCCCCAGCACAAGGATGACTGTCTCTCGGCTTCAACTCTGCTTCTATTGCTCTGTTGGTAGGTGAACATGCTTTGTCGATACTGATCAGAAGCATTGATTAAAGGGAACAAAGGATGAGGTAGAAGAGGATAAGGGACAGAAAGAGGAATGAGGTTGAATCCATTAGCAAGGGTGAATGATGATAATCACCCACAGCTGCAGGGTGTCAAACCAAAGCGTTTCGGATCGGTAAGGCAACATATGTCTGTGTGTGCGTGGGGGGTCACTGAGTTCAGAATAGCTGTTTCTCTCATGACGTTTGCTGTCAGGGGTTGTGTAGGAGCAGCACAGTACAAAAATCGGTAAAAATCGACTTTCAGTCACACCAAGGAGACTTTTGTGTTTCTAATGCACTTGATCTACTTTGTTGTACATGGAGATGTGAAGTTCTCAACATCATGAACTGAAGCAGTAGTGGTGAATGTATGTTGAAATGGATATATAGCCCACCTTTGGTGTCTAAAGGTGAAAACATGACAGTTTTATTTTAAACTGAAATAATTGAAGCAATTACTGTTTTATGTATTTTTGATGAAATAGGTGAGCATAATAGACTTCTTTCAGAAAAATGGCTCCAAAACTTCTGAACGGTAGTACAGTATAGTGGTTTTCTTCCAAAAAAACAAAAAAAAACAAACAAAAAAAATAGGTCCTATTAATGAAATAATTAAAATAATTGATGAGAAACAAATGTTTTAATATATGAAATGTGTATTTGTCCACTTTAAATGTATATGTGCATAACAAAAGATTAAATGTATTATTTTCAGTTGTACTTTTTTTTTAATTCTAATTAGATCTACTGTAGAGTACATTCAAGTCTGAACCTTCACTCCCCACATTTCTCATAGAGCATGTGAAAATTACCTTTTCAGTCAGAGACAGAATATTTCACATATATTTTCACCTTTCTAAGCTTAACTTTTGGGCGGAGTTTGCACCTCTTCCTTTGTTTGTGCCTTCGCTGTCACCTTTCTCTACTCATCTTCTGCATCTGAAATTGCATACTGTCTGAGTAGGTTCTACTTTTGATAAAGAACTACAAAAGTATGCATGTGTATAGTATGAATATCATCGAGCATGAATGTGTGTAGTATGAATGCAGTCTGAATGTACTACATCCGCTGCCATGTTAGCATTGTCATGAGGGCTACAGTGTGACTTGTGTAATTTCCCTGCCATTCACGTCCTCTTTTTCATGGTCTGTGAATAGTAAAGTGTCCATTGGATGTGAACTTCAGAATCATGGAAGAAGTAGTAGGTCATCTGAGATACCTTTTTTTGCCTACTGTTTTATGAATGCTGTAAATTCAAGCATACTACTCATTTCACATACTGTTTTTCACCTAGTAGGGAGATATGTGTATTTAGACACAGGGCTGGCTCAGAGCAAATAAAGTCACAACAGGTTTTTAAGCAAGCCATAGAGTTTTAAGAAAATAAATATTATTATTGGACAAAAATGTATCCCAAAATACTGTGTTGAGTCAGAATTCCATAGGAAAAAGAATACCGGTCAATTTGACCCCCTTCATGCATTCTTGGGGTAGTGATACAAAAATTACTTTTTTCCCCATCATATGACCAAGAAATTACATTGATGAGGGTCAGAAATTAGTTTTTTGAAGAATTCATTGATTATCCAAAAAATAAATGTTTTCAGTGATAAAATATTTCAAAAATCACAGCATGGCTGGTCAGTTTGACCCTATATATGCATTCTAGGATTAATGAAGAAGCAGGTCACCACTTCTATGAGATGTGGTACTGGACAGAATGGTATGAATCATACAGCATGGCTTCAGAAGACTTGCAACAGAGCACACAGACTACTTTTGTGTTGTTTTGTGTCCTTGTTGAAGCTTCAGAGTTCCAGTGCCCATTCATTGTAACTGCATGGGGGAAAAATCAATCTGTACAATTCTTCTTAATTCAGTTCTATATAAGAAAGAAACTCATATGGGTTTGATTGAATAATGGCAGAAGAAGAGAACTAATCCTTTAAAGCAAATCACAAAAATATAAATTTAAGTATTCAATCCAATCATTTCTTTCTCTCTCTCTCTCACTTTGTCTATCTCTCTCTCTTTTTTCCCTACCCACAGTGAACTTCTAAGCTTGAGCTGTCTAGATGCTATATCCATATCCCCATATCCATCTCTAAAATAAATAAATAAATAGCAGCCTGTCTTTATCGGCACAATTTTGTTGTGGTGCATTTCATCGAATGGCATAGAGGGAATTTACGAAATTCAAATGAGTAAAGAGAGAGATAAAAAATCACTTGTTTGTTTGGGTTTTTGCCTCTCTTCATTCAAAGGGCTTTGTGTTCTGGGAGGTTTAGAGTTTCTATGATGGTCAAATTGCTGCCATTTCATCCCATCAGCCCTCCATAAACACACACTTCCACCATTAGCGATCAGATCTGATGACATATAATGGGAGCATCAATGAAGGAAGGTATTGTTACTCTGCGCCCAGTAAAAAGAGCATTAAATCCATTACCCGTACAGTTATTTCCACAAGCTTTCAACCCAATGCTGATTTCAGTTGATCCAGTGGTCACTGGTCATAGATGTCTGGATTTCTGAGGGTTTTATACTGATTTGCCGTGCCTTTGTTTGTGTTTGTCGGCTGGTTTAAAGCTGTCGACAGAAGGTATGAGGAAAGATTACAGGTGTTAGGTCAAGCTCTCCACTTTAATGAAAGGTCATGGGAGGAAAGTGACAGTCAGAAGAATGTCTGACCTTTGAAACCTCAGAAAATACCACTCCAAAAAGTGAGTATGCTATCTACTCTGATGATCAACTCTGAGTTCAGAGCTGTGAAACTATAAATTTTATATACCGTGATGTATGCAGAGTTGGCGCTTAAAGGAATAGTTCACCCAAAAATGAAAAATCTGTCATCATTAACTCCCTCTTGTAATTACAAACACCTATGACTTTCTTTCTTCTGTGGAGGAAGATATTTTAAAGCTGAACTTTGGAGTTCAAATAAGTCCTGACTGACTTTCAATGTATAGACATGTTCACAAATTCACTATTTTTTTTTTCCAACCCTATAAACATAACAATCATTACAAAATAAATTATATATATATATATATATATATATATATACACATTTATTTTCTTATTTTATTTCCCCATTTTATTATTTTAATTGATTTTATTTGTTCATGAGCTCTAACTACAACTTTATGTCTTGATGGCTAAATATGGATAAGATTAATAAAAAAATCAAAGATACAGAAAAACTTTACATCTTAAATTAAACTATAAATAAAAAAGAATTACCAATGAAGTCACACGGCTGCTCGCTGATACAGTGGTGGGAATGTTACTACAGAGTGATAAAGGTTTCAAGTTCAATTCCCTTTTTGTCAGGGGACAATTTTGTGATAACCTTGACCTGTACTATATGCCGCTTTTATCATCTCTATTCCATTTTTGGCTTCTAGCAGGTAAAGAGGCTTTTTTTCCACGAGCACTTATCCTATTTCTATGGTACAGACACATAGCAGCCAAAGTGAGGGGGCAGCGAAGTAAAGCCCAGGGAGTTGCTGCAGAGAAAGATACCCACTAGGTCACAATTCATTTTCAGTCCTGTCAAACTGTCCCGAATATTTATCTGAAAGACGTGTATGCGCACCTCACGTCACCCCAGAGAACGCTTCTGGGGAACGATCATTGAGAGGAGGCAGTGCCTCCATCGCGCTATTGGCTATTGCGCTGTTTACACAAAAAATCCCGCCTCTCATTTTTGTGTGTGTTCTGATTCACAAATCGAGTACAAACCGCAAGTATGAACGAATAAATAATGGTGCTAATGGAAAGACTAATTAAAAAGTAAGAAAACAACTCACCCACTTGATATCATCGTTTTATGTCACATCACATTCAAACTTGAAATGACTGGTAAATGTGATCTGTGAGGGTTTTTTAGTGAGCAATCTGTTTGGTGAAAATAAAGGTACATCTCCGTGTCTGTGACCATCATGACACCAGTAGTGTTTACCGAGCTGTGATGACTGATGATCTGAAAATAAGTTAAAAATAACTCCTGAACATCTGTTCACAAATAAAATACACATGAAATATGAAATGTTACTGTGGTCTTATAGTTAGTATTTTGGAATAAATGTAAAAATATTAAGAAATATACATTTAAAAAACAGTCAGGACTTTGCCTCCTCATTTCAGAACACCACTGGTATATAGCATATGCCAGGATTTGCCATTGCTCAAAGCAAATACTTTCACAAATAACTGATGTATTCATTTTATAGAGTCGTCGCACATCGTGGCTATTAAACATAGTAAAATGCATGAGAAAGATATAATAGTTTGGTCAAATATGACATTTTGGCTGGTATGGCAGAGAGAGCATTGCCTCTGGATGCCCTCCTGTAGTGCCGACCCTGATTGTATGCTGTATATAGAGTGCTTATGACAGGTGTACAAATTGCCATCCCTCTTCTCAGCATGGCAAATGATCATTGTTTCCTGCTGAAATTCCCATAAGCTGATATATCGAGGCTCTTGGAAATCATATATGAGAGTATTCATTAACGAATAATGTTTGTATGGAGAGAATCTTTGTGTTCATTGTCATAAAAAGCTCATTAAAACTGCATAGAGAAAGAATGAATGAATGATGATGGTGTTTTTTTGTGCTGCTGTGTGCAAATGACCGTGCTAAAGTTACGCAGCTGTGTGATCATCTTAAATATGATATTTGCAGTATTGTCCCTCTTTCATACAGACACTCACATTTTCCCCTGAGACCGCTTCTGTGCGTGTGCTGTAAACGTATAATTTCGCTCTCCCCTGTGCTCTTTTCAGCTGTAATTGTTTCACGTCTGGGTTTTTGTCTCTCTGAGTCTAGCTGATCCACACACTGAATCGTGAAGGTTTCAGAAGGTGATTTGTCACTCAAACACATGGAGTAGTTAAGAGCAGACGTCTGACAGATTAGTCTCATGACATGGAAAGATAGCATAATGAATACATTTCAAGACTTCATTCATTGCCGCCAAATCTCTCTCTCTATTACAGGTTGCAGGTTTAGTTTCGTACTGTATGCAAGTATAAAAGAGAAACTAAAGAAAATATGGATATAGCACCTCTTAAAATAGTGTTTAAAAAGTGTTTTAAAGAAGACTTACATGAGCTATGCTTTATGTTTAAAACCAGGTTGTTTACATTTTACCACAGAACCCCAAATACGAGAATCGCTTCGCTCAGGGCCTCCTTCCTAAAATGTGACCCTGGACCACAAAACCAGTCATAAGTTGCACAAGTATATTTGTAGCAATAGCCAACAATACATTGTATGAGTCAAAATTATCGATTTTTCTTTTATGCCAAAATCATTAGGATATTAAGTAAAGATCATATTTCATGAAGATATTTTGTAAATTTCCTACCATAAATATATAAAAAATTTATTTTCGTGAGTGGATATGCATTGCGAAGTACTTCATTTGGACAACTTTAAAGGCAATTTTCTCAATATTTTGATTTTTTTGCACCCTCTGATTCCAGATTTTCAAATAGTTGTATCTCGGCCAGATATTGTCACTTATGACTGTTTTTGTGGTCCAGGGTCACAAATATAAAGTAAGCAATATAAGTTAATGTATAAAGACATATAATTTTCTTCAATAAAGTTAACACTAAGAGTAGTTACAGTATATGTAAAAACATGAAGAAAACTGTAAAACTACAGCTATCAATAGAATAAAATAACTGTATTAGTCTCATGATTTCTAACCATTATTTAGAGTAAAAAAAAAGTCAAATTTGTTAAACACTTATTTAATAAGTGTTAAAGGGGTGGTATAATGCCACTTTTACAAGATGTAAAATAAGTCTCTGATGTCCCCAGAGTGTGTATGTGAAGTTTTAGCTCAAAATACCCTACAGATAATTTTTTATAGCATGTTAAGTTTGTCACTTTTTGTGTTTTTGTGTGTGTCCCTTTAAATGCAAATGAGCTGCTGCTCTCAAAAGGGGGCGGAGTTTCAGGAGCTCATGTTAGCACTTAGCAGCGCCAACCATTACCTTATGCAGACTCCCTGAAAATGTCACAAACTGTTCAGCCTTTTATGTTCAAAACAGAGTCTGACAATGATGGAGAGACTCAAAAAGATGTGACAACATTTTGAATGCAACAGGACGGATGAATTTATGTAGCTGATGTGGAGTTAACTATCTTAAAGTCATTGATTAGCATATTCTGTCATGATAATCTATAAATCGCTCGTGTGGCATCTGTTGTAAGATGCTTACAGAGCCAGAGAATATATGCTGCATGAAGATAGAACAGGTATAGTTTAGTTTAATTACGGTTATAACTTGTCATTTTGTCAGCTTGCTTTTATGACATGCCATTGCATTTGTGTTACGTACTCTAATGCGGTAACATGGCCTCGCCCCATTGTTGCGTGTTCTCGGGGGCAGGGTTTATGTAAATTCTAGGGTTAGTGATGTCACCAACCCGGGAAGAAGCTCGTTGTAGTTCCTACCAGCTGTTTGTTGTAGTCCTTAAACAGACAATTCTTTAAAAGACAATATCTCTGTTTGCATTGAACTTTCAGCATTTTAACTTTGCAGATACTGTTTATGCTCAAGCAGCAACATTACACACTAACTAAAGTTAAAAAAGTGAAATCATATTTTAATAATAATAATTAAGAAGAAGAATACATTTATAAATAAATATAAAAAAAAAATTAAAACAGAGTAAGGATGACAAACAGAACCTAGCTAGGATTGTTCTAGTCATGTGCCAGTATATTCTATTCTATTCTATTCTATTCTATTCTATTCTATTCAAATATAAAAAAAGAGCGAAACGAAATGCATTAAGGAGGAAGAAGAGTCTGTGACTGACAGAAATGAACGTCTCTCCCACTCAGTGTTTCTGTTTAATGCATTTGGTCATTGACCACTGTCATCTTAACTGCTGGTAATGAATCTGCTACTGTCACACTGAATAATGATTTCACTCCACACCACCACCAGCTGCTGCTGCTCGGGGCTGTGCATATGTTTCTGCGTGTGTGTGTTTTGTGTATGTGTATGTATGTGTGTGTGTGTGTGTGACAGGATCAAAAACTTTGCTTGTGCTGCATTGAATAAACTGGGATAAATGTCTGTTGTTTTTGTCTTTGGGCTTCAATTTAATCATCATTAGTGACTCATTCAGAGACATGAAATGGATGGTTTGATAGTCACATGACTGCAGCAGCAACACTTCATACATACTGATGCACGCGCACAAGCCAACACACACGCAAAGACACACATAAGCACACACCCGCAGCTACCCTTCTGTCTCCCGCGGATCCTTTTCGGCCCCAGCTGGTTGATGCTGGTGCTAATGTCACTAAACAATCATCACTTCTGCGTGGTGTTTATGTTTACTCCTGATATTAGTTGCTCATGGCAACAAATTAATTAATGACTCTGCAGTGATAGCTCCTGCTGCTCTGAACTAGTGCTCATAAAAACAAATATGCAGCTTTAAACAGATGGACTCTGGAGTGAAAATGTGGCTTGTTGTGCCTACCAGCCTCTGAGATCCAATTCTCTTTGAAAAGAGAGGACATGTGACCGAACGCTGACTGAATACTGCAGAAATCATATTCTTTATCTGTATTTTTCTTGTTTTCCAGTTAAAATTATGCATCTCTGTATCCTTGGTAAACAAAATTTTGTAAGAAAATCAGACTTGTTTTCAGAGAATAAATTTTGACTTAAGTTTATTTTTCTTGTCCCACTGGCAAGTATTTTCTCCCTTATTTTTCAAGCATAAACTTGACTGACGTTTATGCTTACAGTTAAAGTTTGTATGCTGGAACATGTAGGTTGCTGTGAGTGTAAGCTAGAGGACATATCTAAACTTATCATCACCTTCATCTGAAAGTGTAGACAGAGAGAAAGAGAGAGAAAGTGTGTGTCGGTATGTATGGAATGGAATAGTAGCTGACTGCATACTGAATCTTGACACACTGCAGAATGTTGAAAACAATACAGTAATGTTCAAAATTTGGTGGTTGGTAAGTTTTTTTTCTTTATGTTTTTGAAAAAAGTCTCTTATGCTCACAATGGCTGAAACTAGGCTTGCTACGGTAGTCGGTGTTACCGGTGTTCAGTCGCAACACCGGTTTCATCACTTGCCCACCGTGGCACTGAGGTTAATTTTTTTTTCCACTTTAACGCATTAAAAATATTTGCATTTAATGCAATTAACGTAGTATCCGTTTTCTGCGTTATATGATCAAGCTCTTATTCATGCTAATGCTTTTAAACCATACAAGCGCGACAAGGCAAAAGAGACCACGCTGTCTTGTGAATGTCCTGCCTATGTGACACACACACAACGCGCGCGCGCCAGTATCGAGTTCTCTTCTGCTCTTAACGAACCATAACATACACAAATTATGCCAAAATGTCCGTTTTGTCGAGTGTTTTTCAGTAAGATTAACCCACCATTCAAGCAATTGCCATTAATTTGAAAGTGAAAGTCGGCCTTTCCGTAACAAAACATCGAAAGCTCAGCCGAACAGCTGATCATAGCTGTACAGGGCGGGTTTTTATTTTTTAATGTCAGAAACATTCCTCGTCACGGAGAGCGCAGTTCATGGTTGCATAGCAATGACAGACGCCACGGGAGAGCAAATGCTTTGGAAACAAGGAGAAAACGACGTGGCCGCGCTTTCCACGCGTTTTTAGACGCAATATGTGAACGGTCCCATAAGCGGTTTAAAAAAAAAAAAAGAAGAGGCCCCGCCCCCCAGTGACACCGGTATTACTGGTGTTGTCACATGTCGATTAACCGGTGGGAAAATTTTCTTACCGTCACATCCCTAGCTGAAACTATTTCATAAATGCAGTAAAAATATTTTAAGACATTTTATTGCTGTGCAAAGCTGAATTTTTGTATGATCCTGCAGAAATCATTCTAATTTGCTTATTTTGGTGCTCAGAGAACATTTCTTATTATTATCAACATTTGTGCTGCTTAATTTTTTTTGTGGAAACCGTGATACATTTTTTTAAGGATTCTTTGAATATGAAGTTCAAAAGAACAGCATTTAGTTCAAATAGAATCTTTTGTAACATTATTAGTGTTTTTTTTTTTTTTTACATTGAATATTGATTAATTACACATTTAATGTGTCCTCCTTTCCAAAAACTGACCCCATATTTTTGAATGTGAAACAGAATGCAGTATAAAGCTGCAAACATTTCAGTATATATATATATATATATATATATATATATTTACATACATACATACAAACAGCAAATCCCCGAAACACTGGCTGAGATGAAGCTGTTCTCAGCGGGTACATGAGGACTGCAGGGCCGCTGACAGCCTGGAGCTCGCATCTCCGAAAACGACGAAACAAATTGTAAAATAGGCGCTATGATTAAATATGAGTCACAAGTCATATCTTTTATAGGACAAGTCATGTCCTTTGGCAGTCCGATCAAATAGTCAACAAGAAAAAGATGGTAATTATTAAGGTTGTGGTTAATTTTATTTTGTCAAGCTTGAAATGGAAAGTGCTGCATTGTGGGATGCCATAATCTGCTAAGTGTGTTCTGTGTACTGGAAATTTGCAAATGTAGTAGGTTATCCAGATCTATGCATGCAAAATTCAGATATATGTGTATTATTTTGCTTCATTCTACAGTATACTGCAGAAATAGTAAGGTCTGAGTTTGTGAGATTGTAAGCATGTGTGTGGTTTTATTACTACAAATAAGAGCAGTAAACCCCAGTGTCCTTCTCTCTCACCTGTGTTATTTTCCACAGCTTTTATCTTTATTTAAGCATTACGCAATCACACCACAGGACATCTGCACCCAACCCCCTGTTCTTTTTAACTGCATCTGTACCCCTTGACCATTTTTTCACCTTTATATTCCTCCTCTATGATCATCCTGTTCTTTTTCTCCATCAGTACAGTATCAGAAGTTGGACTGCGGTGAGTCAAGGTGAATCTGGTCAAAGAACTGAACAGCATCCCAGTGGGAC
Source organism: Ctenopharyngodon idella (assembly GCF_019924925.1). Taxonomy (NCBI): domain Eukaryota; kingdom Metazoa; phylum Chordata; class Actinopteri; order Cypriniformes; family Xenocyprididae; genus Ctenopharyngodon; species Ctenopharyngodon idella. Next base: position 18,689,609 of record NC_067227.1, read on the forward strand.
CTCATCTCACTGCGGTCACACCATTGTCCTCTCAGGTTTTCCTGCTTCACACAAATGTGGTTAAACAGCTCGAGGCAAACAGACCGGTCAGAACGCAGCCAATTCCACCGACACCTTCTGCAGAACCGCAACATCACCTCGGATGCACACAGAGTTCGATCCAATCAAATGTACTCAGGACACAGTCGCGTGATACTTTTAGATGCGTCCCATTTTGCGTACTTGAGCACTATGCCATTTTGTAGTATAAATAGAGGGAGTAGTGCGTTCACACTGAAAATTCCAAAAATAAAAAGTGCACTTTAAATACCCAGATGATGCACTTAAAGGATTAGTTCACTTTCAAATGAAATTTACCCCAAGCTTTACTCACCCTCAAGCCATCCTAGGTGTATATGACTTCCTTCTTTCTAATTAACACAATTGGAGATATTAATAAATATCCTGATGCATCCGAGCTTTATAATGGCAGTGAGCGATACTAGCGAGTATGAGCTGAAGAAAGTGCCTCCATCATAAACGTGTACTCCACGCGGCTCCGGGGAGTAAATAAAGGCCTTCTGAAGCGAAGCGATGCATTTGTGTAAAAAAAAAAATATCCATATTTAACAAGTTATGAAGTAAAATATGTAGCTTCCACCAGACGGCCTTCCATATTTAACGTATTTAAAGAGCAATGCCTCTCGCAGTTCAAAATGCTTACGCTACGTCCTATGCCTTCCCTATTCAACTTATGGAAAAAGCTTAACTGATACGATGCCAGTTCGTTTTTTTTCATAACTTGAATACGGAAGAACGGTCTGGTGGATGCTAGATATTTCACTTCATGTCTTGTTAAATATGGATTTTTTTTTACCCAAATGCATCGATTCACTTCAGAAGGCCTTTATTAACCCCCCGGAGCCGTGTGGAGTATGTTTATGAAGGATGGATGTGGATGGATGCAGTTTGTTCAGCTTCATATTCGTTGGTAATCGCTCACTGCCATTATAAAGCTTGGATGCGTCAGGATATTTATTAATATATCTCAGAATGTTTTCATTAGAAAGAAGAAAGTCACCCTGCCTTTCATGTCAGTCCCCCTTAAAATCTGCGATTAAGTTTTGTGATTCAGGTTTGCCGAAAACAGCTGCTACAGTCATTGAAACAAACTTAAGTTTGTTACATTAAGTATTATTCTTAACTCTAGTCAGTGACGGACCCTACCAAAGCCAACGTCTCTCATTCGAATGCTCTCTGCTCCAGTGTTGTTATTGGTAACTAAAACTATTAAAATAATTTTCAGTAAATTAAATAAAGCTGAATTAAAAAATAAATAAATAAATAAATGCAAAACTTAAACTTAGAAAACTTAAATGAAAATTAGAAGCATTGCCTAATAAAAATAAAACTGAAATATTAGATTATTAAAGCTTTATAGAAATATATATAAAAAAGCTAATAAAAATGACAAAAGCACAAAACAAAACTTGAAACTAAAATTAAAAATGAAACCTGAAAATATTCAAATAAAACCTAATTCAAAAAAATAATACTTTAATAGTAAATAATATTAAAATAATACTGCTCTGCTCCAGTGTATCACAAATTAAAATGCAACCAAATTTGCTACCATTACTGATACACCTACTGCATACAGATGCATTCAGTCCCTTAACCCACTGCAAAACAGAACATACACAAGTCCACAGAATGCACAATATAAACACACTCTTGCCAAACTACAGATATTCAAATCACTCTCTCAGCCAAGCTGCTGCTATTTTAGCAGCCAAACTCGTTCACAAACATGCACGTTCACTTACATAAACTTACAAACACACACACTCCAGGGCACCAAATGCGTTTGTAAACAGGCAGATGGGCCCCTTCTGCTCCTGATCTCGTGTCCGTCTCCACAGCCAAAAACTGCTGATCCAGGTCACACACTTAAGGATAAACACTGAACAATCAGAGCAGACGCAGCACATCTGTTCTCAGACCAGATTATTCAATGAGCATGTTTACATGCGCTGTTATAATCTATCTGTACAAGTATACATGACCAGTGTTGGGGAAAGTTACTTTTAAAAAGTAATGTGTTACAATAATGCGTTACTCCCTAAAAAAAGTAACTAATTGTGTTACTTAGTTACTTTTTAACCTGGGCTGGGCTTGCTTCTTTGTTTTTAATAACAAACTGAAGTTCTATGTAAGTTCTAAGTGAAATGAATAAACCTCAGGCTGAAGGAAATGCAAATTCATGCCTGTACAGTAGAGGGCGCAGCTCAAACAAACCTTTCAGCCATTCTGGATTGCAGAAGAATAAGATGCAGGAGTTTAACACTCTTACTTCAGCAATTAAAACAAACAAAAAAAATGAAACACTAATGTAATGTTTAACAAAATTTTTGCTTTTTTGGTTTTTGAATTGGATCACCACAGTTCAGCAGCAAATACATTGGTTAATAAAGTGAGATTAAATACAAAGTATATTTGTGTTATTTAACATATTTAATTATTGCAGGTTTGCGTAATATTCTGAGTTTGCATTTCACAGTTTTGAGGAATACTGAATCTTTTTGTGCAAGTGAGATGAGTAAATGTATGCTCACATTTAGTCTAGAACTACAATAACCATCATGTTTACACAGGGAACACAACGCCTCTACACTTACTCCCAATTTCTCTCAAAATGAGGACAGGAGAGCTGTAAGTCAATAAATGGGAAAACAAAGTAGCTTGTGTTGCTTATTTGAAAAATGAACTCATATCTTGTTGTACATTTAAAAGTAATGAGTTACTTTAGTAACTTGAAAAAGTAATCTGATTACGCAGCTTGCGTTACTTGTAATGTGTTATGTACAGTGTTGGGGGTAATTTAATATTTCAAGGATTAAATGCACATCAATTGTCTTTTGGAGCACTCAGCTGAGGCCATTTGTTGTGTGCTTATTATTATTCACAACTTCACAAAATCCAGACTGGTAAGATTTCAGTCGGACAAAACATTTTTGAAAACAAATTAATGCTTTAGTTTCAAACTTTTAAAGTGCATGTAAACGTACTTAATGTCCATCTGTTGACATTTTGAGCAGGATGTTTATTGGTGTAATGAAAATGGTGTTATTCTGATTTTAAAATGGTTAGTTCCTACACATCCTCTGAATGGACTTATATGCTTCAACTTCCTCTTGTTTCAGTCACTTGACTGTGGAAACATCTCTGACACCACTGGTTAACCTTTGATTGATTTTTTTCCTATTTATCTCTGCTTTAATCTCTGTAAATTGCTTTCCATTGACTCTCAAACTGGTTAGATTTGACTGCCAGAATAAAATGTTGGTCTGCAGGATCATGGTGAGATGTTGAACATATTTTTTTTTATTGAGATCAATGGAAAATATAACAAATAACTTTCTCAAGGTATTATACAGACCTTGTTTAGCAACATCCAGTAAGGATGTTGATGCAGCAACATGTCCTACTAGTGTAAATCATGTTTTGCAGATTGCAAACGTGTTGAAACATTGCAAATGTACAATGAATTGAGTAAGAAACAGACGAATAATGAATTCTAGCCTCGTTAAATCCACATCCTATAGATTCTGAGTGCAGGTGTCCAAACCACAGACTGCTCTTACTAATTGAGTTCGACTTCTGCTGGATAGTTCAGTAGCTGCAAGGTCAGATTTATTGACAAAACTTCAGTTATTTGGCATAGGTGAAACTAATCAAGTAGATTTGAGATCTGTGAACTTCAGAAAGACCATGTTTGAAGTTTTTCTAGTGATCAGCACAATCCATCAGCAAGACCAATGCTAAACCATGTAATTTCATGTTAGGATATTATGTCATCTTATGTTATTTTGTGTAGGTAATCTATTTTTAAGGATGTTTAGATATTTTGACTAGAAATCAAGACAAAAATACTTATTATAATAATGTTGTTTGGCAGTGTGCAGAATCTGCATACAAAAATTCACATACTGTGCACTTAAACATATGTAAGCAATAAGGTACGAGAGGCTGTGCTGTATCGTGAATAAGTCACGGCTGAAGAGCATTTGCGAAGTGCCTGCAACCCCTTCAGCCGTGACTTATTCACAATACAGCACTAGCCTCGACTACCTTATTGCTTTTATGAAACAGTTACCACACAATACAAAAATTAAAGCCAAAAATATGTATAAATGTAACTTTCATGAAGTAAACTTTCACTAAAAGCCTTCCTTCCGCCAGAAAAAATAGTCCCTGACCGTGAACAGCAACAGAAGTTACATTATTAGGCCATTAGATGACGGCAAAGACTGTCTTTATGAGTGTGTCAGTCAGTAGTGAAGACTTCTATATTGAAAAGACTGAATTGTTGCGAACACGGAAAAGATGCAACTGACAAATGCTTTGACTAGCACTGTCAGTCACGGGAAAACCGCTTAACTGTTAAAAGCACAAGATAATACATCGGACATTTAAACAGATTTTTTATTATGAACATAGGACTGACCTGAAGGAAAATGCTAAATCTGAACGCAGGTAATAAATTCGCTCACTCGATCTCTTTCTCGCAATACTCTTCTACATGATAGAGTAAGCTTCAATGAACAATATCATTTGAGAACAAACAGTTTACGTTGCTAAGAGTGGTTGCTAAGGGTGTTGTGTAGTGATACGGTCATAGCCGTGTTTTATCATGAATAAAACACAGGTATTGACCAATCAGAATCAAGGACAGGAACTGTTTTATAAAATATAATAAGCTATACTGAACACAAACGAGGAGATCTGATAACCCCTGGCCAGTGTTGTTACTGTTAACTAAAACTATTAAAAATTGTTTTGATTAATTCAAAATAAAGCTGAAATAAAAAAAAATATAAATATTAGATACAAAAAATTATAAATTGAAGCTAAATAGAAAGATTAGAAAAGCAAAACAAAACACATAACAACATTACTAACACTTAAACCAAAATTAAAAAGAAAAATGAAAATATAAAATAAAAGTTTATCGTTGCTGTCGTGCAGAAACTTTATCTCTAAAACACCACTTTTGGGAAAAAATGGAAAAATTTAAAAACAATTTTTTAAATAATTCAACAAGGCATTGTCAAAGTTGATATTGTGGCCTTTTATATTAGACACTTGCATGTGTCATATTATTAACATTTTACCAAAATCAAACTCAAATATATATATATATATATATATATATATATACATAGTGTTTCTTGAGTAAAGAAAATGCTGTACTTATTCAAAGAACCAGTTCTGTAGTTACCTTTGCATTGCAAACAAGCAGAGACGGTCCAACTGCATGCAGCACTATGTATATTCGCGATAGATGCAGGTGGAGTTATGAGGCTTTACCGACAGTGTGAGGATCCAATGGAGTTATGAGATTTACTCACAAGCTCTTTTTAATACTTTTCATTGGTTAAAAATGTGCATAATCCACATGAAGAAATAAAGGGTGACCAATATTTATGATTTAAATTCTATAATAGTAAATAATACCAAAATAACACTGACCCCAACACAACAGCTAATGTATATAAAAGGCAAGAGGCTTGATGCGAGTTATTAGTATATGATGACAGAACAGAGTACAGAGCTAGAGTGACATTACCTTATGTAAGTGTGCGCTTTAAAGGGACGGTTCACCCAAAATGTAAAATTCTGTCATCATTTACTCATGTTTTTCCACATGAATAAATAAAACACAAAAGAAGATACTTTGAAAAATGTTTTCCATTCATTGAAATTCAATTGGGAGCATTGTTTTAACCAAGTTTGGAATGACATGAGGGTGAGTAAATGATGACAGAATTTTCATTTTTGGATAAACTTTCCCTATTAAACCTGTCATGTACAGCTCTCTCATGCACGTACACAATAGATAATTTAAAGACTGAACACGCATTCACACTTCTCACTATCGTCTACACAGTCATGCATCACTCTTACACATTTACTATGAACTAACTGTCTGTGTGTGAGAGAGAGAATGAAAGGTGCTGCAACACAGAGGAGCAAAGAATAAACTCAGTGCACCCAACCCCACTCATCTTTTTGTTTGTCCCTCGCTCTCTCTATCTCTCTCTTTTTTCATCTCTTCCTGCCTGTGTGTATCTAAGAGAGAGAGAGAGAGAAAGAAAGTGTGGGTAATCCAAACCTGGCTGTCAGTATTTAATTAGAAGGGGTCTGTGATAACATTGCAGCAGTCACAGCAAAGAGGACCGTGTGTGTGTGTGTGTGTGTGTGTGTGTACTGACAGATACTTTCGCTAAGAGGATGGCTGTTTTATACAATCATCTCACTGCTCTCTATTAAACATGGCAAAGTGAGGGCAGCACTGACAGGCCCTGGGACTAAAATACACACACACACACACACACACACACTCGCTTGTATAAACACATACATAAACTTTTTTTTTTTTTTTGTATCCCTAATAGAAGACGGTATATATCTGGATGTTATGAGTAATTATTATTCCGGCCTTCTTATTTTGATTTAATAAATTATCTGGCCATGTTTGGTCAAAGTTAAGTGATAAGTTACAGTTAGGTGCAGTTGCAATAAATGGGGCTTTTAACTGAGGCTTTTAAGCCTCAAAACAGATGCAAAAGCACCATAAAAGTATCTAGTCCACATGACTTATGCACTACATTTGTGTCTTTTAAAGTACACTGATAACTAATGTGTAAATCTGTAAAGACAAAACACTTTGTTCAAGACACATTTATACATTTAGATTATAGGGTACAATAATGGTGCAGTAATGACCAGAGGCTCTGTTGGGAAAATGATATAGGTGTTTTTTGTTCATTATTCCTTGCTTTATATTAAAGAAATAACTGATAAAAAGGCCTTGATCAAAAAGAAGATGGTGAACAATCTCCTGGTTGTTCTGTGTGGCCCTAATTTCAATATCAATATCCCAGAAAGATAAAATTCACCTGCATCATAAAAATGGTCATCAAATCAACTTTTTAATCCATTTTATGGTGAGTCTCCAATGCACACTTACCATTGGACCTAGTCTTATTAGACTAATTTCATTATCTTCAATGTAGCATTTTGTCTTTTTTAAGTCTTTTATGAACTACTCACTGCATCAGATGAGAACATTCACATTTTTTTCTCTTACCCTAGTCTCTATTTCATTCTTATTTCTCTTTCGCTCTCTCTCGCTCACACACATACATCAGATGAGATCCAAGTAGGTTGGAGGTCCATTTTTTTCTTTTTTCTTTTTTGTCTCCATTTCCATCTCCTGTTTCTCTATCTGTCTTTTACACACATGCTCGCATGCTATCTCTCAGAATGATTTTTCTTCAGATGCCAAAAATAGCGCGGCACCCTCAGGCTTCACATGCAGCTGAGGTTAAAGGTCACATGCTTCTTTCATCAGTTCTGAAGATTCTATCTATTCAACCTTCTCACCCAGTCACCACACACGCACACACATAGACGGCACACAAAATCACCGCAGATATATTCAGACTATGAGGGAATATAAGGGAAATTCAATTTTTGAGGATTTAGCACCTAGTGAAGCTGTATTGCAGATGCTAAATAAAATAATACCACACAGCATACTAATATCGGTATATAATATTTAATTATTCATGCTCATTTTCCACTATTTCCACATTTCGATTACTTTTGCCATCATCCAGGCTCACTTAATTTAATAAAACTGTTAAAATGCAATTTTATCAAATCTCAAAATGAATATCCATTTTTTTATTTACTGTACAGTATAGCGATGACTAAATGCACTTGTAGTGTTTAAAATTACTGATTTTAGTTTTTAGTTTTATGTTTAATTGTCTACAAATTGCTATAGATATTTAATGTCAGCCATTTATCAGTCATTGGCCATAACATGAAAATTGGCCAAAACATGAAAATCTGTCAAATTTTTTAATATTGAATGTTGCGATGCCTAAATTCACTTTCAAATGATTAGCATTTCAGATGATTCATTTTAATTTTTTGTGTTTAATTTTTAATTAGAAAAAAATATTTAGAATTGTAATATTGGCCATAAAATGACAATAATTATCATCTTATCTATCATATTTCTTCAATATCTGTGCATCCCTTGTTTATTCTCCCCTATGAAGTATGCCCTGATACCGAATATAATAGTAGAATTTTATATTAAAGCCATCTGTCCGAGGACTGGCCTAGCCCTGCACTCTGAGCTAAAACTTCATTGGCTCTTTCCCAGTATTGATTTGTTTTGACCCATTTCTCTTTTCCTTATTTAGACACCTGTATTGTCCTGTCCTCTCTCTCCCTCACAGTGTCTCTCTCTTTGTCTCTTGATTGTCTTAATTAATGTGTGTTAAAGACTCAGCGCAGACGTTAAAGTTCACTGCTGTCGGTGCGTGTGCGTAACCTCTCATTCATATTCAATTAGAAACATTTTTAATATGAATACTAAATATCACAGTCAGCAGCGTAATTTGTGGTGCTGGAAGTATCATAGTAATTTTTTTGAGGCAGGATTTCTTTTTAATTACATCAGCTGTACAAATGTCCTGCAAATACAGTGTGAATGTTATATCGCTACATAATCCTCTGCATATTTCATCAGACAGGAGAAACATCCTTACATTCATGGCTTTGTCATACTGTCACAAGCACAATAATAATGATGGATTATCCTGTCGTTCACTCTCGTTTTTCTCTCCCCCTCGCTGAGAAAACGGACCGAGGGGACTCGTTTTTCTGCCTTTGCTTCTTTCATTGAAATGGGCAGGGTTTGCATTATTCAGTGCCTGATATACGGTTCACAGAGTGATGTAATACTCCTATCAAGCTCTGGCGAATTGGTCGGGTACCCTCAGGCTCCTGCGCTCTGATTGGCCAAACGACTTCCTTTCCCAGTCCTCTGACTGGCTGAACACCCTTGGGTTTTGTGATCTGATTCGATGCCGCACAGCCTTCTGCTTTTATATGCAGTGATTCAAACATTTGTAAAGTTTGGAGCATGCACACACTTGTGCGTACAGTCAGCAATAACAGAGCGGAGCGATCAGCTCAACTGCAGCTGTCTGTGAGTTACTGCTCCACTTTTGCAAGTCATCTCCAGTTAAAGGAGAAACAAGCAAGTGGCAAAGATGACTAGTCGTCACTCTGCAACACACAAGCCGTTCCTGTCAACTCAGATCATGACACATTATTCAGCACTGATTGAAAATACAAAAACTGAAGTATTTTTCCTATGTAATTCTTAGTTTTCATTCTTTTGCAGGTTTTATTTTTATTTTAGTTACAAACCATTTCAGCATATTTGATTCTGTTTTGCTAAAGATGAAATCATGATACAGACTTTTGTTTTAAAGGTTTAAGGGCATTCAGCCAAAATTAAATGTGTGTCATTATGTTCACACCCTCATGTCATTCCAAACCCATCTGACTTTCTTCCGTGAAACACAAATGGAGATGTTCAGCAGGATGCTCTCTGCCACATAATGAAAGATAATAGTGACCATGGCCATCAAGCTCTAAGAAAAAATTGAAAAGCAACAAAGTTTTATAAAAGTAGCCCATACTATTGTTGTCAAAAGTGCAGACTTCGATACCAAGTCGGTACTGACATTTTAAAAATGTGACGCTTTGAGCATTGTTAAGCGGATTCGTAAACACCTCTGATTGGCTATTGTGTTCACACACTCAACATATATATCTGCGAGTGGCTACAATGATCAACGCTTCAAAAACATGTTGTAAATAGACATTAATGACACTCTTCACTGAGCGCTTACACAGATAAACATGGGAGCGCGTGAAAGCAGGCACCTGCTTTCAAACGCTCCTGCTCCCGCTTTTAAAACGCTTTCAAATTCAAACACTTCCGTGTGCTTTCAAACGCTCCCGTGTATTGATCATTGTAGCCAATCACATGCATATACTGTATGTTGAGCGAGTGAAACAATGGCCAATCAGAGGTGTTTACGAATCCGCCCAACAGTGCTCAAAGCTTCACATTTTTAAAATTTCAGTACCAACTTGTACCAACAAGTTGGTACTTTTGACAACACTAGTCCATACCACTCGTAATGCTCAAAATACTTAATTGGTTTGAGTAGGACAAACTTAAATTGAACAAATGAGTTCAGTTAAATCATTACTCATTAAATATGAGTATTTAGAACTTTCTTTTTCTTTTTAGTTCACAGCACTGAAATATTTCAAGTAAACTGAACTGTTTCAGTGTTTCGAGTTGTATGAACTAATTTCTGTTAATTTAGATTAACTTAAGTTTAACTGAAACTGGGCTGGGATTTCTATTTCCCAGCATGCTTTGCCCATGGCACTCGAAAGGGAGAGTAAATGCTAAAATTAAGTGTTATATAATGTTTTTTGTGCAAGATTAATGGTAAGGGAGATTTAGTAGCGATTAATGTTTTGTTGTGGTAATTTAGAAGAGTTTCTGTTAATGTGGGTTTTGGAGAGTTACCATCATGATGACAAGTAGCGCATGCGGCTTGGTTTGAGAGCAGGTAGGTTACATGTTTTAAGTTGTTGTACTTATTCAGTAAGTGCTGTACCATGCTATTGTTAACATGTTAGAAAATTGACAAGTTGGCATTTTCTGAATTTAGGGTTTACAGTGAAGTAATGCTGCATTCACACGGGGCGTCAGCGTCAACGCTTGACGGAGGGCGTGTCTGAAGCTTGTGTTGACACAACCATTATAGTGATAACAGCCAATCACATTACATTCCAGTGTTGCACGAACGCAATTGGCTAGCGACTGCTCTAGGGTGTTTGCATAAAGCGATCTGATTGGCTGACGCCTGCGTTGGCACTTAAAAAAATTGAGAAATCTTCAACTTCTGCCGCTTGCAACGCGAGTGAAGCGACGCGACGGAACCCACAATTCAGTTCGGCGACGCATGACGTCACCCATTCAAAGTATATGAGAAGCGTTAACGCTGACGCCCCGTGTGAATGCAGCGTAAGTAACACATTTGATTTGCAAGAACTCAAAAAAATTAATTAACTAAATATTTTATGTGAATTGCTATCAAAATGTATGAGTTAGCTAACTCAGTACTTCAAGTTAGGAGCAATTAACATGCATGAGCACAATAAACTCAAAACTTGATAGTTCTGCTTATTTAAAATTGGGAACATCATAACTCAAAAAATTTGATGTAACTGATTAAGTTAGCCCAACGTATTTGGGTTTACAGTGCATTAAGGCTTTAAAAATCATACAATAGCGATTTTGTGAGAAACAGATCATAATATTAACACTGATACACTGACCACATCATCTTTGTGGTTTACCAAAAGAAAAGAAAGTCATAGGCCCAGTTTCACAGACAGGGCTTAGCCTAAGCCAGGATTAGGCCTTAGTTCAATTAGGGTATTTAAGTAGCTTTTATAAACGTACCCTAGAATAACACATTACTGGTGTGCATCTTGAGACAAAACAATGGCTTTGACATATTTTAAGATATGTCACTGCAAGTTACTTTCAGTTCAAACAGCTCAAACATGCATTTTAGTCTAGGACTAGCTTAAGCCTTGTCTGTGAAACCAGGGGATAAACTACTAAAGTAAAGTATAAACCAAGGTAAACTAATCACAACAATAAAACTGTGTCAAAATATTTTTATTAATTAAAATAACAATAAAATTGTATGCAAAGTAGCACAGAGGATAATTTATAAATAATTAAAGTAGAACTCCAGGTAACAAAATTTTTCCAGCTAATATGCGTAGTCTTTAGATAATCTATAAGAAAAATATTCAAATTCTGCCATATGTCATTCACATGAAAATTAGGCCTGAACATTATTCGTCTCATCAGAATCATTCAGTGTCTTTGATTGTAAAGCTGAGTGAATGATGTAGGAAAGATGTCGAAAACGCACCTCGTTGCTTCATTTTGCCCTCTGATAGTCTTGTTCCTTTGTGTTCCTTCACAGCCAAATAATAGAGCCTAATTTTTATACACTAAAGTCTTTTATTTTATGCACTAGACTTTTCAATTTCCCTAAGCATGCATCTTTAATGGGTTCCCATCTACTACAACCTGACAAAAAGAGAGAGAGAATCAGTACAGTGAGAATCAGCCTGGTGAAGTCAGCTACCCTCCTCCAACAATGAAGCACCTGGTAGAGCTGTTTATGAGTTTATGAAGCAAAATCTTTTACAAACTGCTTCCAAAAATACTGTATGCACTAGATTTATCTAGCGTACATTAAGCCGTTCTCAACCAAGGTTCAAATGAAATTTTGCAAAATTATATTACATTGCTTCTTGCACGTTTCGTGACAAGTAAAATGTCCAGTGAGTGGTGCTAAAAGTGCATTCAGTTTTATTCGAAAAGATAAACGTGAATCTGGCAACATTTTATTACATTGGTTGTGGTATGTATTGCAGCAAATTTTAGCCATATTACCTTGCTTCTACAACTCTTTTGAGTTCTTTTATTGGTTGTCATGACTCATGTTTCATGGGATTCATACCAGAGTGGTCCAAATAGCAAGTGCAATTCTGTACCAGGAGATCTACCAAGCAATGGAGCTGATTATGTGATTCCAACACAAAATGTATTGTTTTACAAACCATGCACTATAGTATTGTGCAAAGAACTGCACAATAAGTCTTCATTAATCAGTAATCTGCCCCTGTAAGCATTTGTGAAAACAATTAAATGTTGTTGGTGATTTACTGCCTCTAGTGTTCATTTCAGCTGGAAATTACAGTGAACTGTATGTCTATGTATGTTTTTGGAGTTTTGCAGATATGTAGGGAGAGGCACATAAGCCTATATTGGTTATTCTATAAAATAAAATGAGACCCCACTACTATTCCTCCTAGTAAAACTGGTCTGAGAGTGAGACAAAGAGAGGATGATAGAAGTCAGTCCACCATTTTACCAGCACTGAACATGCTGGGCATCACTTCTGAGCAAACGCCAGATCTTTCTTCCCTAATCCTAACCTGTGGTCAGGGAAAAAGCACAATTAGTCTAATATCATTAGTAAAAGCACTCATCAAGCTACAAGCTACAGGCAAAAAATGTCTCTACAGCAGTCTTGAGGAGGTTTAGTTGCAAAATGCAGCTTGCCAAGCTTGCCTTAAGCCTCAATGTCTTGGTCAGCTAGCTTCCTCTTAACTGGTTGTTTCAGGGCATAATTATATCTGACTTAGATCTGATATGGAACACCCACTTCTCACAATTTCATCAATTCACACTCGATAAAATCAAATCCAGCCATTTTTCCCCTATTTAATATCCTGTTTCACTTGGAAATACATCACATTACAGAAGTAAAATAGGAAGATAATGCCGTTTTAATGTTGACTTTAAAGAAATAGTGTAGCATTTATCAGATATGAAGATCTAGAGTAAATTAGGGTGACATCAAGCCTGAACTAATAAAACTGAAAAATACCCGATTTACATAAACAAACTGAAAACATAGTGGAAAAAGCAAAACACTTGTAGACTGTAAAATGAGAATTTTGAGAATGCTTTTGAGAAATGACAGTGAATGCAGCCTACTCTCACTGTTTATACATACGTAACATTCACAGGTAAAAATCTTTGTTGTATGTTTTGGTAGATAATGAAACATACAATATAGACATATTGACAGCATTGAAAATGTAAGCAGTATTATGTAATTATGTATTTACAACTATAGAAACATAAAATATTTACGAATCCTTCATATAAAGTTACATTTTTACCGTTTTATACATATATTTTAGATCTCTTAACCTATCATTAGACATTAAATCACAATATTAAAAAAACCTAAATGGGCAGGAAAATTTTACAGTGACAGTTTGTTACCATGTACAATTATTTATATATAAATACACACATTATTGGAAAGGCAGTATTTTATTTCTAAAAAAAGCTCTGCCTTTTTTTCTGAAAAGTATCTCTAGTTAATTAATCATCAAAACTGTTTTACTCTATTGTTCATGAAGTCCAATTAATTTCCAATCAAATCCAATCTTCTTCTCTTGAAAATTACTCTAAGCCTGACCTTCCGACAGATACTAAATATAGAATCAGTACTTAAGAATCTGGCTACTGTGAGCGCAGGCTGAGTCCAAGGGCCCTAAAGGTTAATACTGACCTAAATGACTGTGTGCAGGTTCATACAGCACAGTGAGCGTTTGGCAGGAAAGACTAAGACAGATGGTTCACAGACTTGATCAGAAAAAGAGATAGAGAGGGAAATGGAGAGAAATAGTGAGGTCAACTGCTGTGTGAAACAGCATGAATAGATTTGAATCCCACTGATTGTAATAACGGGTTTGGACTGATCACAGAGTGTTACACACGGAACAACACACTCAAACCGGGAGGAGTCGGGGGTCAGAGAGGAACAGATGGAAGGAAACGAGGTTCCGGGGGGCTGATGTCACGTAGTTGATATGTTTGAGCCTGTGTCGTGTCGCCGGCAGAGGAAAGACGGCTGTGATGGAATGTTTAGGTCACATATGTGTGTAGCAGCAGTTCATGATGCCCTCTAGGGATGAGACATACCACTTATTTTCCTTTTGAGCCAATTTAAAAATTTTAGGGATAAAATGAGAAATAATTTTACATTATATTTGCATTAAAAAGTCATAATTTTTAACATTTATTAGCTCTGAACTCTAAATTATCATTTATAAAAAACAATTACAGAATGTGAACAAAATATTCTATTTTAATAAGCACTGTCTGCAACAGTCTTTTCAGCATTTCTGATTGTGTTCAGATGAGTGGAAGGTAAAGCTCTTATCCTATACACAGCTATAGTTATTTAAAAGCACTTTATAATAATGTTCTGTACATTAATATATAATATTTTTTTATATGTACTACTACATTTTTAACATTTCATGTTGTATACAATAACATAAGTTAATGCAATATGAATATGAATGGAAGAACAAATCTGAATTAACCAACCCACTCTTGTGGCAATTCATAACTATTTTACGTTTTGGCAAATTGGTGGCTAATTTATATAATCTAATTTGTATGATCTCATTCGAATGTTTGCATATGCTCTGCTTGTGCACCAATACTAAATAAATAGTTTTTACTAGTTTTCACTAGTTTTTTAAAAAATCATGTGAGGATATCAGCATCAATACTTCAAGTTCAACTTCAATCTGCTTATTCCTAGTACTTATTTTGCTTATTTGTTAGTGGCTGGGGCTCCTCAGTGGGAATCCTGAACTCGTTTTAAAGCTATGGGCAGCGATTACTTCTCTGCTTTTGTCACTTCATCCCAGTTTTGCTCTTTGGGACTTGAACATGACCCACTTCCCCAGAGAACTGCCTTGAGACAGAGCAGAGGTACTCTGTGTCTGTGTGTGTTTGTGTGAGTGCATGTGTGCGTGTGTGTGTGTGAGCATGTGTGTGTGCTTGTTTCCCCTGTTGAAATTAGGTACAGTTACCATTAATTGCTTGATAAACAACCTCACTCCTAGGTTCAAATAACACTGGACCCCACTGACTTTCATTATAACAGTTAAAACAAAATTTTTGCTCCATAGAAGGAAGAAAAAACATAAAACAGTACAAACATACTATATTTCAAAAGTTTGAGGTCAGTAAGACTTTTTTTTTTTTTTTAAGAAATTCATATTTTAATTGGCAAGAATGTATAAAATTGATCAAACATTACAGTAAAGACTTTTACACTGTTACAAAAAAGTATTTTTAAAATAAACACTTCTCTTTTGAACTTCCTATTCAGAATTCTGAACAAAAAAATAGAGTTTCCACAAAAATATTAAGTGGCACAACTGTTTTCAACATTGATAATAATTAGAAATGTTTCTTATTTCTCGGCTGCTTTGTCATCTCCGGAATAAATTACATTTTAAACTATATTTATATAGTTTATGTATTTTAAATGTATAATTATTTAGATATTTTTTTAATGTACATATTTAAACTATATATTGTTTATGTATTTTGATCAAATAAATGCTGCCTTGTTGACCATAAGAGACTTTTTTCAAAAATATTAAAAAAATCTTACCAACTCCAAACTTTTGAATAGTAGTGTGCGTGTATCAGTGAATAATTAGAGTTTTTCTTATTATCTTTTACTCTTTTAAAAACTAAATCACATATTATGCTTGTGTAAACACAGTAAATCACAGTAAACAAACAACACAGTCAAGTCCTCTCCTTCCTTTATTCTATTCTGGTAATGGTGTAGCAGGTTCCAGAAGACTACAGATTGTGTTCCTAATTCGCAGACTCCCTTCAGAGTTGCTACTTGGAAGGATGTATCGCTTTGTAGGAACTGCACCCATACATATTCTGCCATGATGCCATTTGTTATAACGGCGTGAGTTCTCAAGACGTCTGGAGCTGAAGTTCTGTGATAAGAGACCAAAGATCTTGCTGAGCTTTAGAGAGATTTAGTGTTATGAGATGCTGCCGAGTAAAAAGCTGAACTACTGGTCCACCATTATGAGAGGATAAAGATACGTATTTCAGTCATGACTATTACTTTTCATTAAGCCTACTGGGTCTTTCACAAAGAAAATCTAGGTTTCCCGTCTTCAGTGAATCTCTGCAAGTCACAGTCATTCAGTCCATAGTCATTAAACACATGAAGAAGGAGGGTGCAGCTTCAAGCAGTGCTGCAACAGAGGCGTTTCATGTGTTGGACTGATCATCTTTAATTCTCTATTAACAGAGACAAGCTTGCCTCGGCCTTCATTAAAAATAGATAGAGACAAGCTCTCCACTCGGCTAATGACACCTACCCTCCTGCACACACACACACACACACACACACACACACACAACCGCAGAGGACCACTGTACTCTGCAATCTGTTTCTCCCTAAAAGAATAAAAACTGATTAATCTTCAGCACAGTTCTCTTCTCTTACTGTACAAGCATTGTGGTTACAATATTTCAGGACACATTTATAGAAATGCATCAGAAACAAAGGAAATTAAAGCTGCAAGCAGCGATGAAAGGGCCCTCGCACCCGGGCTCACCGCCACCCGTTGGCCTTAGGAAAACAGTGAACAGTGGGCTACATGCATGTAAGCGAGTAAATACAAGGAGATATGGCAATGTCATTTCAAAGTGCCACACTTCCTGCTGCCAACAGGTGGCGCTTTGACTGTAACTGAATATTGCCATGTAGATGTCTTCAGGCCAGAACTGTTATCAAACGTGAAGTTTGAAACAGATCGGACATTGTATGCCTGAGTTACAACAACTTCCTGTTTCGTGGCGTTAATCGCATACATTAGCACTTAGCCAAGTGTTTCAAGATTTAACATGTTTCTAATATGTTTGGCACTTCGTGGCATATTGAAATGTGTTTCTGGGAGTGAATTACAGTATAAAGCATGCCATTTCCTGTTGTCAGCAGGTGGTGCTATGACTAACTGAATACTGGCATATAGATTTTATCTTTATGTCAGGACTCTTATCACACATGTGAAGTTTGGGGCAGATCGGACAATGTATGCCTGAGTTACAACAGCTTCATCGTTCATGGCGAAACATCAGACTTTGTCAGTACACCACGGACACGCCCTTCAACGAAAACTCAAGATCTTTGCAATTTAACATCGCGAAGGCCTTAAGATTAGACTGACCATATATGATGTGCTTCTGGTTAAATCTCCATGAGGAGTTAATCACAGTGTAAAACATGACATTTCCTGTTACCCACAGGTGGTGATATGACTACAACTGAATATTGCCATGTAGATGTCTTCAGGTCAGGACACTAATAAAACACATGAAGTTTCGGACAGATCGTACATTGTAAGCCCCAGCTACAACAACTTCCTGTTTCATGGTGAAACATCGAACTTTGCCAGGCTGTCACAGACACGCCCTTCAGCGAAAACTCTAGATCTTCGCAATTTTACATCTCAAAGGCCTTTAGATTAGACTGACCAAATATGATGTTGATCTGATTAAAGCTCTACAAGGATTTTGTTAAAGTAGAACATGTTGCAATGGCAAAAACTGCCAAAATTTTGCAGACAAAATTCAAAATATCTCACTTCCTTTTGGGTTTACATATTTTGCACCCAGGGGCTTTTTTGTAAGTATTGGGATGTTACATCTGTCTACAGAATTTCATACCTGTACATGAAACGTAGCACGAAGGGCGTTTAATTGAAAATTTGTAGGTGGTGCTATCGAGCCATTTTGCCACACCTAATTCTAAAACCCATATCAGGCATAAATTTCTGATGCGTGTGCAAAGTTTCATGAGTTTTCGAGAATGTTTAGGCCCTCAAAAATGCGATTCATTTCAGAGAAGAAGAATAATTGGCCAAGCAATTACAATAGGGTCCTCACACCATCGGTGCTCGGACCCTAAATAGATAAAAGTCCCTTTAAGGCTCCAAAAGCTCAAGCTGACGTCACTCATCAGTGGACGCTCTGATTAATTACCAAACAATGCAGGTAATTACTCAGAATCTCCGCCTGGGGAAACTGAGGACATGCCGAGAGGACAGACAAAACTATGATCAGATTGTGTGTGTGTTTGTGTGAAGTGAATATTTGTAACTAATCTCTAGGTACAAATAACAAAGCAAATATGATTGCATACTTAATTCTTTTATAAATAAAGATTCATTGGCGGCATCTGTAGTTCCATGATGAAGAACTTACAGTACATAGAACCTTTCCATTGCACTAACAGTTCTTTATAGTGGAAAATGATTCTTTAGGATTCTTCACACTAAGGAAAAATAGTTTAGTTTAAGAACTGTTCACTGAAAGGTTCTTTGGGGAACCCAGAATCAAGCTCTTAAAACCTATTTGGAACCTTTATTTTTTTAAGAGTAAGCGATTCTAGACCTTATTTAGGGGCTTCAGTCTCTTAAGCCCCCTACAAATCCGATCTTTCTGCACCTTTAATCCCCCTTAAATGGATAGTTCCTCTAAAAATTTATATTCTGTCATCATTTTTTCACCCTCATTTTGTTCTTGCTTTCAAGAAGGTAGAAGAGTAATTTAAATTTCAGTCTGTTTTGCACCATGTTCCTCTACACCAAATCTTAAAGATGTAAGTGGGCCTGAGTCCCCCTAAGGCTGAAATCACACAGGTATACTGTGATTCATAAAGCAAATGCCATGAGTCTCTCTCTCTCTCGCTATAAATATGTACAATGAGTTTAATGTCTTTGAGATGAGCATTAAGTTAATCCATTTAAGTCCAATGAGCTGTTAAGGATATCTATTTATAATATCAATCACTTATGCTGTCAACTAAGGTCAACTTGGGGTCTAGGAAATGTGACTTAAAGATCCAAAAATACATCTGTTCGACTGAAGAGTGCTCATTACAGTACATCTATTTAGGTTACCTAATTTTCTACATCTAAATTGTCACGTTACTTGGTAATGAAAGCTCCTCGTCTTTGTGGAAGCTCACAAAGACGAGGATAAACAGGATCCTTAATAATGAAACTCGGTAACACTTTATTTTAGGGTCTTTTAACTAGTTGCTTATTAGCATGCATATTAATAGAATATTGGCTATTTATTAGTACTTATTAAGCACATATTAATGACTTATTCTGCATGACCTTATTCTACATTCTTAATCCTACCCAATACCTAAACTTAACAATTACCTTACTAACTATTAATAAGCAGTAAATTAGGAGTTTATTGAGGGAAAAGTCGTAGTTAATAGTTTATATGTGTTCCCTATACTAAAGTGTTACCTGAAACTCTTTACAAACACTATAACATAGATACATTGACAAGATCAAGACTGAGGGAGAACACAAGGTATAAATACACAGGGGATAACTAGATAACTAATGAGACAACAGGTGAACTAAATGACTAATCAGACAGATGGGAGAAAACTAGGTCATGGGAATGAACCAAAAACACAATGAAGGAGGGAGACACCGACTAGACATGTAACATAAATGTTCTGTTTACATGTTTTTGCAGCAGCAGTTGATCAGTGTAACCAGTGATAAGCATGTTGGTTTGTGTGCAAGAATGCAATGACCAATCAGAGGCTTTTAAATTAATTTTAGGTCTATAACTAAAGACAACTGAGCGAGACTGATCCACAGATGCTTTATATTTCACATCCTTTCTCAGGTGGCACACAAACATCAGTGCTGAAGAAATGGCACTTGTGGATTCGCCAGATGCCGTAATACTCGCTTACAGTTTGGACAGTGTATCACCCAATAGACATGACATGCGATGCGACAAAACTAAAATGCTCTCATTATCAACCAGGTGAAGAAACTGTCATAACTATGACATATACTGTGAGTGTGAATTATAGACATGATTATAATGGGAGCATTTGAAAGATTGCTGAACTGAGACATAAACTGCAGGGCTCAGACAGTCACATAAAACCGCTTCATTCATAATAATGGGATCATCAAAGCACCAGATTCAATATAATTCAGTGTATTTTTACATTATGTTTATGTTATAAATGAGCAGCCATGTAGTTCTACTCAGAATATCAAAATAAAAGTAAATATGATGACATTTATGATTGTATACTTTATTCTAGTGATTCTAGACTGTATTTAGGGGGCTTCAGTCTCTTTAGTACAAATCTGCTTAACTTATCTGCACCTTTAAACCCCCCTAAATGGTAAGTTCATCCAAAAATGAATATTCTGTCGTCATCTTCTCACTCTTGTTTTGTTTCAAACCTGTATGACTTTCTTTCTGCAAGGCTCAAACAGTCACGTAAAATTGCTTTATGCATAATATAGGGATGGGATCATCAAAATACCACACAAAATAAAAAATTCAATGTATTTTTACATTGTTATAATTGAGCAGCCATTTTATTTATTTGTTTACTAATTTATTTCAATGTATTTTTAATGCATGTTTTTAATACATGTTTTATTATTATTATTATTATTATTATTATTATTATTTGTAATTAAAGGGTTAGTTCACCCAAAAATGAAAATTCTGTCATTAATTACTCACCCTCATGTCATTCCACACCCGTTCCACAAGACCTTTATTCATCTTCGGAACACAAATTAAGATATTTTTGATGAAATCTGACGGCTCAGTGAGGCCTTAACAATTAACACTTTCAAATGCCCAGAAAGCTACTAAAGACATTTAAAACAGTTCATGTGACTACAGTGGTTCAACCTTAATGTTATGAAGCGATGGGAAAACAAAATAACGACTTTATTCAACAATATCTACTGATGGGTGATTTCAAAACACTGCTTCATGAAGCTTCAAAGCTTTACAAATCTTTTGTTTCGAATCAGTGGTTGAAGCGTGCATCAAACTGACAAAGTCACGTGATTTCAGTAAACGAGGCTTTGTTACGTCATTAGTGTTTCGAAATTTCCATGGTTCACCACTGGGGGGCATGACTTTGGCAGTTTGATACACGCTCTGAACCACTGATTCGAAACAAAAGATTCGTAAAGCTTCGAAGCTTCATGAAGCAGTGTTTTTGGAATGACATGAGGGTGAGTAATTAATGACAGAATTTTCATTTTTGGGTGAACTAACCCTTTAATTGAGCAGCCATTTTATTTATTTATTTATTTATTTATTAATAATAAAACTTGTGGATTCCTACTCAGAGTATGAAAGAATATCCAAATGCTGTAAATCATAACCATACCGCACAAAAATACAGGGGTAAAATCTGTTGTTTGTGCATGTCTGTGTATCTGTTTGGGGCGTGTAAATGAGGTCATAAACTGACAGGGTTCCAGAAAAGAACCGTCATCTTTACCTGTGTGTTGTTGTCTCTTGTTGTTGTCTTGTGGTCACCACCACAGGACCTGCAGGGAAGAGCGCTCTGCCGCTCAGCAGCATGTGTTTGCACAATCTGGACCCTTATGTTCAGACTGACATGTACAACAGCGCAGAAATGCTCTCACACTGAGAAGCTTCCGCTGGTGACTGTAAACCACCATCACAGTCTGATGCCACAGTGTCTGGCGCCATGCCCAACCACCCGGCAGCCATCCCGGAGTGGACACGACTAATTTATTACTGGATCACTGAGTCCCGCCCCCTGCATTAGGGAGTAATGAGAAATCAAGAGTGGACTGGAGCACATCCAGCTAATGTGCCATTGGGGTAACACTTACACGCTAATGCAAGGCCTTTGATTCGCTTTAACTACTGAAGTAACATGACGACAGGCTTTAGTTCTGCTTTAGTTTAGTTCCTTTCTGTCTATTTGATAACATCAGTGTCAGATCTACAGGTATTTTTAGCAGATGTTTGCTATTAATTAGCACGCAATTAGCACCTAAATGTTTACAGACGCTGAGCTAACACTGATCAAAGTTCAGAGTCCTAGTTTACACTTTGAATCAAGTTGTTGAAGCTTTGTAGAACAGAACACTGTGTGAATGATGGGCCCAGGTTAGGAGAGTGTTGTGTTTATCTGGTCTGAGCTGCCAATGTGGGAAAAAAAAGGTTAAAGACACTTCAGAAAAACACCCACACAACTGTATCCCATAATGCCTCACAACTCGCCAAAGGTTAATGAGGGAGAGCTGACTTTTAACCTCAATCTCGCCTCCACACAACAAACATGTTCAGGCTATTAGATCACACATACATGGGGGAGTTTGGGGTAAGCTGTGCCACTTTATACAAGTTAAGTTGTCCTCTTTTTATTTATCCTTTATTTTACTGGATAGTCCTATTGAAATATTAGATCTCTTCTTCTAGAGAATCCTGGCCAAAATGGAAACAAAAGTCCCCCTGTAGTCAATCATTTTATCCCTTAATACTCATCTTTGATCACCAAAATGAAACATTTTAACATTTTTCCTGTGAATACCTTAAAATAACTTGAATTAATGTAACTCTACACCTTTGCTTCATTTATTATACGCGGATCTATGAATATGCTAATTAGCCCCGCCTCCACTCATTCACACAAGCTCAGAGAGCCACTCGCTCAACTTACTGAGGTAAACGCCGCACAATGGAATTGCTTTTTACAACGTCGGACACATAACGGTAATTAATATGATTAGCCTTTTGCTTGACTAGATTATCAAACAGCTGCTAATAATGTGTTGCTAATGTTACACAAACCATGTTCCCGTTTGCGAGTCAGACAGCTGTCTTCTAACAATCAGTATCCTTAGAAACACTTTGAACAACTCAGAACGTAAATGGAAAAAGACATATGTCAAACTCATATGTCAAAAATTACTTAAAACATGCACGTTTTCTTCAGGTTGGTCTGTAAGAGATTTTTTAAAATTATTTAAAGATGGTAGTGTTTCCAGCATTATAATCCTCTGTACCTCATTCCATAACCAGGAAACATAAAAAAGAAGGCAGTTTTAGCAAGCTCTGAATGTACCCTAGGAACATTTAAAATAATTCTAGTAGTAGATCTAGTGCTATTACAGGTGCAATAAGATAAAAGTCTGCAGATATAAGTGGGTAATTTACCTAACAATGCCTTAGCAATAAACATAAACCAACAGATTCATACAAGGTACAATGATGAGTGCGTGAAGAGGCACTCTTTAAACAAAAAGTAGTCTAATTTAGGTCTAACCTTTTTTTAAAAAGATTTTCAATATGTACGTTAAAACACAACTTTCCATCAAGCCGTATGCTCAAGGATTTTTAACAGTTCACTCTTTCTATACAAACCCATTCTGAAGTTAAAATAGGTGGAACAACTACTTTAGTGTGACAACAAGTGAAGAGTATATGTTTGATATTTTTAGAGTTTAAAAACAATTTTAAATTTGACAATGAATGTTGCAATATCCAAAAGAAATCTTGCAGAAGCACAATGGCTTGATTCAAAGGTGCCACTGTGTAAATAATTGTGTCATCAGTGTATATAGTAAGTATATTCTAGCCGAATTTATCTCTTGACCTAGGTCATTTATATAAACTGAAAATAAGATAGGTCCTAAAATAGATCCCTGTGGAATACCTTTTTTTAAAAGTTAGTTCTGTTGAAATGGAATTTTCCACTGAGACACATTGGTTCTTTCTGATAAATAATCATTGAACAAGTTGTTGGTCAAGCTTTTGTACGCATTTGAAATAAAATTATGAACATTATATATATATATATATATATATATAAAATTTAAATAATAGTTTATATTTATATCTAATATTTTTTGTAGTGATTTATTTTTACATTAGAATCATAATAAAAATGTTAACAAAAAAATAATCTATTAAATAAACATTCTTCTTGATAGAAAAACAGGAGAATGTTTACAAAATGTGGACTATACAAAATAAGTCATTATTATTCCACATTCCAACCATCAAACTTGAAGAAAAATATGAAATAATGCTCCCTTCTTACAGTTTCCCCAACTTCATGAGTCTGCAGTTTTTTCAGACATAACTTCATAGGAAAAGTACTTGATCATTTTCTTTGAAACTCATGCTTCTCTTTGCAATCACTCCCTCTGATTCTTCAAAGAAATTTGGCCCCCAAAATTATACATATAAATTATATATATATATATATATATTTTTTTTTTAGAAGATTAAAAAATGACCGCTTTTCATGTGCATCCCATGGTCACAAATCTCTCTACACTCTGAAGCACACATATGATGTGGCTCTGCGTGGACACACATGCACACAGAGCCACATCCTGTTTTATGCATGAGCTTTTGTGCTAAAAGGCCGCCCAGGCATGTCCTGTGGTTTGTGTGGTCAGCGTACTAAAGCTTGACCCCTGTGTTCAGACCCTTCACGGCAGGGTGGCATGGGCTTTTTGTGCCCTCAGTCAAACCACTTCACCTCTGTATCATGCTGTGAGCATAAACGAGTGAACTGCCTTTCATTTTAGTTTATGTAGATCCAACATGACAGACAGAAACATGGCATTTTATCCTCTACTGCACATTAGCTCAGACATCGACTGCAGTACCATATGGCTCAAGTCAGAGGTTACAGTTGTTTGTGTTGGTTTTCTCTCTGATTATGGCATCATTCACTGAGTGGAGCTATTAGTTACAAGAGTCACATAATGATTTCTTTGTTTGGACACAAATGACTGGTGTTATTTCCTGATGCCAGATTGTGCTTATCTCAAGGGATTATATGCATGTGTGCTAAATTAATGCGACTCAGCCACTGCCACGCATTTAGAAATGTTATAAATATAGCTATATATGCAGCCAATGATCAGTTGTACCATACACGGACTCATATCACGACTAAAACTAGTCTTAGACTCTGTACCTATGGACCACCTATAGTCTGATGCATATTGCTTACAAAACCGGAAAGCATTTTCTCAATCTGATTGGATGACTATGCAGAAATTTTAAGAGTAAAGACACACAGGTTTAGATTTTGAGGATGAAATAATTTCGAGCTTTGAATGAGGCACTGAGTAGAATATAATATAATATAATAGTTATATTTGGGCATTTTTTAGTGATTCTTTCTGCTTTCTTCTTTCTTACATCATAACACCAGTAGGTGGCAACAATTGACTGTCTTTTTATTGAGTAATTGAGGTAGTCATTTATTCATTAATGAAACAGATTTGTTCAAAAACACAGATTTATTCAGGAACAAAACAAGTGGCTATCTTTATGAGAGAATCATTGAATTATTCACTAAACTGATTTGTTAAAAAATGCTGATTCATTCAGGAATGAAAAAACACTACTGACTGCATCCGAAAAATAGTAGGCGAAAAGCAATATGTGAAAAGAGTAGCATGTCCGAATTCACAGTATTCGTAAAACAGTAAGGCCATGTGTCCACCAAAGCGTTTTTTCTGGTGGCTAGCATACTTTTCCAATTGTTTTCAATGGGAATTTTAAATGCGGGGCGGGACAAATACAACACCGACCAACTGTCACAACTATCTTGCTGTACAACGACATCAACAAGCAGAGAACGGAACAAAATGAATGAGAAATTAATATTTGCTGGTCTCTGAACATACATAGCAAGTACTCTACATTGTGTCGACATTTTTAGTCTGAAACAAATTCCCTCAGTTACAAGTAGCAGTGCCACGGATATTCCATATCATAGCCACAAAGCGTCTCAACTTAAAAAAACGGTGTGCTGCCGAAGCACTCTCAAGCGCTCACAGCTGACTAAAAACATTTTGGTGGACACACGGCCTAAGTGAAAAGTACCTGGATGGCTTACTACTTCCTACTTACTTCCTGTCTACTAACTACTTCCAGTGAAATTCTGAAGTGTGCATTAAATGGATACTTTACTATTCCATCTATCCTATCCTATCCGATTTCAAACACAGCATTTGTGTTACTCAGAGCAGTGAATTCTACTGTAGAACTATTTTCATTGGGAAACAGACTGATTAACCTGCAATATTGAGTCTAAAATGTAAATTAGTCAAAATGTACCTTTTGTTGATTGAACTCTTGTATAAAAGCAATATCACACTTGTAATTGTTATGATAAAGAATCTGCTAGACCCAGTAAACACACAAAGTATTGAGATTCATTGCATTTCTGCACCATTTGCAGTCCGGTGCAGTCATGTCCTCTTATCATGATTGTGAACTCAACAGATTATAGGGGTCAGAAAGATCATGATGAGTGCCTGCACACACACACACGCACTTTTTTATCTGTCCCTCTTTTTCCATCAGGTCTCTGATAATTTTGATGTACCCTTCAGATTTAAAGGGCACAGCAAGCTTAGTGCCATCTCCTCATCTCTCTGCTCCCGCCCATCATCTCACATCTTTCTCTGTTTATTTTGTCCCTCTCTGTCTACAACTGCGTCTGTTTACTCCACATGAACTTTAGAGCCTGTATATGTGCATTTACATGTGTGTACACTTGTTTTGTGCTCCCTTTTGTGTTTAAACTGCTTTCTGATTATTTATCTCCCCCTCATTTTGTATATTGCATGCTCTGGCTTTTGGTTGCCAAGCAACCGATTCAATGTTTTATCTGACGAGATGCAGTAGGTGTTAAAGCAGGGTGTTGTATTCTACTGTTTTAACACAAACACACTAGAGAAACACTATTTTAAAACACATATAGCAAAAATTGTAGTGTTTGTGTATATTTGTAAGCTAGGGCTCTTTGGGATTTTATTCAGCATTTTTCTCCCAAAAACTAAAGCTAAATAAATGCACACACAGCTCGGTTAATTGCAAAATGGCTAAAATAAAAATTCTTATCTTCAGTATAACATGCTGTCAAGAAAATGTGTACGAGACATTCTGTTGTACTTGACTAAACACTTAGAGTTGATTGTCTTAAAATAGGTTCATTAGGTTTATGACTGTATGAACTCCACAATTTCTGTCTGAATATATTAAACACATATCACAA
Source organism: Ctenopharyngodon idella (assembly GCF_019924925.1). NCBI lineage: Eukaryota > Metazoa > Chordata > Actinopteri > Cypriniformes > Xenocyprididae > Ctenopharyngodon > Ctenopharyngodon idella. The sequence continues at coordinate 18,716,917 of NC_067227.1, forward strand.
CACATACTTGGACATGTTTACAGTACAATCCAGTATAACACATTGAGTCAGATGCTTTTAGTTCAGTGAAGTTCAGTATTTCTTTTTTTTATGTTGTATGACTAACAAGTAAATTTCATCTGTGATTTAGTGATTTGGAAGATGGCCATTTGTAGTCAGGCCATAGCACTTCTTCTAGTCTGATGATTTAAAATGCTGTTAAATATCACCCCCAGACAGGCACTCTCACAAACGCCTGTTTCTCAAGATTTAACTTTCCTCTTATGATTTAGAGTAATGAGCTTTTAGCTTCAGATGAGAGGAAACCAGCCAGAACCTAGAATGCTTTCAGGGCAACAATCTTTTTGACATTTATATGATTTTAGGTCTCATGAAGGTGCTTGAGTGAGTGCCAAGTTTGGTCTTTTGATCTTTTAAATAATTTAAAAAAAAAAAATGTTATACATGTAACACACCATTTGCAGTGTTTTGTATGATTTTCTTGTTGATTTGATTTATTTCACTACCACTTTATTTTGATGTACTTTTTCGAACAAGTCTTATATTTTGAATTTTGTGGAAATTCAGTTCTAAATTTAAAGGAATAGTTCACCCAAAAATCAAAACCATACCATCATTACTCTCGGTCCATCCAACTCGTGTTATATTTCAAGTCTTTTGAAGTCAGACCATAGTTTTGTGTAAAGATGAAGAACAAACTAAAACTTAATTTAAGTAAATGAATTCAGTAAAAATAATTTTTTTCAATGATAATTTTAACATTATGTCTAATTATGTCTCATCATGCCTTAATTATGCCTTATTTAGTCTTATTTAGTCTCAGAAGGGTACATCTCAACTTGACATGTTTCTGTAAACTACACTTCTGTAAACTAACTGCTGGGTTAAAAACAACCCAAGTTCGGTTGAAAATGGACAAACCCAGCGGTTGGGTTAAATGTTTGCTTAACCTGCTGTGTAGTTTTATTTAACCCAACTATTGTTTAAAAATTACTATATGGCTGGCTTAAAATGAACCCAAAATAGGTTGAAAATTAAAAATCAAAGGCAACAATAATAATCAAAAGGTGAACATTTAAGCAATTGAATACATGTTTATTGTTTAATTGTTATTCAATAAACTTATTAATAAATGTTAATTTATTAAACATATTAATAAATGTTAATTTCCAACATACTTTGGGTTCATTTTCAGCAAGCAATACAGTCATTTTTAAACAATAGTTGAGTTCAATAAAACTACCCAGCAGGTTAAGCAAACATTTAACCCAACTACTGGGTTAAAACAACCCATTCACTGGGTTTGTCCATTTTTAACCCAACTGGTTGTTTTTAACCCAGCATTTTTTGAGTGTAACTTTAATACGGTCAAAACAAATAACATAACCATCAAAACAGATTTTAGTTGTGTCATGCAGTACCATGAAATATCTGCAATGCTGTTTTCAGACTAACTTTATAAAACCTTTAGACTTTAACTGTATAGAAATAATTATATAACTTGTGTATATGTCCCCTCCAGTGAGCTGTTAACCACTGTGAACCTTTATTTCATTTGTTATTCACTGAAAATCTTGTGAAAATCTAGTCCACAAGAGGTATGGACTACTTATATGATACTTTTATGTTCTTTTTTGAAGCTTGGTGATAAAGAAACACCAGTGCAAGTCTTTAAAGTCATCATGAAATCAAAACTGACAATTCTTTTTTTTATATAATATTGCTGTATTTATTATAAATTAAAAAAGTGAAAAGTGAAAGTGACGTGACATGTACCCAAGTATGTTGTCCCATACTCTGAATTTGTGCTCTGCATTTCACACATCCAAGTGCACACACACAGCAGTGAGTATTGAACACACACACAAACACCGTGAACACACACAGAGCACTGGGCAGCCATTTGTTTTTTTTTTTGTTTTTTTTTTGCTGCAGCACCTGATTGGGGGTTAGGTGGGGGTCAGTTGTGGGTAATGAGAGTGGAACAGAGCGCTGTTCACTCACTACCCCCACCTACATTTCCTGCCAGTAGTGAGACTCGAACCCACAACCCTCTAACCCTCTAACCATTAAGCCACAACTGCCTCATAATCTTTAATCAAAATTACAGAAGCCCTGAAGCGCATAGTGGAAAAAAAAGAAAAGAAAACAACATTTCTTCTCTGATGACATGTTTACTGGCACAAGGGAGGAACAACCTGTCACTCACATGACATCACAGCAATAGCAAACCACAATGATCCAATCAATTCCCAATAGACAAAATCAAGCTCCGCCCTTTTTTTTTTTTTTTTTTCCTGTTCGAGAAGCCATTTCACTCTGATATACATCACAATATGGAAGAAAAGACTATCACAACATCCGTTTCACTTTGAAAGGTTTTGAGTCATTCAAGATTAGAAGAACTGGGAGAGTAAATGAATTTTCGTTTTTGGATGAACCATCTCTTTAATATATTCTTGTCTGGCTTCTGAAACTGTCTGATAGTTGCTGCAAAGTTACTTATTTTTGATAGTTAAAGATGATTTATTTGTCGCTTCCTTATCTTTACTTCCTAAAGGCTGCTTACGGAGCTTGCATTGTCACTCCTGTGTTGGTGTATGTATGGCGCTGTCCAGCTATCTGGGTTCAGTCAGACTGTTTGTGCATTGGGGATTATATCATCTGATCCCAAGAAATGAGTAAGAACTGAACCTCTCTAAAGGGCCTCCGCTGATCCTTTAGTAATCGCGTGGAGGCCTAGAGCTGCGCAGAGGTGCCTAAACTCATGGCGCTGAAGAGGATGTGTGAGGTATGATTGTCATCCTGTGGGTTTACAAGCTCTGACGGAGATCCATCTCATGCATTACATCTCCTCATAATAGCACATCTCCCTCAAGACAGACAAATTGTCGGTTTTTCCTCTCCTTCTCCCGCTCTCTCCGTCTCCTTTAATGTTTTTTCTCTGCCATAAAGCTATTATGTCATTTTGTAAATCTGATTGCTTGGTAATCTCTCATGTCCTAGCAACAGGCGTTCCCAGAGGAGCTTTGGTCGTTTACCGTGCTCTCCGAGAGGTGAGGAGAGCGGGTGTGTGCGGGTTGCGAGCGTGTACCTGTCTTGTGGCGCGTCTGTCTGTGGTCTCGTAATGACTGGAGCCCTGCCGAGATCACATGCCTCTGAGAGAAGATGTTGATCAAATGCCAAACGCTGCTTATTTATAGAGCGCACATTAACCCTGACCGCCAGACAGCTGCAGGGATCATACAGCTGGAATACATCTTAAAGCACTGATCAAGGGTCAGCCTCTGCTTTTCTGGCTTTGTGCTCCAGCATTATGAAGGGACATGTCAAACCGCCCGCAGATCCGGAGCAATAAAGCTGTCTCTTTCTATCCGTCTGTTTGCTGGATTCTCTTCCTTCATCCCTTTCTCATCTCTTCTTCTTATTGCCCTGACTGCGAACTCTTTATCCCTCATTTCTCCGTGCATCTGTCCTACTGTTTTCTCATTACATCTCACTGTCTCTCAAATATCATTGCACATATAAACACAAAGGGTACATGCATAATGCACCCAAACAATGTGAGAACTAGATGACACTAGTTAGATGGTTACCATGGAAACCTCAGAAACACCTGAAGTGCTCTCTCACTTTCTTTTATGCATCTCAGCCGGATATACATATAGAATGTATAATATGATTTTCTGGCTGGCTGAGATCTATGAAAAGAAGAAGGTTTGGGGTAAGAACTGTCTCCGTTTCAGTTTTTAAAGTCTGAATTCAGTTCATGAGAATTTGAATTGAATTGTCCACACCCCACAGGATGATGAATTGGAATTTGAATTGAATGACAGGAAGTCGGATTTGAGATACAAACATATTCAAGATATTCAACACACCAGAGAGGAATGTCATTATTAATAATGCATTACATTGTGACTTATGCCTTTTTTTTCTCATAGAATTTCTCAACTTATTAGAAGTTTTTGTAAACTAAGCACAATACTGTCAAAATAATATTTTTTTAATTTTTTGATGATTATGTGATTGTAATTGTGCCATACAGTACCACAACATGTTGTATACAGACAAACTTCATAAAAACTATTAACTTTAAATGGATAAATATTGTATAAACATATTTATTGATATCCAAATTTGTGTAGTGGTTTATATATAAACAATTTTAACATTATTAATAATGTTAAATAATAATAACATTATTATAAACATTATTATTATTAATAATAACATTATTATAAACATTTTAACATTATTATAAACATTATGATTATTATTATTATTATTATTATTATTAATAAAATACAAATAATATAAATATTAATATAAATATATACTACATTTCTATGGGTGGTATTTAAAAAAAAAAATCAATAAATAATGTTTCTGGAAATAATTCAAATTTAAGTAAAATTTAGTAAAAAAAATTAACTAAAAATGCATTTACAGAACTTATATATATATTTAATTGAATTTCATTCTATTTTACTTGTATTACTTTAATTTGGAATTACAATTCCGCATCCTGTTTGCTATCTGAATTCAATTCAAATTCACAAATTGAACTTAAATTGAAATAAGGCATTCTTTAAAGTGACGGTTCATATAAAAATGTATATTGTGTCATTTACTCACCCTCATGTCATTCCAGACCTGTATGACTTTCTCCTGTGAAACATACAGTAGAAGTTATTTTGAAGAATGTTTGTAACCAAGCAGTTTTGATTACCATTGACTTCCATTGTATAGACGGATTAAAAAAAACACTGAACATCTTCTTTGTTCCATAGAAGAAATAAAGTCATAAAGGTTTGGAACAACATAAGGGTGATTAACCCTTTCACGCGTAAATTTATAATATTCTAGCTGACCCCTCAGTATGAGTTTTTTTTAAGGTGACCTTTATTTTCGAACATTTGCCCTTATTGTTTCCATGGTGACGCGTCATGCTTGTCACATAACACACCACAGCCACAATAACACTGTATGACAGATGTATCACTATTTTGTTTTTCTTTTTTTATTTAAAATATTCACAAACTTGCTTACCATGTCATCAACTATCCGATATTCAGATTCCGACATATGTGTAAGTCAGTGTGTTTTGTCGTTTAAAAACCTTTATAAATGATCTTTATCTTGTTCTATAACGCTAGATGGGCGCCACCATCTTAGTTTACACTGCAGTTCAGAGAGTCCTATCAGTCGGATTTACAGCACATGAATTCATCAGTTTCTCCCGAAATACACGCAAGTAAGTGGCTGGTGAACTGGAAAAACGTTGGCAAATTATATTTGAATGGATTGTTATTGCTGCTTCTCCTGATGTCTGACATCAGTGTGTATTTTATAAACTCTAAATGTATTGTTTTACTGGTGCTTATGCATATTTAAATGTCTGAAACCTTAAAAAAACATTATGTGGCTGAAAACACTGCATAGTTGTGATATATGACAAGCGCTGAGCGCATCCGTCTCACAGCCAAAGCGCGAAAGCACAGTTTGAATCTGGCAGTTATGTGACATCGCTGAACGTTCTAAATATGTGGGACTGTACTCTCATGGGCACAGAAATAAAAATCTCATATGTGGGACCATACCGCTCAAAAGGTTAAATGATGACTTTTGAATAATTTTAAGTTTTTGGGTAAACTATCCCTTTAATTCAGTTCTGGATGATGCACAACCCTGGAAAAGAACCTCGGTCATATTGAAAAATGTATTGTACTGCCTGTCCTCGGCTCTCCCTCCGGAGAAGCATGTGTGTCCCACCCCATAGCCCCTTTAACAGTGTGTCCTGCTCCCCATCAGAAAGAAATATTGATGGATCTCCCTTCTAAGAGCTCTAGAAGGATCTCCTCCTCATATCAGTTAATACTGTTATTAGAAATGAAATCTCATTTATTCTTGTTCTGTTGATGTTCCTCAGCCAGCGCATGTTTGCACAGTTGAAACATCTTGCTGTTTCTTTCTCATTTGTTCAGCAGAGATTCACAGAGGGGTTCACGTTTTCTCCATAGATGATTTCCTCTGCCTGTGTGTGTGTTTGTGGGGATGTTGTTACTGCTGTTGCTAACAGTGATTTATGTTGTAAGGAAATGTAATAACTTTCTTATTAGATTATGGTAAATTCATTCTGCTCAAGGCAACTCTGGCTCAACTCCGGCTGTTTCAATGTCAGACGCTGTGCTGTCTGATGGTGAACTTGACAGATTAGAGCGAATCACGTGTCTTTACTGCAGGAGGGTTGTTTTTGACATTAACATAGATATCAAGGCCAAACTTTGCTCATGCCAGACACCCCAGAGAAAAGACTTCTATATAAATATGTTTTCATTACTGTTATATACGTATATCTATAATTAAATAACACAATTCAGAATTAGCCTGTGGCATTTAGTAATTTTTGAGAGTGTTGACATACTATGAAGCTACATTTTGACCTTTGGCACAACAAAACAGGTACAATAGGAAAAGGGTAGTAACATAAACAAGAGTCAATATTAATAGAAAAATGGACATTTCAAACTGACTCTGAAAAATAGCACTGCCAGAGGGGAAAATAAATCTGCAAAAAAAAAAAAAAAAAAAAGTGTATTATTTTCAGTCAATATTCTGTTCTACTAAGGTGTGCAGCTCACGTATGAGACATGAAAGATGGATTGTGCTGCAAACAAATTTCTGAATTTTGCCAGATTTTGGGAACAAATGTTAAAAAGATTTGATTTTGAAATGTCATATTTTATGCGCTAAGAGAATTACCTACACCTTTAAATAGAGTTATGTTACAAGAACATATATCTAAAAGTTTCATGTAAACTGTAAATCAGCTCAGATCGTTTTCACCTGTCGTTTACACTATACGCCGGCGTTTTCAAACCTCGAAAACTGAGACTTTTGAAAATGCTGCAGACCCCGTTTTAGTTTGAAAATGCCAGGGTTGCGTTTCAGTGTAAACGGACCAAAACTGACTTTTTAAAACGATGGCATGGCTGCCGACCTTCGCTCTGCGTATCCTTGACGACCGTGTAAACAATAACATGGAGACTGACCTGCAATCTTTGCTGGCTTTGTTGTAATTTTTAGCAGTTATTGTGCAGTTCAATTCTGCATTTGTTTAATACTGCAGCTACCCACATGCGCAAGAAGCAACTGTTTACACTTGTACGCGCATGCCCAGTGTGCATGAACGGTCATGTGTCATGCGTTTTTGGTCATGTAGTGTAGACGGAGATCGTTTCTGAAACGCTGTTAAAACGCCAGTGTAGACATGTATTTTAAAACGCCATTTTAAAATGAAAATGCGCTAGTGTAAACAGGGCCTTAGAGTGAACTAACACTTTAAATACAATTTAGAACTCTAAATTTAAAAACATATTTTTTTATTTTTATGATTAGTATAAAAATAGTGATATCTGAAAACTGAAATAAACTGCAATTGCAGCAAGACTTTCACATTTCGATCCTTATGTAGCACTGCAGATTGCATGCCATCAGCTCAAAAATTCAACACATGAATTCCTCTAAAGCACTCATCCCTTCATCAGTCTCTGGGTTTGTTTGGTGTTTGGCCCATTAAACAGCTCAGAGCAAACATAGAGTATCTCTGTTCTCAGTGTTGCAATAATCACCGGCTCCTCTGAACTTCCAAACTTCAAACCTCTCACTGTCATACTCAGTTTTTATCATAATAGAGTTCTTGATCTGCAACAGAACATGTCTGACTTTATCACTGCAGAAGAACTGATATAGAATTATTGTTAATGAAAAGCATAATGCACATTAAAATGATTTTATGGATCGACAGCAGCTGATCCAGATGAACATTTAATTACACAGTCTGCACAAAAACTGAGAAAGAGACACGTTCGGTTAAAAAAAAAAAAAAACATGTTCTACTAGCTCGCCAATATCCGACATGCACCATACATTTGCATTCACATAATGATCATACTATCAAAATGACCTTGGGTTCAGTCCACAAACGTCCTCTTTCGCCCAGACACTCTTTTTTAGTTTTCTATTTCAAGCAAAACATTAGCACAAGGGCTTGCTTGGATTCGCATGGTACCATTTCAATTTCATGTGTAAATGAGGCTGTCTGAACGTGACACAATTGATCGCCCAGCCGACGGTGTCAATCGTGACCGAAGCCCTGAGATGTGTATCGTACAGTCTGACACAAAAGAGCGGTGATGTGCAATAGTCTGCCTTGGCTTTTACCCGCAATCTCACTGAGGTCATATCGTACAATCTGACAAGCGACAATCAAAAAAAGAAGGGAAAAACACTGTGTGCAGCAGGCTTTAACCGAGATCTTTTTTCTTTTTCTGTGAAGTATATGATCTCCAGAGGGAGCTGGTAGGGTTTTGAGGATGTTTATTTCAGACTCATGCTCTTTGAGAGTTAAGAACATGCTAATGATAGGGTAAGCTAAAAATAGCACAGATCTAGCCTGCTTTCCTTTTATATGTCCCTCTCTTTCTTCCCGGGAAAAAAGGGAGGAGTGCCAATACCTCTGACCTATTGTATATTTACCTCTGAGCATCTTTACTAGATATTCATCTTTAAAAATGAGGCTTGGGCACAGACAAAAGCTGAAAATGAAATGCGTCCTGATAGACGGACTGATACATGTGACTATTATCGCAGCCTGACAGAGCCCAGCACATACAACACTTCATATTCACTAGCAGCAGGCCCATGGGAGAAGATGGGTTCAGGAAATGGCACAGGCTGGAATTGTATTGCCCTCATGCTGAATACAAAGATAACTGTGTCTCATCCTATTTCCACTTCAAATATAGTCCTGTCTGGCAAGGTTGTTAACGTTAACATGGGTGGGATCGGAAACGTTTAGTCGCTGCATTCTTTTTTCAGACTTGACGTTTCGTACTGTGCTGCTTTTTAGTATGTACACATACAGAGATGCATTGAGTTCTAGTTTATGTGACATAATTAGTGATGCAGCAAAATTTCAGCTACCGAACATTTTGTCCGAAACAGCAAAACAGTGATGTTTAATTAGCACATCTCCAACGCCGCATATTATATTTTTATGTAACCTTATTTTCAGTTTCAGTGTTTTGGGAAAGATTTTATACACTAGTCATGTCAAAACAGCAGATTCATACACATTCTAATTCATGAATGCTGTGTAAACATCTGCTGAACGCCATTTTACCATCAACTGGGAGTGTCATAGTGACGTATTGCACATGAGCACATGCTCTAAAAATAACATCTTCCAGATGAAAACACACATATCAGATAGACGTCTCAGTGATGTATGAGTGCTATCAGTGCTGTTGACGTTCTTAACAGAGGTCTTTCGAGACAACGGATGTGTCTCAATCAGCTCCCTAGTTCAGTGGTAAGTGCACTGCCTGGGGAGTCATCCATTTCCAGGGTCAAAATGCTCTCTAGAAATTCCCAGAATGCACCATAAAAGCCAGTGAGTATCAGCTGCGCCCTGTGTTCACTAACTGGAAATGTCGTCATGCCCTCTTAAGTCTCTCAAGTGCCCCAGAGGACGAGCTCAAGTGTGAATGGTTAAAGACTTAGCCTTATTTTCTGTCATTAAAAGTTATTCTGTTTTTAATGATCCTTCCTAATTTGCACAAAAGGGAAACAATCCTGCAAGCTTTTAATTATAAAGAGGAACTAGAGATTTATTATTTCATATACATAAATATATGATATATTAAATTATATTATAATAATTAAATTGTAGACAGCTTGTGCATTGCCTAATTATATTTGTCTACTGTCTGAATCTCATTATCCCATTATGTATGCAAACACAATCCTGCAAGTTTATAATTTAAACAGGAATTTGCAAGTGGAACATATTTATGTATGTTTATAATATAATATAATTTATAAAATGGTTAGTTCCTGTCCTTGACTCTGATTGGTCAATAGCTGTGTTTTATTCACGATAAAACATGGCTATGATTGCTTCACCCAACGGTTCTGTGTATCACTACACAACACCCTTAGCAACCACTCTAGAAGAGTTTTGTGAGAAAGAGATCGAGTGAACTGCATTCAGATTTAGCATTTTCCTTCAGGTCAGTCCTATGTTCATAATAAAAAATCTGTTTAAATATCCGATGTATTATCTTGTCCTTTTAACAGTTAAGGGGTTTTCCCCTGACTGACAGCGCTAGTCAAAGCATTTGTCAGTTGTGCCTTGTTCCGTGTTCACAACAATTCAGTATTTCAATTTAAAAGTCTTCGCTACTGACTGACACACTCATAAAGTCTTTGCCACCATCTAATGGCTTGATAATGTAACTTCTGTTGGTGTTTACGGTCAGGGACTATTTTTCCCGGCGGAAGGCAGGCTTTTAGTGAAAGTTTACTTCATGAAAGTTCCATTGATACATATTTTTGGCTTTAATATTTGTATTGTGTGGTAACCGTTTTATAAAAGCAATAAGGTACTCCAGGCTAGTGCTGTATCGTGAATAAGTCACGGCTGAAGGAGTTGCAGGCACTCCGCATCACGTCGTGCCTAACAACACCCCTCAGCTGTGACTTATTCACGATACAGCACAGCCTGGAGTACCTTATTGCTTACATAATATAATATAATATAATATAATATAATATAATATATAATATAGTATAATATAATATAATATTATATAATATAATATAATATAATATAGGAAGTTTGTGCCTTGCTTAATTATATTTGTCATCAGTGTCCCAAAAATAAGTAGATCAAGATCCACTAAATGGAGAGTTGTAAGAGGTATTGAAATTTTAGCACTAGTTCTCCCTGTAGCATTCTCTGTTTTGAGTGGGTCTGACAATAATCTCTGTATGACACAGCTGAATATTTTTATTTTATTACTGAAATGGACAGCTTATGGTTTGAGTAATCTGCAAGTTAGCATACACTGCTCGCAACTGAGCCATACGGTTTCCCAGATTTGATTTTGATACAAAAGACATGGATTTTAAATGGGTCAAATGAGGTAAAACTCTTAAGTCTTACGCAAATTCCACTCTAGCGTGTTACAGGCTTTCCAGTTCTGGTAAAAGCTTAGAAGAGACAAGAAGTGAAATTTAGCTGAATTTTATCTTTTACTTAATGCCAGGCTATTACGAATATTCACAGAACTGTTGATATAATGTGTACGTAGAACCAGAGAAAAAGTTTTGTTCATCTTTCATCAGAAAAGTCAAATCAGTTATGCAGAAGTGATTTCTCTGGAGTTTAGTCAGAGGCAAATTGTCATAATCACATACTCAGTCCTTGTGAACCTCTTCTTTTTGCCCCAGTCTTTTTCTAAGGATGTATTTGAAATCAGCTTGTGCTTGCACTTCTATTACAAACTCTTGTGAGTGTGTTTATGTGTGCAGTACTGTAATGTGGGATAAGTCCAGTTTAAGTTATGTAACAGTGGGGATCAGTGGTATGTGTGGGATGAACACATACTTTCTGGATTTAATGGAATATTGCAGGCTAAATACAAGTTAAGCTCTATAATTCAATCTATAAAATCATTTTGGCTATCTCTATGAAAAAGCACAAACTCTTCTTTACCCTAATTGCACTTAAAACAAAAGTCTATGGGCCCTATCATACACCTGCCGCAATGCGATGCAAGTGTTTTTGCTAGTTTTAGCCCGATGCAGTTATCATTTTCACGTCCAGTGCCCACGTTGTTTAAATAGCAAATGCACTCGTGCCCATCTGTTCGCCTATGGGTGTGCTGGTCTGAAAACGAGGTTTTGTTCAGGCGCATTGTTGCCGTGTTGCTATTTTGAGGCAACTGAAAATGACTGCGCCATTGACCAACAAAAACCTGGTCTGAAGTCAATGACGCAGTATTATTATTATTTTTTTTTTTGTTATTTAAAGGGCGCATTAGTAATATGCACTTATAGACGAGTGCACAACGCGCGTACACTCTGCTTCTTATACACACAGGGACGTGCAGCAGCACACAAACATGCCAAATATTAAAAATAAAAGGATTACAATGTAAAAGATTATTATTGTGTACATAAAGATAAAACTGCACCTGTGCTGCTTCAGACCATGCACTTAGATTGTTAAAGGGTTAGTTCACCCAAAAATGAAAATTCTGTCATTATTTACTCACCCTCATGTCGTTCCACACCCGTAAGACCTTTGTTCATCTTCGGACGCAAATTAAGATATTTTTGATGAATTCTGAGAGGTATATTCTCATCCATAGACAGCAATCTAACCCACACTTTCAAGGTCCAGAAAGGTACTAAAGACATTGTTTAAAAAAGTTGACGTGACTGCAGTGGCTCAACCTTAATTTTATGAAGCGACAAGAATACTTGTTGTTTTGGTGCACAAAAAGTATTCTCATCTTTTCATAAAATTAAGGTTGAACCACTGCAGTCACGTTGACTGTTTTAATGATGTCTTTATATTTATGGACCTTGAAGGTGTCAGTTACATTGCTGTCTACGGACGAGTCATATACCTCTTGGATTTCAACAAAAATATCTTAATTTGTGTTCTGAAGATGAACGAAGGTCTTACGGGTGTGGAACGACGTGAGGGTGAGTAATTAATGACAGAATTTTTATGTTTGGGTAAACTAACCCTTTAAAATAGGGTCCTATGGGTTGAATTAACTAGACTAAAAACCATCTGAAAGACCTGTCTTGACAAAGTTTTATAAGATATACAAGGTCAAAGGTTTGAATAATTACATTTTTAATTTCTTTTAGTATAGAAGTCTCTTATGCTCACCAAGGCTATACTTTTATTTGTTAAAAAATACACTAAAAGTAATATTGTGAAATATGAATACAATGTAAAATACAGCATATTAGAATGATTTCTGAAGGATCATTTGAGACTGAAGCTCAGCTCAGCTTTGCCATCAAAGGAATAAATTATATTTTAAAATATATTAAAATAGAAAACATTTGTTTAAATGTAATAGTACATCAATAAATGGAACCTTCTTTCAAAAACATTAAAATATATATTAAAAAAATTATAGTTCCAATTATTCAAAACTTTTGACAGGTAGTGTACATATTTCGTAATACACACTTTACAATTTAAAGTGTACAGATTTGATTGTAAATAATGGATTAAAATATCGATGACTCATCCTGCACTACTATCCAATCAAATGCTCTTTAAAATGATAATGTCCCTCATACCACCTGCAACTGACTAGAAAATGATGGTTAATGGCTGTGATGTAACTAAAGCCTAAAAAAGGCCCTGCGTCCCAATTCACATGCTATCCGCCCTAAATAGTATCCGAGAATAGAATTACTGTGTCCCAAATGATATGTTGAAATGAGTATCCCAAAGATACTCGGATGGTCTTCTATTTCTGGTGGAGTTTCGAAGTGCAAATCCATGCACGCTCTAACGGCTAATATTGCCTACAATTCAAGGTGCTTTGATGGAGGATTCGGTTCAGAACTACAAACATTCCATGGGTTGTGGAGTGTATAAATGAGGACGTTAACTGTGACAAGATGATTGACAGGCCAGTTTAAGGTGACATGATGCATGTAACTACAGCATGCAAGTAAAAGTGGTATGTGGTTTCAAGATGCAATTATGACATGCCTACTCTTTTGCTACACAAACAAAAGTATGTACATTATCTTTACATATTCCTACTGTTAGCGCAAAGTTAAGAAGGCGAATTGGAAAGCAGAATAGGACAAGCCTTTTAATATGTCCCAGCCAAACTACCTGTTTTAATAGGAAAATGTCAAAAATTATAACTATAAATATTAGACATGTTAGCATAACTGGTGTGATAGACCTATAAACATGACCTATAAACAAAAACTAGTAAACCAAAAACTAGAAAAGCAATTTTAACAGAACAAAACTCCATCCAGGAATTATTTTGGAAACGCGTAGATGCTCATCGACCACCTCAAAAGAACAAGTTCTAAAAATTTACAGAGCGCTCATTTTCATTCACAGGATAAAACCTCACTGTCTTAGGTTTTTTTCTATGCTGTTTCAGCTCTATCCAAGTAAGTGCCACTTCCACATTGTGCGAACAGCAGTGGTTTCATTCAGGACCGGAAGCAAACCCTTCTCTCTAAACAGAGAAAGAATGTTTGAACCCATCATTTCATGTGGTTTTCCAGAGCTCAACCTGAGAGCAGAAAGATCCTTGACAGTGTGGGTTTTGTTCACATAATCTTCTGTGCTGAATCATCCTCTGGCCTGAGACTCATACTTGAGGCCTGAACTGAACAGATGCCTGTAAAATGAATCCATCAGCCATTTACTGCCATCAGAAGAGTCATCATCATCTCCACTCTGTTCTTTTCCCAGAGCCATTTTAATATTTTCAGGGAACTTCTCATGGGTGCTGTTTTGTTATAACTCGATTTTGAAGTCTGGGATATTAACCAAGGGTTCAACAGGTTATTGCGGTGCACAGCCTTTCGGTTGGAGAGTATGAACTGTCATACCGCAGGGACAATAATGTGATTTACAGTGGCCCCAAAAAGTATTTGGACACTTTTGAAAGTCAAATTTGAAGTGTATGAATTTCATTACATTGCATAACAAAACATCAAGTGGCATCTGTAAACAAATGATTCTAGACCTTTTGTCTGAACAAACTTTCTATGCTACTTTTACACAACATAAAATAAAACAACATGTTTTATTTGATATTACATTTTCATTTAATATACATTAAATGTACTAAAGTACAACTGAATCCTTCAAATGTGTAATTACAAATAAATATAAAGTGTATCTTTACCATATATTTAAAGTATAACTTTTGACAGCTCCAGGGCTTTCGTAAAAACTGAGAGAAAGGCGGTTTATTTCAGTTTTCTCCCTCTGTCTTGGCTTGGAGTTCGTGGTCATCCAGTTTGAAATACTGACTACAAATTTTCTGTCAGATTTTACTTCGTGGTATTCTCTCCATATTTACAATCCTTTGCAGCCTTTACCCACTGCCTACAATGCGCAGGATGCTCTTTGAATTCTTGTATGCAAGAACAATACAAGTCGACTCCATTAAAACTAAAAGTTTGCTAAAAGGTATTTCCTACTAAAGCAAGATGGTATTTGACTCTTGTAGCCGTATCCATAGCAGACTGGTGAGACCATAGATATATATACATAGATGCCTCATTAGCGGCTGTTTCCGTGGACTGTTATATGTAAGCCGTCCGTCTTATTGGAATGGTCCATGAACATTAGAGAGCAAGTTGACAGAGCGTCTGCAGCAGTAGTTATCAACAGTAGTATTCATGAAGCTTTGAAGCTTTATGAATCTTTTCTTTGGAATCAGTGGTTCGGAGCATGTATCAAACTGCCAAAGTCACGTGATTTCAGTAAACGAGACTTCATTACGTCTTAACTGTTTCTAAACATTTCGAAATTTCAATGGTTCACGTGACTTTGGCAGTTTGATACACGCTCCGAACCACTGATTCAAAACAAAAGATTCAAAGATTTGAAGCTTCATGAAGCAGTGTTTTGAAATCGTCCATCACTAGATATTGTTGAATAAAGTCATTATTTTGTTTTTTTGGCGCACAAAAAGTATTCTCGTCACTTCATAACATTAAGGTTGAACCACTGTAGTCACATGAACTGTTTTAAATATATCTTTAGTACTTCTCCAAGCATTTAAATTTGTTAATTATCTTGCTGTCTATGGAGGCCTCACTGAGCCATCAGATTTTATTAAAAATATCTTAATTTGTGTCCTGAAGATGAACGAAGGTCTTACGGGTGTGGAACGACATGAGGGTGAGTAATTAATGACAGAATTTTCATTTTTGGGTGAACTAACCATTCTATAACTCTTTAATGAAGACTTTTTAAAAATCACTATGGGAAAAATGAACAGGAAAAATACTTTGCTAAAAAGGGGGCGGGTACTAATGCACTCTAGACTTCATCTCGGACTGGGAATGCGTTTCTATGGCACCACTATCAATGTCTAAATGAATCTGCAGTGGTCAAGTGGTACAGCGATCATGTGGTACAAGTAGGCGCTCTCAAAGAGTTCCCTTCTTACAAGCTGTAATTACGAGCTCTGTGAGAATGCTTTTTTCAAGTAATGTAATTGTAGTAATTATGACATGGGGTGAACGCACCTATATCTATAGGTGGGATGGCACCATGCCAAGTGCATTATGGGTGTTGAAGTTTTCCTACCTATTTGGCAAAAGGGAGGATTTTTTCCCTTTTTTCTCTAATCAGGTAGCACCAATTTAAAAAAAAAAAAAATGCAAGTTTTATTGAAAGCCCGTTTTGCCAGCAGTTAAGTTTAAGTATGTTCTTTTAAGTATATTATTTCTGTAATAAGTACTCTTCAAAAGTGTGCTAAAGTGTACTTTTTCCACAAGGGATACAGTGATATTTATAAAAAAAATTTATATGCCTTAAGTGTCCAATTATGTTTTATGACTCTTTGTTCTTGGCAGCTATTTCCATCTGTGTGTTGGTATGTGAGCCATGTTATACAAGACTAACAACAATCACTAGTGAATAATAAAATTCTGTGTGAACTAGCACATATAAATATAACAAGCGCTAAAAAAATTATGACAGTAAACCTTCGAGAACAATAAAGCAGCAAGTGGAGATTGAAAAGTGAATCTATGCATCCTCAATAATGCATGCGGTATAAGAACAAAAGATTGTCAGAGACTCTTTTTTTCCATGTCTGAACACACACAGACACATTCATAGCTTTCAAAACTGAGAACAATGATGTCATCTGTGCCAAAAAAGAACTTGCTGATATTTCAAGCTGATCTCACACCCCTCAAAGCTCAGAATACATACAGTACACACCTGTTTTACACCTGTATACTCTCACGTCTCTTACAAAGGTGTTCTTCATTACACAGTTCTCACACGTACACAGCTCTCTCATGCTCCACGCACCTCTAATTTGAGTAATGTCTTGAGGAAAGGTGTGTTTTACTGCAATCTTCTGATCTGATAGAAAGTAAAAACCTCTTGGTACTGCAAATGAGAATAAAAATTCAACTGAGACATCCTAACAGACTAGAGACCGAATCTGTGAAATTCTCTCTCCCATAGTGATTATCCTGACTTAAACCCTCCACCATTTGGCGCACTGTTTTTTGTGAGAGCGTGTGCATGTAAGCTCACGTTCACGATCGTGTGTTTTTGGCAGCTGTAAGCGGTGTGTGATTTATTTCAGTTCAGATTCTGTGCTCTGGTCCTCCCACACACACACACACACTCCATTCATACAGCTAAAACAGGAAAATGCACGGCTGCTCGAATGTTTTCATCTATTGGATTAATATTGAGCCATAGGCCATGATTTCCTACACAGCCACACACATTACTGGAGTGGTACAGCACTAAAAATAAAAAATAATCATACACGCCAGAGAACAGCTCAGAGTTAAAGCCAAATTGAGAGAGAAATATGGATGAATAAAAAGGGTCAAAGAAGAAAAGTCAGTGCAGTCTAATCGAGATGAAAGAGCTGAGTGCTCAATTTGAAACTCAAACAGGGGTTACTTTACTTTCATGTAAAATGCATGGCAGAAACAGTGAGAAAGAAGGAAACAGAGAAAGACAGTCGTCTGAAGGTTAGACAGAGAGAGCGGAGGTAATAGTGGCGATGCTATTTAAAAGAAACTGGAGACAGTTCAGAATCTCTATTAGCCTTATATTGCTCTCTATTACCCTACTTACTTGTCTGTCAGAACAATGTGATCTCATTTGTATGCATAGGTATTTGCACGTAAAGTGTATTATTAGCACATATACATTTTTATACGTTTGGATAAACACTGAAGCGTACAATATCAAGGGATTTGAAGCATTTCAAACAAATATAAATGTATAAATGTAAATCATTTGAGGATAGAATATTGAACCCATTTTGTTGTATTATAATAAGTTACATTAAATGTGTTTTAGGGTATTACAATTATTGAACGCAGTTAACACATTTGTCTAATTTGACATGTAACTGCTTTATTCTGTTCTGTGTGATTACTAAATGAAAGTTGAAACCACTGTGACAAAACACACACCAATCAGTAAATGAGTGAAAATTGCAAAATTTGCCATGCAACATTGGTCCCATTTGAATTTCATTTATAAATTAATTTGGTCTTTAAAAAGATCTCTTTCTCGGGCAAGGTTTCTCAGTCATTGATAAATGACTGCATGAGTGCTGAACTCGTTCACCTGCAGCGTTACTATCACAAACGTGCCGTCAATTTCACTTCTGAATATTCATAAAGAATTACGTACAAATAGCCACAAATGTGCTCATCCTGGTCTGGAAGCAACTTTTCTAAAACTGACTTTCACCAGTTAAACTATGCAAAATCCCTTTGTGAAGATTTATGCTACACCCACACTGCATACATAATCTCAAAGAGTGCATTCACAATTTCTTCTCTAAACATATTAGTCTTTTTCTTCCTTTAATGTTATTTCTTTTCATGCTTGTGAATACATTTATATGTACTTTATTTATTAAATTATTTCTGCTGTTTAATTCATAGATTACGCTACAGTGCTTTGCAGTGCTGTGTTTTGACAGTCAAGCAAATAAAGCAGCACTGGACTTGAAAAAGACTTGACCTGAGAGCTAGAAAGAGAAAAAGAGCATTCTTTGAATGTGTTTGTGTGTGTCTCTGTGTATCATCAGAGGAACATTTTTTGAAAACAGAGTTGCAGATAAACAGGTCCACACAGAATATGTGCCAACAGAATGCACATCACTCATAAAATTACAGGTTTGTTTATCGGTGTTTTTACTTGCCAATAAAAGTGCACTTTCAGAAAAAAAAGTGCCTTTACCTTAGGGTGACCAGACATCTTGTATTTCAGCTCTATTTTTAGTGTCCTGACTTATTAAGAAAAAAAATGTTTTGTTCTGTATTTCATCTTTCCATAGTAGTAGTAGTAGTAGTAGTAGTGGTGTTCTGTCACGTGAGAACAGCCCAATCAAATTCGTCATAGAACAAAATTACCATCCAATCACAATTCGTTATTGATTAACTTGCCGTTAGTGAAGGCGGGATTGGCGGAATCACGCTGAATGACACGCCAGAAGCACGCGCTCACTCTCTCTCTCTCTCTCTCTCTCTCTCTCTCTCTCTTTGCGCGCGATTCATTTCTCTCACAGACAGCGCGCAATCAGTTCTCATTGTGCCTGAATGGTCAAATGTACACATATAGTTACAAAATGTCCATCGTGTGGGGTATCTCATGTAAATACAGTCGGTTATGGCTTAAGTGGACGTAAACAGGTGGGTGAAAACCGGATGTGCGTCAGTATATTACATCCACGAATTCGGATTTAAAGGGACAGTAGCCTAATTAAATATTTGTCTGTCATTAATGTTAATCAAACAACAAAATATGTTAAATAAATGTCATATTGCCCACCCCTTGCTTACCCATCCCGTATTCCACCATGAGAAATATGGTCACCCTACTTTAGCTATAAAAAAAATTCTGCAGATTCCACCTGGGCCTAAGCTTATATTAAGCTGAAATTAAATCATGCTTTAAAAAAAAAAAGATTAAATAAAACAAAAATATATATTATCATATCATTATAATACTATATGAACTTCAAGTTCTATATCAACTATATTAATTTTTATTGCCATACACAAATTGTCTCTCAGATCGTCTCTATATTTCAAAGCAGAAGCAAAGAAAATACAGGAGCAGATCATGAAGAATAAAAAAGCAAAATAACAAACAGCAAGATTGATGAATGGTTCAGAAGTGTGAGTCTGCTCAGAGAGAGTGCGAGAGAGACTGGGAACTGAAAGGTCATGGCTTCCCACAGAGAGAGATAGAGACTAACCTGTTGGTCTCGGTCTCAGTGCAGTGCTGTCTTACGTTCTGCAGACAGACAGTTGTTCTGTTTAGGTTTTCTGTTTCATTCTGAGCTTATTCATTTGGACTCTGGGCATGTGTTGGATCTGTCATCTTTTCCTGTTAGGATTCTTGTCTAGGTCCAAGTCTGTCTGGTTAGCCAAACCTCTTTCCTTCTCCCGCTGTCTCTCTCTCACACATTCTCTTTCATTTTGTAATGCAAATGTAGGTTTTCTTTTTGTTTTTGTTGGTCATTTTGTATATAATACCTGATTGTCTGTCTGGTACACAGTAATACATAATAACGAATGCAACTGACTACACAAATCTTAAATTTAAACAATTTTAGCAGATTGTGAATATATTTGAGTTCACTTCATATATTGTGGCTAATGATATTATTTCAGACTTAAACTGTGTACCTTTAAAAGGAAAACTTTTGAACTGTTTTCTGATTCAGAGCGTTGATGTCCTATACAGATAAACTCCTACTGCTAAACCACTCCAGCACCGGTCAGATTTATCAAAGCGAATCTGCTCTAAGACTGTTAATCTCCAGTGTAATCAGACGATCACTGTGAAAGCTTTTACCCATAATTCATTGGTGGCCAGCAAGTAGATTTTATTTTTTTCATGAAAATCCTGGAAAACTGCTTCCATTGCTCTCTTTCAGCTGCTAGGTTAATAAGGACGGGTTCTATCAGATTCTCTTAATGTCCCTACGCGCCTGAGCTCTGTGGTCCTGTGCGAATCTGGTCCGCTGCCAGGCCCGTCTGGGCTCTCTAAACCCCTTGACTGAATTAGCCAACACATTTCGGTTAAATGTCACCAGTAATCTATTCTGAGCCAAATGAAATCGCTTCATAGAAATATCACCTGGATGCAGCTGCTCACAAAATATAAAAAAGGATTAAAACAGATTAAAAACCTGAGAGAGAGTAAAATTGTTTGTTTTTTGAAGACAATAGAGATGGCTAGTACTTAAGAGTTTCCACCTGACAATAATGTGCTTTGCTTTCAGACCTTTTTCCTCTTGAATGTTCAAGTAGGAAACATTACACTGCCTCCAAACATGTCAGCGAAACGTGGAGTTTTGACACACATTTGTCTCATTTCTCTGTAAAGAGCCGAATCCGAACAGTGTTTTAGTTCCCACCTGGGCCTCATGGACCTTAAGAGCTGCTAGTTTTGGCTTCAGTCTCTCACTTCAGTGTCATTACATTCCACAGGAACATTCTGCTCTTTGTCCTGCATGTTAATGGATCTCTTAAAAGAAGGTTGAGGGGAGAGAGAGCGCGAGAGATGGAGGAAGAAAGAGATAGATAGAAAGAGGAAATGGCAAAGTTATTTACAGCTGCTGGTATTGACTCCCTGTCACTGGATTTCCAACCTCTTGACATAAAGCGAACGTGCTGGAAGTGTTGCTGGACTCTTCTTTTTTTTTCCCCTTCCTCTCACCTTTCACCATTAAATAATCTTTGTTTTTCCAGGACTGCTCTCTAGGAGGACATTAAGGTGGAATTTACTATGAATGAACTGCGCCCACTGATAGTGTTGTTCGTTTTCACATGCCGTTTGTGATATTTTAGCACATGATTCAAAGGAATTAAATGACAATGACTTAATCATTTGAAATAGAAAGACTGAAATAGTATTTTCTTGTAAAATGTACTCCACTAACTTTTGTTTTTTAACTTCAAAAACAGTGATAAGTTTCATAGATGAACAGCGTAACAGGAAAAAATGAGTTAACTATAGAACTTTTCAAAGGAAAACTGACAGTCTCACTCTCATCGTTTGATGTTTCCTGTATGCCCTGATTCTCAGAGAAGACTGTGGCTAAATTATTTACTGCTCGCTGGACTTTCCAAAGATGGTCAATATCCAGGCAGAAAGAAAGCGAGAAAGAGAGGACACACTGACACCTGTCTGAATGCACCACACCAGGACAGACATGGAGACAGGACATACACACTCACACATTCACTCTGTTGGGTTTCAAGCCGTGACGCTGAAATGTTTTGACAGGAAGCTGCTGTTTAATTACAGACTTGTCCTCTCAATACCTCTCTACAGTAAGGTTGTGTGTATTTTTGAGTTTTCCAAGTATATAGTTTACTGTTTGTTAAATTCTCAGGCTGTCACTTATTACAATGAGTTATTGACTACATTATTGGTGTATGGGTCAGATTTGTGGTCTTTGTGGGAACCAGTTGCCCTCACAATGATAGTAAAACCTGAAATTATCTACATTGGGGAGACCTACCTATCAAAATGTAACTTTCTCCACCTCTACGAGTATAAAGTTTACTCTTTGGTTTAAATCACAAAACCAATTATTTTTTAAAATCCTCCCTTCCAAAAACCATAATATAGAGACTTTACAAGACCAAATTAAGTCCTGTCCTACATTTATACTCACTGAATTCCAATCTTGTTGTTATTGTCACATTACAAAAACAATCTTTTGTGAATGCCATTTCTTGTCTTAATTAAAATCTTAATGTCATGTCTTAATTAAAATCTAAAAATGCCAAAATGTTTCTGTAGGGCCACTGTAGCTGAAAGGTTTAGAAAAAATAATTAGCGTAATATAAAAACAAAATAAATCAATGGGAAGTCCCTACTATCATATAAAAAAAACAAGTGTGTGTGTGTACGTGTGTGTGTGTCTGTGTGGCTATACAGAACGTTAATGGCGCTAGACACTTTACATTTTGTCAGATTACCCCTAACCCAAACACACAGCTGTCTGGGTCATAATTCAGTCATCAGAATCTACAATTTGATTCTGATGACTCATTATGAGTGTAAAATCAGTTCATTATGAGTGCAAAATCATTTCTGAGCCACTAGTGTCACCAAACAAACATTCTGAGCAAAGCTGCTTGAAAACGGTCATTATTTTTGCAGTGTTAAAATTTCATAAAATATGCATCATCTTATATACACTACTGTTCAGAAGTTTTTTTAGTTTTTTTTAATGCTCACCAAGGCTGCATTTATTTGATCAAAAATCAAGAACAGTAATATTGTGAATTGTTATTACAATTTAAAATAACAGTCTTAATATATTTAAAAATGTAATTTATTTATGCAATGCTGATTTGGTGCTCAAGAAATTTCTTATTATTAGCAATTTTGTGCTGGTTAACATTTTTATGGAAACCCACATACTCTTTTTTTCAGGACGAAAAGAAAGTTCAAAAGAGCAGCGTTTATTTGAAATCTTTTGTAAAATGTAATGGATTATGGCAGTCAAAAGTGAGAAAGTTGTCAAATTTAACATCACTCCCTCAGCAGCTATATTAGAAACCCCCAAACCCCAACTGCAGTGTTTACTTTTTTGTAGTTTAAAGGGTTAGTTCACCCAAAAATGAAAATTCTGTCATTAATTACTCACCCTCATGTCGTTCCTCACCCATAAGACCTTCGTTCATCTTTGGAGCACAAATTAAGATATTTTTGATTAAATCCGATGGCTCAGTGAGGCCTGCATTGTCAGCAAGATCATTTTGTTTTACAATGCCCAGAAAGGTTCTAAAAACATATTTAAAACAGTTCATGTGACTACAGTGGTTTAACCTTAATATTATAAAGTGACGAGAATATTTTTTGTTAGCTTTACAAATCTTTTGTTTTGAATCAGTGGTTCAGAGCGCCAAAATCATGTGATTTCAGTAAATGAGGCTTTGTTATGTCATAAGTGTTTCGACTTTGGCAGTTTGATATGCGCTCTGAACCACTGATTCGAAACAAAAGATTCGTAAAGCTTCGAAGCTTCATGAAGCAGTGTTCTGAAATCACCCATCACTAGATATTGTTGAATAAAGTCGCTATTTTGTTTTTTGGTGCACAAAAGGTATGAAAGTATTTTTGCCACTTTATAATATTAAAGTTGAACCACTGTAGTCACATGGACTGTTTTAAATATGTTTTTAGTACCTTTCTGGGCATTGAAAAAGGAAATGATCTTGCGAGCAATGCAGGCCTCACTGAGCCATCGGACTTAATCAAAAATATCTTAATTTATGCGCCAAAGATGAACGAAGGTCTTATGGGTGAGGAACGACATGAGGGTGAGTAATTAATGACAGAATTTTCATTTTTGGGTGAACTAACCCTTTTATGCCAGGGAAATATAGTACAATGTATAGTCTTATAAATTAAGCTTTTTAAAAATGAAAATATTACAAATATATATTTAATGTGGATTTAAGACATTTAATGCTAATTAAGCGCTGCTTTCAAACGCTCTTGTTCATGTTTGTTTGAGTGATCTCTGAGCGCCAAAGGTTTCTATTTACAGTGTGTTTTTACAAGTGCTAAGCATTGTAGCCAATCACAATCATATCTGTTGAGAGTGTGAATGCAATGGCCTATCAGAGGTGCTAGTCAGAAAGTTAGTCTGAATCAGCCTAACACCACTGAAAATGCACAAGGTTTTGTTTTGTTCAACACGAGCTGCATGCTCGTGAATCCTTTCATTATAACCAACAAAGTGTAAACACAATGTAAATAAGAGATTCATTGAACAATTAAGACAACTTTTTTATTATAATTGTTATTTTTATGAGAGTGCAGAATTCAGTGAGATTGCGCTTTAGAGACTGACAGCCTTAGTGATTATAAAGGGAGGGCTCTTCTATTGCTTTCTGTTTATTACCCATTCACACTCTGAATACAAGTTTTGTTTATGTTGCTAAAGTACACTGCAAGGTTTCCTGATTGACAGTCGTGTTTAAATGTGCAATTGAATTGGAAACGCGATGACTGACAGTGAAAACCGGACAGACTGACAGACAAAACCAGACTTTTTTTTTTTTTTTTTTTAAATGGTACAGAGAACTGCAAAATGTTGACACAGAGACTACTGCAATTTTGGTACTGTGACAACCCTGTGATGTGTTACTTATGTTTGTATGTATATTCACAAACGTGTTATTTTAGCTTCAGCAGACTGTGTTTGCATATACAGTCTGAGTTCTGTTGAGTTTCTGAAGGTCAGTATGAGGGAGGAGATTTTTACACACAGGAGAGTGGCTCCTCAGCGGGCTCTGATCCTGCTGTGGCCTCTACACCACAGGTGTGGCTGCTCTTTGTTGCATTATTAAAAGCCACATTCATGCTCTTTCTTTCTCTTTCGTTCTTCCTGTCTCTCTCTATCAGTGGAGATCACAGACAGGGACATCAATGAACAGAGGGCAGAGAGGGGAAAAAGTGGAGGTGTTTGTGTGTTCAAGAGACTCCTTGTCCCATTGATTAGCTTTCAGTCACTCACAAGCCTGGAAGAGGAAAAGGAAAAGAAAAAAATAACATCATGAATGATCTTTAAAAGGGTGAACACAGACAGACTTTCTCTCCCTTCATCACAGACTCACAGGGCCTCATACATGAAACATTTGGTTATTGACGATTAGTGTGAGAAACCAGGTTTTAATTGGTTCCCATTGACACTTCACGCATCATAAAGATGTCAAACATAAGTACTTTGGTAAAAATAAATAAATAAATCTAATCTGCTAAATGCGACTAAATCTGTTAATCTGCTTTGAAACAATGTGTACTCTGAAAAGCTCAAATTTGACTTGAAAAATAAATAAATCATCATCATAATCAGACACTGGAAAAATATTTAAATATACAATTTTATATAACTTATATTTAATTAGATTTTTTTTATTATATTTGATATAAAATCAAATTATTATATATAATATTTTATTTTTTAATCATTTATTTTATAAATATTAAAGGGTTAGTTCACCCAAAAATTAAAATTCTGTCATTACACACCCTCATGTTGTTCCACACCTGTAAGATTTCGTTCATCTTCGGAACACAAATTAAGATATTTTTGATAAAATCCGATGGCTCAGTGAGGCCTGCATTGCCAGCAAGACAATTAACACTTTCAATCCCCAGAAAGCTACTAAAGACGTATTTAAAACAGTTCATGTGACTACAGTGGTTCAACCTTAATGTTATTGTAGCGTCTGGATAGATCCGGCAGAGTCAATCAAGTTTGGACATTTCAGAATGCTTTTAGCCTCCTGAACTGTGCATGTAAATCACGAATCGGCTCCGGCAAGTCCGGGACCAATTGCCCCATTGGCACCTTTGTTACCCCAGTAAAGAAAAACAGAACACATTCTCACCAGCCCCAGAGACTTCAAAGAGTCACCCTGGTGGGACTAAAGGACATATGGTCACAGACACTGGCCACAACCCCAATACACACACACATACAGACACTCACAAACACGCATGGAGATTGTGAATGTACATTTATCCTCCAAATATGACTGTGCCAATATGTACCCGTCGCTGTATTTAAAGGTGCATGTATTTATCCCTAGTATATAAGCTTAGCTATGACTGTAGTTGTATTAGTTTTCTTCTAAACGATAAAACTCAAGTATAAACTGTATCTCACCTTTTATGTCTTTGCCATCTGACAAGTTTGGTCTCATTGTAAAGCTTTCGTTATGCTCTAATTGAAAATGTATGTCACATGACTGTAAAATGCATTCTTCTATTTTTAATGGTACTTTGAAGAAAATGTACTCAGATCGGACACTTCGTAAACCATGCAAATTAGGTCATAAATGGAGACAAAGAAAGAGTTTGCCCGCCAAAATCGCACCCTCATCATTGGCTGATGTATCCCAGGAGGCGTTCTGGCCTGTTGTCCTTAAAACACAACGACACGCATCTCTCATTGTCTCTCGATTGTCTCTCGCCATTTCACACACGTCTCTCCCGGACGTCTCGGCGACCGCGCTTCCATCACGCGCCCCCTCTCTTCGGGACGACCATCTTTTGGCAACAAGTTTCTTTGTCAAACCCTCTTCATCCGTCGCCCTAAGTCTTCTCTCTTCATCGCCTAGGAGACGGACTCTTTTTCTTTCCTTTCCGGTTATCTTACTCTTAAGTTAAACCCTTGTTTGAAAATCCCGCCGAAGAACACCTTCTCGGAAAAGGACCAATCGCTTCAGCCGCACGCACCGAAACTCCTGCAGAAACACGAAACGACCACAGCACCTGAACCTATGCAAGTATAGAACCATTCTTTCCAAAGCGTTTTAAGCTCGATGTGTAAGCTGAGTTTCCTTGCTGGCTCTCAAAGGTTTTAACTGTTAGTAAGTTGCCATTCCTTTGATCACCTCTGTTTTCTTGACTTTACTTTCGTTTTCCATATATGTGTATTGTTTGTGTATGTCTAGTAGTATAGTCTCTGTATCCGTAGTTTCATATATTAAATACATTATATTCATGCTCGATTGTTTTTTTGCTCATGCAACAAACCCAGGTCACTTTAACGTTTCGATCCAGTATCCTTGCTTTACGCATTGATGCTAGAATAGGAAGTCTTTCTCGTGGCCAGAGAAAAACCTTCCTTTTATAATCGGCTATGAGGAGCTAACGGTTTGCTGGACAAACTAATAGTTTCTCTAAATTATTATCAAACCAGAACTAATCATATATGTGATTGATTATAATTCGTTGTAATTAATTCACAATATATGTATAATTCCCTCTCGGGTCGGTATATGTATTATAATTAATCATAAAGCTTTATGATTTATTATATTCATATATTTCACCCATAAATTAATTAAATACCTGTACTGATTCGCTACATTATGAAGCAACGAGAATGCTTTTTGTGTGCCAAAAAAACAAAATAACGACTTTATTCAACAATATCTAGTGATAGGCGATCTCAAAACACTGCTTCATGAAGCTTCGAAGCTTTACGAATCTTTTGTTTCAAATCAGTGGTTCAGAGCGCGTATCAAACTGCCAAAGTCACGTGATTTCAGTAAACGAGGCTTTGTTACGTCATAAGTGTTTCGAAATTTCAATAGTTCACGTGACTTTGGCAGTATGGCACTGATTTGAAACAAAAGATTCATAAAGCTTCGAAGCTTCATGAAGTAGTATTTTGAAATCACCCATCACTAGATATTGTTGAATAAAGTCATTCTTTTGTTTTTACCGCACAAAAAGTATTCTCGTCACTTCATAACATTAAGGTTGAACCACTGTAGTCACATGAACTGTTTTAAATATGTCTTTAGTTGCTTTCTGGGCATTGAAAAGTGTTAATTGTCTTGCTGGCAATGCAGGCCTCACTGAGCCATCAGATTTGATCAAAAATATTTTAATTTGTGTTCCGAAGATGAACGAAGGTCTTACGGGTGTGGAACGACATGAGGGTGAGTAATCAATGACAGAATTTTCATTTTTGGTTGAACTAACCCTTTAATTTGGATTTACACATTCTAATTTGATATAATGAAATACTTGATTTATATGCTTGCAAAAGCACTATTTTGTCAGAATTCAAGGGTACTTTTAACCAGTCACATTTGACCTTGTGTTTGTGCTTTACAAATCTTATGCTTTCAAGGCTAGCTTGCTATTGCTAGCCCTTCCGAAACTGCCTAACCTACATTTAATGGAATGAGAAGCTTTCTGATCACGAATGTAAATAAATTAAATAAAAACCAAGTATCTTTTTTGCAGCATACATCAATTGCACCGTTAAATGTGTAAAACTGTTATTAGCAGCAAATAGCCCTTTGATTCTGACTTAAAAGTGCGTTTTTGAAGCATTCTTGTCACTAAAATGCAGACACCATGAAAAGTCAGCTGCATGAACATTCTCAAGTTGAGTTTGTTTTATATAAATCCCAACGTATGTCGGAAATGTGTATACACCCTTCACAGCCTTTTTGTCCTCAATGTTACTTCAGGAAGCCCCATGATTCATCTAGATCAACACCTTCCGCTTAATGTAGTCAATATAGAAGCAGAGAGACAAAAAACACACAGGTACAGAGACACACACTCACACACATTCTTCCTGAGTGAGGGAATCCAGCAAGTAGGATGATTAGAGGTGAGTTGAAAGAGAGGGAGACAGACTTGGTTGAGAAAGAGGAGAAAGAAAGACACAGATAAAGGACATCAGGTGCCAGCGTGTGGTGAAGCTGGAACGTTTTCCGTTCCGATCGATAAGAATCCATTAAAGGGGCATCTGCTGTACCTTTGACTACTTTAAACACACACCACACACACAGACAAACGCCTGTGGACACAGACACATCAAAATGAGAATGAGTGAATGATACAGGCCATCATTGATTATGGATGATGGCCAATGTAATAAGACAAATGAGAAGGTTTCATCTGAGGTCCCTGCCATGGAGACATGTATTGACTAACCCCGGTGTTTGAGACCCTGGGTATCGAAGCCATGGTAATGATTCCACACGTCAAGAGAAATTGTCTTTAAGGAAAACGGGAGACGGAGAGCGTTCCTCTGCCCCCGTTTCCTTCACGGTTAATGTCTCAAGCAGAGGTAGAAGATCAAAGAGAGAGACAAATGTTTCTAATATACTGCCGCTTCTGAGAGCACAACACAGCAGTCTTCCTTCAGTCTTATTCTGTCACCTTGGCAACTAATTGCATTGTTAAAAATTAGCATATTCAAATTCGGCAAATGTATCATGCCACATTGAGAGGCTGTGACACTATGTTAGTGGGATATGTTTCTTGCAGTACACCACAAAAAGGCACCTCTCCTCTCCAAACTCCTTTTATGCAGTGCTTAAAAGGCAATTCCTCAAACATTCTGGTTTGAGGTTTGAAGTTAAAGGTGCATTAAGTATGTTCTACCTCATTAAAACAGTCTGACGCATAAAGAAATGAATAGTACTTTTGAAAACTTTAA
This sequence comes from Ctenopharyngodon idella, assembly GCF_019924925.1. Taxonomy (NCBI): domain Eukaryota; kingdom Metazoa; phylum Chordata; class Actinopteri; order Cypriniformes; family Xenocyprididae; genus Ctenopharyngodon; species Ctenopharyngodon idella. The sequence goes on from NC_067227.1 coordinate 18,746,517, forward strand.
AATAATTCAAACTCACTCACAATGACATATAACTTTCAAGTGAAATCTACCATAAGCACCAAGGTTTAGCGATGAGATATATATGCTTAAAGTAGAAAGTAAGTATATGCTTCTGTAGAAACAGGGTTATTATCCTTAACCAAAACTATAATACTGAATACACTAGTGCTGTCAAAACGATTAATCGCATCTAACATAAAAGTTTGATTACATAATATATCTGTGTATATATTATTAAACTTGTATATGTATATACACATTTATAGATAGATAGAAGCATCTGGAGCGATCAAACACACACAATTGTAAAAGTAAATCTTCACAACATGCCCCTATGCCGCTTGCTGTTCACGTGAGACCTCGGCCACCCGGGCCGGCACAGCCGGGCGGGTAGGCCTCATTCACTTCAAGCAATGCGCAACTTCCTCGACAACAGGGTAAAATTAACAGTGCAAGTTTGTCGTCATTTCTTCATTCAACACAGAAGATATTGATTACAACTTCAACACCCTCGGACCGAACCATCAAGAATTTCTCCTGAGCCTACAGATCCAGACGCTCCTCAACAGCTAAGACATTTGCAAGTGTTGTACATTTGAACACTAAACAGCAATTTAGTATTAAGTTTGAACCCCTTTGTTAACAAAGGTGCTTTATAGTGAGATCCTTCCAGCTTGTTAAATGTCTCTTTTCATAGCTTCATTCCCCTGTTATGCTATGGTTTAAATTCATTTCCACTCTCTCATTCCCTATGTATGCGTGATTTGTGTATGTGTGTGTGTGTGTGTGTGTGTGTGTTCAGTCTAGCTATGTATTCATTATTTAGTTAAATAAAACTTTTGTGCACATTCTTGTGAGTTGATTCTGATCTGCTTATAAAACCAATGTCACGGATAACAATTACGATCACAGCTACATGCTAAGAAAGTTATTCTTCTGTGGCCATGGAAAATATCCTTTCTGAAGAGTTGATAGACTGGTTGTTCAATACTGGGTGTTCGCTGGCCGAACAGATTAATTGATTGTAATATTGATTCAGCTACATCAAGTTAATTTGATTATTTATAAATATTTGAATCAGTTAATTATAATGAGTTATGATTAATTATTCATATATCCCTTTTGAGTTAATTTGCTACTATATAAATATATATTTATATGTATATACATATATATAGTATAATATAATATATACACACATATATTATGTAAACATCCTTTTATGTTAAATGCAATAAATTGTGATTAATCGATTTGACAGCACCCATACATACGTAAACACACTCACACTTTAAAATATATGGAAACAAAAACCAGAGAACCATGCCAAAAGAGCTCGGCACCAATTTTCCTTCCCATAAAGCATTGTGAATGATGTCAGAGTCAGCTTTTCTATTCTGCAGTAAACTTCTAATATACTGCATTTTATACTATAACTGAAGAGATACCATTGGTTGTATTGTACCAATTGATTCAGTTACATCTTTTGCAATGCTCCATTGAATACATAGTTCATTGCCTCATAAAAGACATAGTACAAAGTACTGTACCTTTCTCAGATTATCAAATACTTTTTTGCTTCAAATCAAAGTTTGCAATGTTGTGATTCATCCCAGAGCTGGTTGGTTTGGTTCACAGCTCAGAACTCTTCACTGAATGAACTGCTGAACCCCCTGTAGAGAAAAGAAATTAATGGAAAATACTTCCTGAACCAAGTATTTGTCTGTGTTCTGGCTCAGCCTTAGTATTTTCTTCAGGAAATACAAATTTATAAATCCTATTAATGTTCTTGGAGCATTTTGATTGCTGTTGTTCTAAGGACAACTGCAGGACTAAACCGTTCCACCATGACATCATCAGGCCTGGACACGTTTAATTCTGTGGGCCGATTTTGGATCGTGTCATTGAGACCTGGTGTTAGTTCCATTGAGCCTGCCAGTTTTTCAAATATGCATGAAGGTGCACAATGTCGTAAAATGGCCAACCCTGCTGTGAATAAGTGCAATCTGACTGACTGCTGATAAGACACTGGCAGATGACAGGTGGCTGTCATCACCAATTACATGCTAGTTTAAGAGTGCTGAAATCTGCCGCGGAACAAAGAGAAGCATCAGGTGTGTGCCGGTGTGCTAACTGCATATCTGTAGCGGTAACTGAAGCTGTTTTGATTAGGATCGATGACCGTCTGTGGTTTCATTAAAAGCCAATCAGTAAATTCGATCACTGTCTTAGGGCCGGGTGATGCTGCGCTCCTGCCTGGGTCAAAGATCAATTAGCACTGCACATCACACTCGTGATTCCTGCGTTAACCCACATCTCCATTCTGACTGGTCTAAAAATGCGTGTCCTCGGATATTAGCTTCCTTCCCAACGTTAGCTGGACCGTGTATCACTTTACCGAGTCCTGCATGCGTAACCGATCCCTCGTCAGAAAGAAACGCTGTGGGTTCAGAGGCCAGTGTTATTTAGCTGAGTGAAAGAAGATAGATGAATTAGTCATGATACTGCAGATTGGGACTGTGACCCCACTGCATTTGATAAGACACAGGTGCTGCTTTCAGGAGAGGGTGTGGTAGCCTTGATTGGATTGATCATTCGAGATGAGTAACTGATGTTACTGCTGAGGTTCTCACCTTGGACCTGGAATGGGAGGGAAGATGATAAAAACAAAGGAGAAAATGTCCATTTCTACAGGAAATGCTACATTTCTACGCTGCAAAAAATAAAGTGTTTTGTCTTGTTTTCCATTAAAACTATCTAAAAATCCTTTACTTGTAGTTACTTGTAGCTAAATTAAGCTTGTTTTATAATGTGATGAACTTTGCACTTTTATTGAACTAAACTAAGTCAACATTGACCTGACTTGAGATGAATAATGGCACTATTTTCTTAGAGCTGCTTGAACGGAGTTCGTTTCTAATGAACTTTGCAACATTCGCAGTGTTATTGAACTAAATTGAATCAACATTGAACTAAATTGAGACGAATAATGGCACTCTTTTTAGAGCTGCTTTCCATTCATTTCATAACTGAAGAACTTTGTAAAATACTGTTATTTTCTTATTACTGTGAAGCTGATTTGAAACAATCTGTATTGTATAAAGTGACATAAATAAATTCAACTCGACTTAAAATGAGGAAAAATACATGAAAATAATTTTTTTTACTGGGAAATAAGACAAAAATACTAAAGAAGAAATAAAGAAGATACATGATTGAGTGATATGACAAAAAATCATGTGGAATGTGTATTCAGTTGTGTACAGGCGTAAAGATCTTTTTGTCATTCTGTATTGCAGACATTTTCATCTTCCAGAATGTCGCATCTGGAATAAATTGAGATTGTTTATGTGTGTATTTGTGTAACGGGGTGAATAAAAACTGGGGTGGTAGGTCTCCTCGACTGAGGACGGAGAAGGAAGAAAAATCGCGTCTGGATCACAGTGGTGGTGGTGGTGGAGGAGGAGTGGCCTAGTTTCTTCAGCAACCTACTTACAAACTTCAAAACTTAAGCGGGCGGTGGAATTCAGATGAGCTGATGAATCCTTTAGGAATGTTTGTGGCTGAATCTATGCCAAATGTTAGAGTGTGTGTATATGTGTGAACGTCTGAAATTAAGCCAATCGCCCCAGAAACTGACACTTTCCTGGATCCGAGCAGGTGGCAAGTGTAATTCAGTGTGTGTGAGCTACCTTAGGGTTTAGATCCCTTTAGCCAGAGTACCTACGTGATGGAGTCTGTCAGGCCTCAACCCACAGTACAAACTAGGAATGTCAAAAGCGGTACTTCACTTCCAGTTTCATTCAATAGCATCGTTAATACAGAGTACTGACAGAATTCAGTACCTGCACAGGTTTTTTTTTTAACTCTTTGATGCCAAGGATCCCCAAATATGACCCCCCTTATAAGGGACTTCATCAATAGGACAATATTTGGCTGAGATACAGCTATTTGAAAATCTGGAATCTGAGGGTGCAAAAAAATCAAAATATTGAGAAAATCTCCTTTAAAGCTGTCCAAATGAAGTCCTTAGCAATGCATATCCACTCAAAATTACATTTTTGATATATTTATGGTAGGAAATTTACAAAACATCTTTATGGAACATCCTAATGATTTTTTGGCATAAAAGAAAAATCGATAATTTTGACCCATACAATGTATTTTTGGCTATTGCTACAAATATACCCATGCGACATATGACTGGTTTTGTGGTCCAGGGTCACATATATTATATCAAAAATATATTAATCATAACATAATATATAAGATTATCAATAAAATACAATTTATTTCTATAACACTGTTCACAAAAAATATTCAATAGCAGTTTTATGAGGAATACTGCCCTAAAAAAAGTAAACATTAAATTTTTTTACAGAATTATGTGTAAATTTATTTCTTTTATTTGATTGTCAATAGAATATAACATGATTGCAATAGAAATCTGATTTTTGACAATATTTAGCCGACATAATGAAACTAATATTATCAAATTCCTCAAATGTTTTACAAATTCTTGCGTTCAGCACGTTTAATTTATATTTTAATTAAGACTCCAGTTTGAAAACCCCCAGTCTAACTGACAGGCTTTCAATTTCCTACAAGCGCATTGGTAATGTGTCTGAAGTGAATGCAAACAGGCGAAACACAAAAATTCAATATGTGTCAAAATATTGAATCTGTGCAATGAGCCTTGCGGTGTAAATGCAGCTTAATGACCTGCTATAGTCTGTTATGTTGTTTATATTAATCAAGAACAATATTGATGAGAAAAAAAGAAAACTACCCACGCATGAGTCTTGAACACAAAATTAAGACCTAAAGACAAAAAGCAGCCTCTGAAACCACTGAAAATCATGAAATTTCACTGGTTTTAGTATCAACTGCTGAAATATTGGTACCGTGACAACCCTACTACAGGCTCTTTCTCTAAAGCTCAATAATGCATGTGAAGCCCCACAGTTGGTCCAATTCCTCACAGAAGCGGAGGCTGTTTACGTAGAGGCGATTGGTGGTATGAATTCAGTTTATTCAGTAGAATCCTTCTGTGCACATAACAGCAGATTTGCTGGTGAATGAACTGAGCTAATCTGCCGTCGAATTGTTGTTTCAGACATCACTGGGGCTTGTGAAATTCGGAGGGAATCGTGGCTCCAAGCGGGTCACACCGACTCACCGTGGGAGGTGGATCTGAAAGCATGAGGGGGTGGGAAGAGGGAAAGAAAGGATTGAGGAGGATGGGACAGATGCAGAGCTTGAGATGTGAGTGGGATGAGAGTTTGGGTTTGGGAGTTTGCGTGTTGTGTAACAGCAGTCGGGCTATAACGTATAGCGCGCTAATTGTGAGTCTGTGGCCCACAGCGCTAAAAAGCTAATGACACGCTCTCCATGCTAACGACATCCCTCTTCTCATTACTATGCCAGTGGAGTCGCAGTGGCAATAAAAACAGTCAAATCAAGCGGTCGTCAAGCATGACAGAAACTGTATGTGACTGCGTGTGTTAAAGAGACTCTAACGCCATGTGATGTTCAGATTCTTCCCTTTATGACAGCTTCAACAGATCCTGGGAGGTTTTGTAAAGCTTACAGACTCATGAGACTCTGAAACAGAGAGTTCGGCATCACATTTGTTACAATGTCCTTTGATTTCTCCTTTGATATGCTGGGCAGTTTCATGGACAGACTGTTTCAGTAGGGCAAGGAACAAAACTATTGATATGAAAAGGTTAGACTCAACCTGCACAAGTGTTTCTGCACTACTCATTTGTTCCAAATATGTCCTTTTTGTGATGCTATCAACTTTGGTTTCAGTTCAAATTTATGAATAATATGGATGCTGGTTTTTGTTTTGTTTTTTTAGCCAATCGTCTGAGCTGTAATTGCCATGTGACTAATCACCCTGGAGCTGCAATAAAATGACATTATGACAGTGCTGATGACATCACAAGATACCAAAATATACCAAAATACCAAATCCAGTATCAAATGTTTGAGATCAGTACGATGTACAATAAATACAACATTTATAAGATTACAAAAGATTTCAATTTCAAATAAATGCTGTTCTGTTGAATTTTCTTAAAGCAGTTTCCACAAAAATCTTAAGCAGAACAAATGTTTTCAACATTGACAATAATAAGTAATGTTTCTTGAGCATCAAATCAGCATATTAGAATGATTTCTGAAGGATCGTGTGACACTGAAGACTGGCGTAAAATTTTAACATATATTAAAATACAAAACAGTTATTTTAAATTGTAAAGATATTTCACAATATTACTGTTTTAATAAAATAAATACAGCCTTGATAAGCATTAGAGACAAAAAAAAAAAGCTTACTGACCAAAGTTTTTAAAGTCCCCCTGTAGTCAATCATTTTATCCCTCAAAACTCATCTTTGATCACCAAAATTACACATCTAAACATTTTTTCCAGTGAAAAAAATGTCTTCATGCCTTAAAATACTTTGAATGTAACTCTATACCCTTGCCTCATTTATTATACACAGATATATGAATATGATAATTAGCCCCGCCTCCACTCACTCACACGAGCTCAAGAGATCCACTCGGTGAGCTTACTGAGGTAAACGCTGCATAATGGTATTGCTTTTTACAACACCAGACACATAATGGTATGATTAATATGATTAGCCTTTTGCTTGACTACATTATCAAACAGCTAATAATGTGTTGCTAATGTTACACAAACCATGTTCCCGTTTGCGAGTCAGACAGCTGCCTTCTAACAATCAGTATCCTTAGAAATGCTTTGAACACTTTAACGTCAGTAGAGAATGGCATATACTTCGTTATATACATCATATACCCGCTATATCGCCAAATCTACTTGTTTTTTTTTTATATCAACAGAAAGTATACCGGGATATACCGAGACTCTCCTGCTCCAATGCAGTCATGGTTAATGATACGTTTAAGCCTGCCGGCAAGTTGACATGGTTGGTTACAAGGTAGTTTGTGACGTCAGAAACACCAGCAATTTCAAACCGCGGTTTGAGACTGTCTTTTTTTCACTGCAGATTTAAATAGGAAATACTAAGCAATGGTGTTGACTTATAAATTTACACATGGTTTGTCTTAAAGCATATCAAAAACACTACATAGACATATAAACAACTTGATTTTCACCACAGGGGGACGTTTTTAACCTCTACTAAAATATAATATTTACAAAATATTTATTACCTGCAAATAATTATTCCATCAGTATACACACATTGTGCCCTAAAAATGGTGTACTTATAACATCTACCAGCTGGAGTCTGGACTAACCACCATTATTGTGCTTACACAGACACAATAAATGATAATGTGAGCAACTTCTCTGTGATCCAGAGAGTTAGACTGAATCAGTCCCTTGATGTCAAGAAGAGCAGAGCTCCTTATTAGCTCTATAAATGAAAGACTTCAGTGAAATCTCTAAACAAACACCTAACTCTAGCTTCAGTGTACTAGCGTGTGGATACCTTTGCTCTGACAGTCAAAACAACCAACACTCATTTGTTTCTCTCTTTTGTTTTCACTCTTCCATTTCAGTCAGATCCAAAGCCGATATGAAGGTGTGGAATAAATAGATAAGCAGACATGCAGATGTGGTATAAACCTCAGTAGGCTGACACATTTCAAGATCAGAGAGGAATGTAGAGAAAGCAGAAAAAAGATTGTGTGTGCAGTGTGTTTTAAGAGTTTTTACTGTTTGATGCGAGTTATTGTATGTGTGTGAGCTGGCATTTTGCATGCTGCGAATGATTTTAATTACAATCAATAAAAGGTAGTGGATCTTATTGTTTAATGTGAGATTCAGCAGAATGAATAAAGGTCAAAGCCTTGATTACAAATCCCATTAAATCTCTTACAGCGCCCTAATCAGAAACCTCAAATACTTGAAGTGTCTGTGTGTATTAAGTGAGACATTAGATAAAACAGCCTATACAAACACACTCGCACCAGCCGCAAGAGCCTGCACATCTATTATTCACATCAAAGAGCATTTTCTTTGAGCATATGCACACATACACAAAAGTAAAAAACCCTTAACCAATTTTCTCATTTAGCTGAATTACAAATGCCTCTTTGAAATGCAGTTCTCTGTGATATTATTTCTGAGCAATGAAATTCAAAATTAACTACTTTAATATGACATTTATTTATGTTAGAAAATATGCTACTGAAACAAAAACTGAATTATGTTGTTTGTGTTAACATATCCAATCCCGGCATTTGAATATTTCATACAGACACCAATTACAGCTTTTGTCTTTTGGGGTAAACACACTGTTCAGGTGCGATTCTTCTCACGAACAGTGATTCGCTTCAGGTTGTTGAGGTTTGATGGTCCAAAATACACTTCCTAATAATTTGCAAAAGTACTAAACACACAGACACACACATTTGTCTTCACAGATCAAAGCAGAATGACAATAAAGAATTTACTCATGAATACACACAGCCATTTAGAAGTAAGCCGTAATCCTTAACTCAGTCCAGAGGGAGCTTTTGTTCGGCCTGTAGTTTGTGTAGTCAGAGCTGTTAAGCCCTCTATCCTGCTGGGTGTTTAGTTGTGTCTTTTTTGTGTGTATCATCTCTGTGTCCCAGATTGTATTGTGTGTTCTTCTATAGTGTATATTGCATTTGTAAAAGTGTAAATTAGTTTAGATTATATAACAGGCTGTGAGATCTCTTGCTCAGAAATATTCCCACGTGGGCACGATCCAGTCCTCTTAGAATGACACTCTAATCGACTCTTGAAATGAGTTTCGGAAAGTGTTAAATACGCCTCCAAAAATAAGACAAATATTAGCTTTGACACAGATTAGTGAATAAGCCCTTTCTTTCTCCTAGTGTTGACAAAGAGTTATTTGAATCATCCCTCATCGACCTACAGCGATTAAACTGTTCAGCTGTCAGACTGCAGGGCTTTTCTGTGAATCGAAATTAACTATTTTACTTGATAGCACTGGTGCTCCCAACTTCAAAAAGTTAGGAGCACTAGCAAACATTTAGGACCACCCACTGAAATTAAGGAGCATGCACCACAACTAAAATTTATATATATATGGGTCATTGACGAATAAGGTTTTTAAAAGTGTAAAAAAAATGTTTCATGTTTTATAGCAGTTGTACCGCATGTTTCGAGACATGCGTATGAGCAAGTGAAAACATTAATTTTTCAAATAGTTAAAAAAGAGTTAGTTACTTTGCTTCACGACCATGTGGTCCATTGCAGGTGTCTGAATGATGACACATCCTGTCACATGATACTGACCGCATAACTTGATGCAAAATGGTCCTTTTATATTGGTTACTCCGAATGACATCAATGAAATTCATTTTTCCGGACGCAAAGCAACGACTTCTACACATAATTTTAATACCATTTTGCACTAAGTTGATATATGATGTTATAAAATCATGCCAGAATAAAAAATATATACATTTATTACATTTTAAGATATTTTAATCACAAATGAAATGGCTGTATTGGCCTTTGGACGGTTAAACCGAATGACCTTTTGACACTTCAAAAACTTTAAAATACCTTTATATGTAGCAAAATATAATAAAAACCTTTTGGATTCAATAAAAGAGATCTAGTTGTACAACCTTACTTTGGATGTCATATCTTTGTTTTTTTATTATTATTAAAGCCTTAGGACAAAAAAATGACCTGTCACGTCATTGACCCATATATATATATATATATAATAAACAGATTTCTTTTTTTAAAAAAACACCACATTTTTTTAGAGAAATTAAAAAAGTAGTGATGCACCGATCATAATTTGGGCCGTATCTGATACCGGTTACATTTTTCCCCTTTGTTCAAGCAAATTTATTTGTTTACTTGCTCTCTAACAGGCCAAACTGGTCTTTAACAAAAAAAATAAATAAATAAAATACCTGTAGCCATTTGAAATTAGAGGCACTACTGCATTTTAATCATGATCCAAACAAAGATGCTACATATACATGTAGCGTGAGCAGTTGTTTTTTATTTAAATTTAATTATAGGATTTAACCCCTTAAAGGGTTAGTTCACCCAAAAATGAAATTGCTGTCATTAAGTACTCACCCTCATGTCATTCCAAACCCGCAAGACCTTCGTTCATCTTTGGAACATAAATTAAGATATTTTTGGTTTTTAAAAAAGCTCTTGAATTTCATCAAAAATATCTTAATTTGTGTTCCGAAGATGAACGAAGGTCCTGTGGGGTTTGGAACGACATAAGGGTGAGTACTTAATAAACAGAAATTTTATTTTTTGGTAAACTGAAGTAAAAACAGAATGGTCTGATTTTAGATTTGTTAAATTATGATACATAAGACACCTGCACTAAACAAAAACAGCAGACAGCAGAGTGAATGCAAATTCACTCTCTAACAGTAGGTGGCGCTTATGGAACATCAGCAAGTTTTTTGGGTACCACTGTACACAAATTAGCACTGCACTTATAAACACTTTATAAAGAGATAAGGAGAAAAGAAAATGCCATCGAAACATTTCTGAAGACAGTCAGTTCCCTTCAGAGATATACATTCATATAGACCCCCAACCCCAATTCAATAATTATATTTTTCTTCTTATATTTCACGCATTGTGAACCATGAGCTTGCTGTGCCTGGTACAGTATTTTCTCTGGTAGCGCATCTGTGTTCTCCTCTTTGCGTCCTTCTTCAGTGTGTTACGTCTCTGGTCTGTTAACGTCCTGTTTACAGACTTCATAATATTTTCACACAAATGACATTTTGGGAAATGATTGCAGTGCAGATTGTGTGCAAGTCCGATTACCGATCGTGTGGCCACACAGACTAAATTTCCGATCGTGTGGCCACACAGACTAAATTTCCGATCGTGTGGCCACACAGACTAAATTTCAGGAGCATTTGCAACCAAAATGGAATTTGTAAAATCCAAATGCAATTTTGTGCCTTGGAATGTGTACAGCACTTACTTCACCTTTTCACCCTTTTTGTGTTAGAGGCCATCAACAGGCATCTCTGTCTTGGGCTTTTCCTCTCGACCTTGTTCCAGGTGTAACCCATATTTTTGCAATCTGCCTCAAGATCTCAGCACCAAGAGTTTCTTGGTTTTCCTCTTTTACTTTTTCCTTGAGGATTCCAGGTCAGGGCTTGCCTGGTGATGTTTGATGGAGGCTTCCAGAGGGTGTGGCCTATCCAGTGCCAGCGCCTCTTTTGTGATCTTGGGCTGGGAGCTGTGGTGTTTTGTGCCACAGGTTGCTGATTCCTGATGGTGTTTGGCCAGCAGGTGTTGATGAAGGTCTGGACTTTGTTGATAATGTTCGCATTCATCCTCTAGGTGTCAGCTCCATACAAAAGGACTGACTTGACATTGGTATTGACAAGTTTGATTCTGGTTTCCAATGTCAGGTCCTTGGAGTTCCAGATTTTCTTAAGCTGGATGAAAGCTGCTCTGGCTTTAGCACCCTTATTTAAGGAAATGTTCCAGGTTCAATACAACTTAAACTCAATCGACAGCACTTGTGGCATAATGTTGATTACCACAAAAATTAATTTAGACTAGTTCCTCCTTTTCTTTAAAAAAGCAAAAATCTGGGTTACAGTGAGACAATTACAATGAAAGTGAATGGGGCCAATCCATAAACAATAAAATACTGTTTCAAAAGAAAATCCACAAGATTCAAGCAATATGGTTTGATTTTAATGTTCAAAAGAGTTACACTGTAAATGTACAACTTTGTTGCCATGACAACATTACTCTTAAAACCCTAAAATGACCATAAGAATGTCTTTACGGCTCAAATAATACACCGATTTTAACATGATAATTAATTAATTTGTTTCATAAAATTATAAGCTTTACTTTTCCTTCAATTCCCTTCCATTAAGCGCTTCACCTTAACCTTAATTTTGCCTGCCGATTGAGCTTAACTTGTATTGAACCATGAATACTTTCACTGCTTTCACGACCCACAGCAGCAATGCCTCCTAATGAGTCATTTTGATTATTTGAGAGACTTAAATTCCGACTTCAGTGTCTCTTTACAAATCCTAGGCTGGCTGCATGTTTTCTGATTGTGTTTGATTGAATTGTGCCTCACTCACACAAAACTAATTTAATGAAAGAACAGGATTATCCACTGTTAATTAAATCCTCACTGGCAGAGACTGCATGGGCTTGAATTAGCTAAAAAGAAAACTCTTGTAGTTGTGAACATCTGCACATATGAATTTAATTTGCAATGCATACATGTCTATAAGATACGGTTATGCTTACATCGTTTCCATTCCAGCAGGTGCACCGATGTTATTTTCTCACTTGCTTTGTGGCTGTATTCCATCAGAATCCAATTACTTTAGTCTGCAACTTTTTAAACTAATGTCTTCCTTTTTCCTAAAACCACCTTGAACCATCCAATTTGTTTGAATAGTTATTTGGTCAGCAACATTCTTATCTTAAAAAAAAAAAAAAAAAGTTTTTCCACTCCTCACCGCCTGAATTCAGATGGCAGGCCATCACGCAAACTGAGGAAGATCTACAGTGGTGCGTGTAATTGTATTTCCATTTTAAATGACTGTATCGAATTGTATTTGATGTCCTTGAAATAGCCAGGGCATTGGATCGAGGGATTTAAATGCTCTAATTTAAACATCTTAAATGACTTTCTCGTTCTCTGCTGGCTTTGGCTCCTGTTTTGTACAATTCATCTCTTTTTTTAAAAGACGATATTCACAACATGCTAATAATATTGGCCTCATTTTGAGGGATATTATACATTTATACTCTGCTCTTTAGACAAAGACTTTTGTTTCCAAACAAATGGCATTGGGACAGACTTTATAAACAAATCAGCTGACAAACAAATGACTCTGCAAACAAACAGCTTTCTAAACAAAAGACTTTCCAAACAAACAGCTTTTGAAATGAAACACTTCCCAAACAAACAGCTTTTGAATAAAAGACTTTCCAAACAAAGCTTACAAAATAATAAAAAAAACTCTCAAAACAAACTTCTTCATGCATAAGTTACTCAGAACAAAACATTTTCTGAACTATCCAAAAAAAAATATATTAGTAAATAAAAGACTTTCCAAGCTGTTTTCAAAATAAAAGACTATCCAAACAGCTTTGCAGACAAATGGCTCTTTATACAATTGGATATAAAAGTCCCGTCCCACTCACGCCTCTGTACCCTCCTGCTTCAATAATCATTTATTGCATTTACAATCTGGCACCTCTAATGTCAGCATCACAATAATTTTCCTGCTTTGTCTACAGGGTACTATTAGGTGGCATGTGGAAGTGCCAATCTGCAGTAAAAGCATACGAATATTTTTAGTAAGAGTTTGTGATTATTCATTATTTGGAACGTAATAATAAAACCCAGATGGAATATAATTATTACTAGGAGCTTGAGATGTGTAGGTGTAATATCATGTATCTGTCTGCTTTTTTAATGCTGCTGGTCTGTTAAACAAGAAACAACATGTGTAGAAGCAGGTTGTGCATATTTCGATGACTAATGTCTCTATTTCTTGCTCTTTCTCTGCAGGTATGGAGACATGGTCCCAAAAACCATAGCAGGGAAGATCTTTGGCTCCATCTGTTCCCTCAGTGGGGTGCTGGTCATCGCTTTGCCTGTTCCCGTCATCGTTTCCAACTTCAGTCGCATCTACCATCAGAACCAGAGAGCTGACAAGCGTCGGGCTCAGAAAGTTCAGGTCTGTGGGGCTTAAAACTCCCCGAGGGGCATCGCCTCCTCTAACCAGAGCAGCTTTGGCGGAGAAGCAGGTCACTAGTGTTTACCTCTGAGTAATGCTCCTGTTAAATTACATCATTTTCTTTTCCATCTTATGCTTAAATAAAGAGAAGTGATTGTTTTGGTGTCCCAAGGGCAGTTTTGAAGGCTATTAGTCAAGGGTGGAGAAAGGCCAAAGGGTTTATGAGTAAACTCAGGTGACAAGACGTCTTTCCCCTGTGGTGGTACCATGGTACAATGATGGTATCAGATGGTAATACTATGGTACTCTGATTAACACTGCTGCTCAAAAGTTTGAAATGTTCAAAAGATTTCTATTTCAGATAAATGCTGTTTATTTTGAACTATTCATCAAAGAACTTTGAAAAAAAAAATGTTTTCCATAAAAATATAAAGTAGTTGTTTTCAACATTTATAATAATAAGCAGAAGAAGAAGAAATGTTTTTGAGCACCAAATCAGCATATTAGAAAGATTTCTGAAGGATCATGTGACTGAAGATAATGGCTGCCCTAAATTCATCTTTGCATCACAGGAATAGGCCTAAATTGCATATATTAAAATAGAAAACAGTTCTTTTAAATATAGTATATGACATTTTACAATATTACTGTTTTAACTGAATTTTTCAATCAAATAAAGTGTTGATGAGCATAATAGACTTCTTCTCCAAAAAAAAAAAAAAACTTAACCAGCCCCAAACCTTTGAACGGTAGTGTATATACCATGATACTGAATGATTACCATATACATTTACAATGGTAGCTCAAAGAATATCATGGTACTACCATGGTATATGTAGTTTTTGGTCCTTTTTTGTTACTGTCAGGGCACTGATGTTCCTGCCCCAGCTTCGCAATAAAAGACATAATCCTTCACAGAAAATCCCAAATCTACTTTCATATTTAAAGCTTTGATATTCCCCTACAACCCGCCTCAGCTGCTCAGACTGTCTTCTCTTGCAATCGCCTGTTGTCTTACCATCGGTATTTTATGGTTCTTTATGTCTTTTCTCAGTTGATATCCACTGAGCCATATTGCTGTTCTTTTTCCTTGTCTGATGAATAAGGTTATTAAACTTGTTTGTTTCCGGGTGCATGAAGGATAATAGTACTACTTCACCATCCTTTTCCGTCCTCGTACGAAATAACACCTCTAACAAACAGCCTTAATGTTAAATTAAGCCTTTCTTTTCTCCCTGGGGGAATGAAGGGATGACCTGTCACTCGTTTAATGGCAGCATGGCGTCAAAAGATTGAGTCTAGACTAGAATGAGATCCCAGCAGGGTTACATGCCCTGCGTCTATCCATCTATCACTCCATCCCTCCCCGTCCTCCTCCAAAACGTCTCTATATCTCTCTCTGAAGGTTATTTAGTTTAGGCGTAATTATCTGTTAAATCACCACAGGCCTCTCAGCTTGCATTTGCTATGCTAATAATTGCGAATGTTACTAGAGATTAGCTTGATCGCAGAAAAACAACACCAAGGCCACTCTTATGACATCCTGTGTGTAGCGAGAGACGTCAGCTTCTGCACTCGGCGTTATGTTATGCTCGCAGTCATGGATTTAATGTATGCTAATGAGGAATTAATGTAAGCTTAGGTTTTGGGTGGGCTTACGGGGCCACATTGTCTCCGCAGGCAAGATTTCCACTGGCTTTAGCATTTTACTTAGTGTTAAATTAAAGTTTATCCAGTATGGCAGATTATTCCCCAGAATTCTTTGCGTTCACACTGCAGCAGTGCCCAGTCTCCACATTATCTCAGGTCGGATCAGCCTAAACAGAGTTTTAATGTGAAATTTCCGTCGCCAACCATTTTCTGTTCTTTCTCAGCACAGCCGCAGGGGAAGCGAGTTCAGTTTCAAGTCCAAACTAAAGCTGCCAGATGCGACCAAACCTCACAGGACCATCTTAAAAAATGTGTTCTGGGTGTGTGGGTGTGTTTAAACACATCCTACAGTTAACTAATAACAGAGTGGCATAAGTGCACAAACCTGCCTCAAGCCCCGAGTTAACCTCTACCATAGGAACAGCTGTGCTTACTGTCCAAAGGACATGAGAGAAAAAGAGTAAGACATAGAGAGGGAAAGAGAGCCAGGAGGGATGTTCATCCTAATGACAGTCCTTCCACAAATAGCTTGCCCAGACGAGACCTGTGGGGAGGGGTTTGTTTATCCTAGCAGTCACTTTTGGGAGGTGACCTTCCCCTGTCTCACCTGTTGTCCAGTACAGCACTTGTACTGCACCAAAACTGTGTTATACGTGTTAATAGACTAGACGTTATTACTAAAAAAAGCTTTCAAGTTTAATATTACAGCTCTAATATTAGTGTATGCATTATAGATTGATGTCAAATCCTTATGTGATGAACTGATAAAACTGAATTAGTGCTCAGTTAAACAAGTACAGTTAAACAAAATGGCTGTGTGGGTGTTAGAAGTGCATTTATATGTATATGTGGGTTTGTTTACTATTACCAACTACTAACTGTTGTTATGGCAGCATTATGAGGTCTTTATAAATATTTACTTACCTATAATATCATAATCATATTCATAATAATAACAACACCAACAGTTGCATTTTTGAGTCACAATGTGGGCTAGATTTAAAGCTATGAGCTACATGAGTACTGTAAAGCAAGTTCATGTTGTTCCAAACTGGTTCTGAGATTTTATACCAGATTAAAGGGGAGAACATTATAAATGAAACTTGACAACACCAGTTCCTATCCTAACAAATAGAATAACATTCTTGTCGCCTCTCATGGATACAGGTACAGGTACTCTACAAACAAAATGATACATGCAAGTAAAAAATTTCTGCATCTGAGGCTATCACTAAATATTGAGAATAAAAAAAAATCAGCAACAGCGCATATATTTTTCTACATGTTATTTTAGATCATGCATACTCGTTTTTGTGAAGGACCCAAGAAGAGGACATGTTCCTCAATCTTTCCACACAGGTTCTTTATTTAGACACACTGCGCATGTTTCCTTCATTTTTAGTTGAACTAATCTTTGAACTGTATTTAATTTCCTTTCATTTTTGTTTTATTTTTTAGGTCAAATAAATAAAAACAAAATTGTTAACTCAAACTGCCTTGTGCCGTCAGGCAACAGTGCAGTAAAACTTACTGCATATAGCACCACCTACCAGCATAACCAATCTGGGGTGCGCTTCCCGTACAACAATGTAACTCGCTGCTTCACTACCATAGTATGATGCATCGTTGATCAAATCAACTAGCTAGTCACGACTGTTTCCCAAAACCGTATTGTCGCAAACCTGCCGTTCAGCCACGTTGGTGAATGACATCACACAGGTGGTGAGTAATAACTTCTTTAAAGGGGACCTATTATGCAAAATTCACTTTTGCATGGTGTTTGGCTATAAATGTATGTTGGCAGTGTGTGTACACAACCACCCTATAATGATAAAAATCCAACCACTCCTTTTTTTTTTCCATCCCCATAAATCATAAGCAGTGTCTCAGAACAAGCCGTTTCCAGATCCCTGGCAGTGTGGCATAACATTAGCCACAGGCCCCACCCACGAATGTTGACAGACAGTGCCGTTTTAACATAGAACCGCCCTGCGAGTTTACAGCCAGTTGTACAGTCCGCCATTGCTGCACTGACGAGAACGTCTCCCAAGCATTTTAGGTGTTCTGTAGCTGGATGGATTAATCCACATAGCTCTCTCCATTTAATCCCGAAATCTGAGCCGCTGAAGACGAGGTGGATTCATTTTTTTTTCGAAGAAAATGCTCCCTCAACTCTACCGAAATTCGTTTATGTCTGCGCGAATCATTTCACACCAGACTGCTTTGTGAACGAATGTCAATACAAAGGGACAATACAAAACAGAGGTTGTGCTAAAAAGTTGTTACTCAAGGATAGATCAGTAAACTGTTTGTGATCCAGCTTACAGTCTCCAGAGTGATACTGGATACAGCAGTAATGAAGATGAGAGCACTTTATTACAGTTCATCGGAGTTGATTTACAGAGATAAAGTTTACCAGTTTATTAAGCAACACTCGAAAAGGCATAAGGTCTTTATATATTTGTTTACTGTTAGTTGTAACGAGTGTTTCTGTGTACTTCGCAATGTATGTTGATGATAATGCAAGGGAGAGAGAGAGTTTATAGATAATATTTTAATGCACACTTGCACTGTTTTATTAAGCTCTTACAGAGATTTTCTGGAGTGAAAACGGACGCTTCATCTTTTGTGTGAAGTACAATAAAACATCATAAAACTCATCTGTAAAGTTTTGGCCATCATTCGGACGGGGTCCGGTACAACAGACTTGTACTAATATAGTGGAAGAAGACAATATAAGTTATAACCGTAATTGATCTAAACTATACCTGTTCTATCTCCATGAAGCATATATTCACAGTTTCTGACATTATAGTGAATCCTGACACCAGAGAATCAGCTCTTGAAGCTCCGCCCTCTTAGGCCGAGCGCAGCAGCTCATTTGCATTTAAAGGGCACACACTGAAACGGCGCGTTTTTGCTCAACCCCAAAAAGTGCCAATTTTAACATATTTTGAGCTAAAAGTTCACATACACACTCTGGGGACATCAGAGAATAATTTTACATCTTGTAAAATGGGGCATAATAGGTCACCTTTAAATGAATCAGTTTGAGATCGAATTAATGCTAGATTTTTTGCTATAAATTATGGATATGGCATCTGCGGACTAATTCTCATTTTTCACAGTTATTTTGCTTTATTTACGGATTCAATCATAGGCTCATTCTTACGTACTAGAGCACGTACGCACATGCGCACTCTTCAAAAACGGTGCTTTAAATCTCTTGACAAACTAAAATATGTAAATGACATTTGTATATATTCAAAATAAAAGATATTCATTGTACTTAATGTCAGCTTGCTTATTTTGCTCAGGATAACAATTTATTAAGCTCACGTCATAAAAAACAAGAAACTATGCTTCTAACCACAGCTCGAGAGCTGTCGTTCAAACCACACAAGTTTGCGATGTAGTTTGTGAATGTTCGTTTGAACTATGGTTTCGGGAAACATGTTAGTAACGACTATGTTAGTAACGACGGAACTGGCGATGTTAGTTGTTGGCTAACATGGGTTAAAAACATAGCTAACATAAATGTTACAAAGAAGGATCGGAGAATACATTTCATTCACAAATAAGGTACACTGTAAAAAATTATTTTCATGATTTTTTTATCACAACATTTTTTCTTTTGTCAAATCAACTTAAATTATTAATGTGGTTCAAATAACATAATGTTTTGAGTTTCTGTTGATTAAACCAATCGCCTTCATTGTATTGTAACTCAAATTTTTAATTTCAATGAACTCAAAATTTTAAGGCAATCATGTAACTTACTTTTTTAAGTTAAACAAAAAATCTTTCTAAGGCTATTTGTCGTCCCTGATTTTGGTCTGTCATACGCTGTTGAAAAAGTCCCCGTTTGCCACGGGCGTGCACGGACTGTTGCTTTTTACATTCTTGCCCAGTCGGGTTAGAAAAGAATTCGGGTCTAATTTTATGGGGTTTGTCTCGAGTCGAGTTTATCTTTTTTTAAAATGAGTTTATGCACATGGGGTTTAAGTATGATTCGGGTCAATACAGCTCAGACCCAGAGAATACCTCTAGTCTGTACTACCCTGATGAGATTTGTTTATCTCAAGGGCTTTGGCTCACTTCTAGAGCACTCCAGGGCTTTTCAGAAGACTCTGCATTAAGAACATTGCAGACATGACAGCTGGGTTTGATGCAGAACCATCGAAGTGAGCATCAGCTTAATGAAACTTTGATCAAAGTGCGGAAAGCTTCAAATTTTATATGCTAATTTCATCTTCCAGTGGCTCATTGTGTCTCAACTCACGAACATGCTGCAGTTTTTTTTCAGTGACTACAGAAAGCTACATACACCTTATTAATAACTAATGCAAATATGCATAGCCAGAGAGTTAAAGAGAACAGACCGTTTCCTAGACATTCATTCATAACTGATCACTCCATCTCATTATGCTTACACTCACATAGCTGATCCAGAGGTCTGAGTTTTGTTCAAAGTTAGTTCAAGAGTCAGAGTTTTGATCAAAGTTGGTCCAGTAATTGGGCTGATTCATTAGTTCTGAGAACAGAACTTAGCTGTGCTATTCAGTGAATGTTAATGACTTATTATTAATTCAGCACTTGCTTTACACACACACACACACAATGCAATTATGAACATGATCTGTGATTCGTTTTGACATCTTTACTTAGTGGTGCATGCTAAGGCAAGGTTTTGTACAAAAGCAAGTATTTCCACTCTAAATATTAAGCTTTAATTGACATGTAACTCGTCATGCTCCGTTTATGCTACAGAAAAATCATACAGCTTGTTAAGGAGAAGTGCTCTTAGTCCCATAGACATTTCTATTTATAAAAAAAAAAAAAAAAAAAAAGGATCCCAATGCATATTTGGAGCCAACAACCTAGCAACTGCTTAAGAAAAGTCTACAAAATACTCTAAACCCCCTTTAGCAACCACATAACAACCCTCTCACAACACTTTAGCATTGTATTTTTTTTTCTTTTCAAAATTGTATTCACAGCACTGACATACAACTCGTATCTGCTCTTTGTTGTGGACTGAACTACAGCAAACACTGAAAGTAGAAAGATTTTATTTAATTGACATATATAATCCACTTAAGCTTCCTGAGCTTCCATTTCTGTGAATGTTCTTGTTTCACAGCTGTAGAAACTACAGTAAAGCAAAAGGATGTCGGTATGTACGTCACTGAACTGACTCACAGATTAACAGATTTGTTCAGGTCGTGCAGTTGTAGATCGAGGTATCATTCTCTGTGTCACCCAGACAACGTAGGCTCATTATAAAATTAACTAAACAGATGTAGCATGTTTTCACAGGCACTGTGAAATTACATTTTACAGCTCATGAGTTCTTCTTGTTTATAAAATGCAGTGGTTCTCAACCACAGGCCTAGTACGCCTTAGCAAATTCCAATGGGGCCTTAAAGGGTTAGTTCACCAAAAAATTAAAATTCTGTCATTAATTACTCACCCTCATGCCGTTCCACACCCGTAAGACCTTTGTTCATCTTCGGAACACAAATTAAGATGTTTTCGATAAAATCCGATGGCTCAGTGAGGCCTCTATTGCCAGCAAGATAATTAACACTTTCAAATGCCCAAAAAGCTACTAAAGACATATTTAAAACAGTTCAATCTTAATGTTATGAAGCGACGAAAATACTCTTTGTGCGCCAAAAAAAAACAAAATAACAACTTCACTCAACAATATCTAGTAATGGGCGATTTTAAAACACTGCTTCATGAAGCTTCAAAGTATTATGAATCTTTTGTTTCGAATCAGCGGTTCAGAGCATGTATCAAACTGCCAAAGTCACGCCCCCCAGTGGTGAACCATTGAAATTTCGAAACACTTATGCTGCATTCACACGGGGCGTCGGCCTTAACGCTTGACGCGTGTCTGAAGCTTGTGTTGACGCGATCATTATGGTGATAACAGCCAATCACATTACTTTCCAGTGTTGCATGAACGCAATTGGCTAGCTACTGCTCTAGAGTGTTTGCATAAGGCGATCTGATTGGCTGACGCCTACGTTGGCGCTTGAAAAGTTGAGAAATCTTCAACTTCTGCCGCTTGCAACGCGAGTGAAGCGACGCGATGGAACCCACAATTCAGTTCTGCGACGCATGATGTCACCAATTCAAACTAAACGAGAAGCGTTAACGCCTGCGCAGTAGTGAAGTGGTGAAAGCGTGAAGTGGTGCCGTGATATCAAAGCCCTGTCCACACTTCCGCAGAATCAATCGCAAGCTTATTACGTCAGTGTGAAATAAAAAGTTATGGAAATGTAGAAATTAAAGTTTAAGTTTCAATCTCCTCCCGACAATCCCGAAAAAAGTTTGTTGGTGCCTCAGTGACTAGTTCGCTCAGAGAAGCTGTGTAATCACAGCTATCAACCCTGAACCCCCGTTTTTATAGCATCAAATAACTAACTAAAACCAAACTACTAACTAAAAAAAAACACTTAAACTTACATCGCCGTGATAAAAACAACTTAAAATGACAGAAACCCGCTTTGGAAAAAAAATGTTTGAAGTGTAATTTGATTGTTTAGTTTGTCTCGCGTCCCATTATATTACATGGAGAGGGTGGGGTTTATGAGCTATACTGCATCCAGCCACCTGGGGGCGATCAAAACATTTTGGCTTCACCTGTGTGGCGCACTTGGTTTCAACAAAAACAACTATGGTGCATCGAAAATTACGTACTAAGTAGGTACTACATTTGAATTCAAACTTACTTCACGACCTTCGTGGAAAAAGTACGTTCTATATAGTATGAGTGTGTGCAGTATGAATGTAATCCGGACGTACTACATCTGCCATGTTGTCATTATCATGTGACCTACCAGCGTCAGTTGCGTCGCTTCACCTCCATTCACAAATCTTCTCCCATGGCCTCATGGGATAGTAAAGTGTCCATCGAATGCGCACTTCAGAATCTCACCGGAAGTAGTAGGTCATCCGGGTATTTTTCACCTACTGTTTTTCAAATACTGTGAAGTCGGAAATACTACTCAGTGCTGGCGTACTGTTTTTTGCATACTATATATAAGGGAAGTATTCGATTTCGGACGCAGCAATAGAGTCCGTGTATGCACACACTGTAGGGTTGCAGCCATTGAGCTATAATAATATTCATAGATCTAGCCTATGTGACATGGTTGTGGATGATTTTGGTTGACAGCCTATGCACTGGTCAAAATTGGGCCAAAATTTTTTAAACATTTAAAAATTACCGAGAGGTCATCAAACATCAATCATCAAAAATCGCACAGTGTACTACCTAAAGGGGTAGATAAGATATGGTACAAACGTATACTATTTTGGTTGACAAGTGTTAAGGTAAATGTTTTACCCAATTTCTCTGACTTTTATTTTAAGTATTTGTTAACTACTTTTTCTATAATGAATGGAATTGTCCAAACTTTATTAAAATAAAATCCAGGTTCTTACACAGTTCTTTTATTGTATTCCCTGTAAAATAAATAAATAAATAAATGCAGTTTAATTTTCAATGTAATTTGATCTTGAGGATGCAGGCTGTACAAAAACAAAAAAATTTAAGTGCTTAATTAAATGCTTGGCCCAGTGGTGGGCCTTGAATTTAAGCGAGAAGTACAGTTCAACAAATGCAGCCTTCTCACTTACTGCTAATTCTCTGCATTGCTGCTCATCGTTTCAGACAACAGTGCAATGAAGACAGCGCCTCTCAGCACACTGCGCACCGGTCTTTGGTGGTTTGCGCTAGAGCGAATGCTTCAAGCATAAACAACTTGTGCATGTCACAATCTAGACAGCATCATAGTAACAATTTCATTTACATGGGGAATTAAATACTTTGACTGATCGAATGAAAACGTGACCCAGAAACATGCAATACTTCTATTATAGACAATATAGCTACAGTGTTAATATAACTGTGATCACTACAAATATTAGTAGGGATTGTTCAGTAGTGACATTGGTATCCCTATTCTCCATACCCAAATAATCTCAACCCTCACATGATCAAACCATCCAATCACAATCTGTGGACTGTGGTGTATGATTTTGAAATCTCCACTTTGAAAGTGGCATCTACGTGTTTCAATGAAAATCTTAGCTGATTCTGCTACAGGGTAGAGACTGAAGGTATACTGCCCAGGGTCACCTTCCTTGTGAATAAGAAGTGCACTTAAAGAGTTAGTTCAATCAAAAATGAAAATTCTGTCATTAATTACTCACGCTCATGTCGTTCCAAACTCGTAAGACCTTCGTTCATCTTCGAAACACAAATTAAGATATTATTGATGAAATCCAAGGGCTCTCTGACTCCTCCATAGACAGCAATTTAATTACCACTGTCAAGACCCAAAAGGTACTAAAGACATTGTTAAAATAGTCCACATGAATACTGAGTCGGCGTTCGGATGTAGAACATGGAAGCACTGCAATGTGCTTACTACATCAACTGTGTAGAGGACTGACAGGGAAGAAAAGAGATTGTTAAATAAAGTTGTTATTTTTTTGTTTTGTTTTTCCGCACAAAAAGTATTCTCGTTGCTTCATAAAATTAAGGTTGAACCCCTGTAGTCACGGCGACTGTTTTAACGATGTCTTTAGTATGTTTCTGGGCATTGACAGTGGTAATTAAATTGCTATGGAGGAGTCATATACCTCTCAGATTTCATCAAAAATATCTTAATTTGTGTTCTGAAGATGAACGAATACGGGTGTGGAACCCCGTAGTTTGCAGATAAAATAATAATAATGAAATGAAAGGTCAATGTTTTAGTTTACCATAAATGATTGCCAGTACATTTGGCAGTACACTTTAAACATATTTCAAAGACAATAGAGGTAATTATGAAATTATATATAAAGATGTAATTAAATCTTACTTAAGTGCACTCAAAAAAATTAAGCCTTTTAAAAAAAGAACTCTAAAGTTCAGCCAATTGCATTTAATATAAATCTAAACTATAATACATTTTCATTAAATTGCAATGAATTAACATGGAATTAAGTGACTAAAAACATTACATTCAGTTTGCATTTAAGTATATTATTTTAAAGTATATTTCCATAATACATACTTACAAAAAAGTAACGTGTACTTATTTTTCACAAGGGAAGGCCATAATCTACCCATACTGAGGTCTTGTCCACCCAATCAAAGCTACCAGAACAATAATAGCTTGGAAATAAAACATTTTATGCATTTTATTGCACATTATCATATTTCTGCTGAATACATAGTGTGAAAAATTAATAATTATTTCAAATAGGAACACTTTGATGATTACAGTGAATTGAAATGGGTCACGGACCACAAATTTGCCTCATAAAGGACTTCGCATCATAATATTCAGGGCGAAATTAGAGATCGGCAAATAACAGAGGTCTTCTGGCCTCGCCAGTCACCACTGCCATAAATTGTGTCACAGTGGGCTTTACAAAACTGTATGTGTATAACTGAAATGTAATCTGTAAATTTGCTGCTTTGTTCAATGTATCTGATCTCAGCACAGTGTGCTAAGAGTCAGCCGAGTCCTGAACAACTGTTCTCAGCAGCGATATTCTGTGTCACATTGATAAAGAACCTCGTCATTACTGCGGCCATTCCCCATCTCATGTTCTGCAGGGGCAGATTCCCAGGAAAAATGTTTCTCTTTTTTTTTTCCACGATAGCTGAAAATTGTTGCAGCATTTGTTGGAAACACAAACCGTCTCAGGGGCCCAAACTGATTCCATTATGTGATGGCAATCTCCTGTGAAAAGAGCAGAGTTAGCACTCCACTCACCCACAGGGACTTGTGTGTGTGTTTGTGTGTGAGGATTTTAATGATGGTGTATGTTCTTTCAATCTGTGTTCAAGTGTGTGTGAGAAATTAATGAACATCAGAATACCGGTTTGATCTCGGCAAGGTCTCTGATGCAATTGAGACACAATTTGTTCCTCTTCAATAATTTAAAAACAAACACACACATACAAACACTCATTTAGGGGTGCCACGATATATACCAGCATTGACAATAATTGTGATATTTAAAAAAAGAAATATCATTATCGTGTTAATTAGGGGTGTCGCAATATACTATTGGCGATAAACGTAATATTTAAAATGAATATTAGTGATGTGCGCAACAACTAATTCAATAAATGTTTAAACTGACATTTTGCAACCAACTAGTCGACTAGTCTGAACTTGTTTACTTCAAAAATCTTTAGAGATCAGTATTTTTTCTATTTTTACAGAAAATAAGGCGATGTGAGCATTATGGAACGCTAAACTCTCACATGTAATTTATATGCTCCGGAGGGCGCCCTCGAGTAGAAAGTCCACAAGTGAGACTCATAGGAGTAATAAAACTTATGACATTCCAGGAAATGTCTAATATGGACAAAGACTTCCAGAGATTGCTGTAGTGGAATACAATGCAGATAGAGAAAAAAAAAAGGAGGGACACAAGCCATTCGTACCAGAATGAAATAGACTCAATAGTCCAAGTTAAAAGAGTATTTAAGTAACCTAGCAACACTCAAGAAACCACATTACTCTAGCAACTGCAAAGCAGTACACTAAAAACCACTCACATAGCAACACCCTGACGACCACCCACGATGCCCTAACATGTTCAAGAAAATATAAAAATCTAGTGTATACATAATGTTTATTAATGCTTTGCAAATGTAAACTCTTTTTATCATGTCAATAAAGCTTATTAAATCTTAAAGGAACTGAAATATGAGAGAGAATCAGTTTTCTATGAGATTATGAGAGAATGAGAGCACAAATCAGATCATTTGATGCCTCTGGATCTGAGAAGATTAAAATACTCTCATTCATTGTAAATATTAAAATTTGATGTTCCACAGAGGATTCGACTGCTGGTTTTCACCCATCATCCATGCTGTGCCTATAAAAAACGACATAGACTGAGGGAATGTGAACCGCTGCTCTATCATTTATCGTTACACAGCTGCGCTAACCGTAATTCAGCATTACACAAGACATTTACTGTAATTAAGCATTACACAGCTGCGTTTCTCTAAATTATCATTCTTTTATGCTTTGTAGTGCGCACAAGCAACCGCTTTCTTATTCCCTGATCTGTGCACATTTTCACTGCGTAGCTGTCAGGGTCGTTCGGATTGGTTCAGTAGTTTTTCATCATCTCATGTCGGTCAGCAATCTATGTGAAAATCCATTTTGTTTCTTAAAGTGCTTTGATCTGAATTGCTCTTTCAACAGAGATCAGATTGAGACTCAGACCTTTGTGATGGAAAAGCACTGGTAGACGGAGTTGTAACTTCCTCTGTGTGTTTATGTATTGACAGAAAGCCCGACTGGCCCGAATGAGAATTTCCAAGGGTGGCAGCTCTAGCGCCTTCCTGCACAGCAAACGAAATGGACTCAACCAATCACTGGAGCTAACGGTAAGAAACACACACACATTCTTTCACAAATAAAAAAACACACACATTCAAGCTCATTTTTCCATATTTTGTTTCTGTTTGGCTCCCTTGTCATACATTATGCATGGTTTTCAACAAGATCCATATCAGGCAGTGCTTCAGTGCTGAGGTAAAAGTGTCAGGTTGTTTTGCTTTTAAGGTGTTTATGAGAGATTCACATGCGGTGATCCAATCTTCAGCTCTTAAGAGCGATTATGAGATTTTCATGTTTGCATATTTACACAAACATCAGCTCAATTAACTCAATAACATCCAATTTATCAGGACAGAGTGATGAACTGATGTGAAAATGTCTTAATGTGTTGCTAAACACCCT
The DNA here is from genome assembly GCF_019924925.1 of Ctenopharyngodon idella. Classification (NCBI taxonomy): domain Eukaryota; kingdom Metazoa; phylum Chordata; class Actinopteri; order Cypriniformes; family Xenocyprididae; genus Ctenopharyngodon; species Ctenopharyngodon idella. The sequence goes on from NC_067227.1 coordinate 18,773,671, forward strand.
CATTAGGGATAACGAGAGATCTGGTCTTTATTACTGCAGTTGTTTGAAGTTAAAATGTCTTCCTGGAAAAAAGAAACTGTCGATTCTCTGAATGCGTTGAATGCATTTAAGGAACGATGAACATGCTGAGAGTGAACAGCTAGTACAGAGACAGATTGCAGGCCACTCTACAGCTAACCAGTTTTACAGAACATCCTCAGAGAGGTCCAGTGAGTGAAGCAGACGGGAACCTGGCAATATTAAGCCTTATGTTCTGTTCTCAGACCTTAAGACTGTTTTAATAGTATGGAAAATTTTACTTAATGAATATACTTAAATATAAATATATTAGTGCTGTCAATCGATTAAAAAAAATTAATCTCACATTTTATCTGTAATTAATTGCGATTAACCACGATTAAAAACATTGGAGTTTTTAATATTTTTATATTGTAATAATTTCACAGTTACTCTCCAAATTAATGTAGAAACAACTTAAAGACAGTATATTTTAAATATATTGGTTTAATGGCATATTTTTATGAAAGAAGGCCAGTATCACTGATACTAATACTGGTACTGATGTCTCTATGAAATTGATTTTTTTTTTTTAAACATTAATTATAGACATTCATCATTACAGTATAACTAAAAGCTATTAATTACAACATTTATTAGACTTTAAAAAATAACAACTTTTAATTTAAGTGAACTTAAAACAATCTTTACATAAACCCATTATAATAAATGTCATATTTACCTTTGTCTAACAGGTAGGAAATACACAGAAATTGAATAAAGTTATCAAGCACATTACAGTCTTCACTGAATAAATTATAAATTAGATATATTAATCCTTATTAAAGCTACAGTTTTCTCTGTTACCTTTGTTTTTTGATTAACATTAATGACCGACATCACAGCAACTGTTTTTTTAGACTGCTGTGACTTTAAGAGCTGCCGAACATGATGCGGATCTGATGCGCATTTCATTTTCTCACAACTATTTGTACTCAATTAAGACTGCTCTTATGATGATACTCGACAAAACTGACATTTTGGCAAATTCTGTGTTAGTATTTGTTCAAGCGCGGAAGAGAACTCGATACTGGCGCGTGTCTTTCCAAATAGGGCTTCTGTCACACAGACACTGCATTCACAGACAGAGCGTTCTCGTTAGTCTTGTGGCACTTGAATGGTTTAAAAGCATTTGCGTGAGTAAGAGCGTGATCGCAGTGTAACGTTATCCAAATTATGACGGAAAAAACGGATGCTGCATTAATTGCGTTAAATATTTTTAACGCGTTAACTGAAAAAATTAAACCCACACGTTAGCACTCTAATTTTGACAGCACTAATTAAACAATAGATAAAAACAAGATATGGTTTTTTATGATACTGAGAAGCGGCATGGAAAATGGATCTGTATGGGCACCTTCTGGGAACTAAAAACCAAACTTTTCTTGCTAACCAAACAAATCCATAAAAATAATGTTCTGGGAACAAGAAACTAACATTCTGGAAACGTTATAATAACGTTAGAACGTTAGAATAACGTTATACAAACCAAAAACTAATGTTCTGGGAACATTAGATTAATGTTAGAATAACATTCTGGGAACAATAAACGTTCTGGAAACGTTATAATAATGTTATGAGAACATTAGATTAACGTTAGAATAACATTATACAAACCAAAAACGAACATTCGGAGTACGTTAGATTAACGTTAGAATAACGTTTTGGGAACATTAAAAATCTTTCCTGGTTAACCAAACAAAACCATGAAAAGTATCATTCTGGGAACTAAAAACTAACGTTCTGGAAACGTTATAATAACATTATGAGAACATTAGATTAACGTTAGAATAACGTTATACAAACCAAAAACTAATGTTCTGGGAACGTTAGATTAACGTTAGAATAACGTTCTGGGATCGTCAAAAAACTTTCTTGGCTAACTAAACAAAACCATGAAAAATAACGTTCTGGGAACCAAAAACTAATGTTCTGGAAACGTTATAATAATGTTATGAGAACATTAGATTAACGTTAGAATAACGTTATACAAACCAAAAACTAACATTCTGGGACGTTAGATTAACGTTAGAATAAAGTTCTGGGAATGTTAAAAAACTTTCCTGGCTAAACAAACAAAACCATGAAAATGTTCTGGGAACCAAAATTGTTAACTGGGTAATATATATATATACACACACACACACACACACTGAATATAATACTGAATATTCTATACTTAAAAATAAATATACTTAATACTGAATATAATACTTCAGTGTCACATGAGTCTTCAGAAATCATTATAAAATGCTCATATTAGAATAACTAACATTCTGGGAACATTAGATTAACGTTAGAATAATAGGTTATGTATATTTTTAATATTAAATGCTTAATTAATGCTTTTTCTGGGATCCACTTGACCCCAAACAATATTAAATACAATTCACATTTCTGAAAAGTGCATGTCTACTTTAGGGCTGTCATTAATGATTATTTTGGTAATCGAGTAATCGGTTGATTATTATGACAAATGATCGAGTAATCGGATATTTTTTGTGGTAATAAAAATAGACCTAAGCAAAGACCTAAGCCTTAAAATACATACATAATAACAATGAGGCAATAATATTTGGTTCAAATAATGTATCAAAAGCAAGTAATCATATGGTTTTATAGAACAACACTGTTTAAATATATAATATACATAATATAAACAATCATCAAATGCCTGCAGAGGGTGTCCACTTTACAACAGATCAAATCCTTGTTTAATATTGGCCAAACAATATTTTATTCAAATGTTTACTTAATCTTTAATATTTGGCCACTTCTTTACGATAGAAATGCTAAAGCCACCGTAATCTCTTGAACATGAATATGTTGACAATCAAAACATGCAAACTCAGAGCGAGAGTTTAAACTTTTATTTTGAAATCGAAATGAACAGTTCACAGGCGTATAAATAATTTACCTTACAAATCTGATGAAATGGCGCACACTGCATTCCCAGATGAATGTTATAAGCAACCCATTTGCACAGCATATGCAGAGATGGAGTTTGAGACATGCTCCACGCATGTAAATGATAACAGTTCATGTGGAGCAGCGTTTACTGTGAACACAGCCACTCTGAGACGCACATAACCTACAAGCATGTAAATAAAGCACATATATGTTAAATCTGCAGTGCATATATTTATTTAATTGAATCGCTGCCTTTGCGAATTCACAATAGCACTATATGCTATGGTTTTTAAATGGTTTCAATACATTGTGCGGCCTTAGAAAACTAATAATGCTGTTCATGGATCCATTAACTCAACATGGGTAAATTGCAATCAAAGATTTTTAAAACAAGGTCTAAACTTTAATTGAGGAATCGTGACAGCCCTAGTCTACTTTGTGGTAAAACAAAGTGATGAAGTATCAACAATATCAGTCTACTAAGGTTTGATCAGATCAAGGGATTTTGTCAAAGGGAAAGAAATTATTTTCAAAATTACAGTTTTTACGTACAACCCAAATTCCAGAAATGTTGGGACGTTTTTTAAATTTGAATAAAATGAAAACTAAAAGACTTTCAAATCACATGAGCCAATATTTTATTCACAATAGAACATAGATAACATAACAAATGTTTAAACTGAAAAATTTTACATTTATATCCACTAAATGAGCTCATTTCAAATTTGATGCCTGCTACCGGTCTCAAAAAAGTTGGCACAGAAGCAACATATGGCTGAAAAAGTAAGAAATTTTGAAAAGCAACTAATTAAGTTAATTGATATCAGGTCTGTAACATGATTAGCTATAAAAGGGATGTCTTAGAGAAGTAGAGTCTCTCAGAAGTAAAGATGGGCAGAGCTGTGAAAGAGTGCGTAAAAAGATTGTGGAATACTTTAAAAACAATGTTCCTCATTGTCAAATTGCAAAGGCTTTGCAAATCTCATCATTTACAGTGCATAACATCATCAAAAGATTCAGAGAAACTGGAGAAATCTCTGTGCGTAAGGGACAAGGCCGAAGACCTTTATTGGATGCCCGTGGTCTTCGGGCCCTCATTGTGTCAATGACATTACTAAATGGGCCCAGGAATACTTCCAGAAACCACTGTCAGTAAACACAATCCGCCGTGCCATCTGCAGATGCCAACTAAAGCTCTATCGTGCAAAAAGGAAGCCATATGTGAACATGGTCCAGAAGCGCCATCATGTCCTGTGGGCCAAGGCTCATTTAAAATGGACTGTTTGAAAGTGGAAAAGTGTTCTATGATCAGAGAAGTCCAAATTTGACATTCTTGTTGGAAATGACGGACGCCGTGTCCTCCGGGCTAAAGAGGAGGGAGACCTTCCAGCATGTCATCAACGTTCAGTTCAAAAGCCAGCATCTCTGATGGTATGGGGGTGCAATATGGGCAGCTTGCATGTTTTGGAAGGCACTATGAATGCTGAAAGGTATATAAAGGTTTTAGAGCAACATATGCTCCCCTCCAGATGACGTCTATTTCAGGGAAGGCCTTGTGTATTTCAGCAGGACAATGCAAAACCACATACTGCAGCTATTACAACAGTATGGCTTTGTCGTAGAAGAGTTCGGGTGCTGAATTGGCCTGCCTGCAGTCCAGATCTTTCACCTATAGAGAACATTTGCTGCATCATTAAATGAAAGATGACCACGAACTCTTCAGCAGCTGGAAACCTATATCAGGCAAGAATGGGACCAAATTCCAACACCAAAACTCCAGAAACTCATTACCTCGATGCCCAGACGTTTTAAAACTGTTTTGAAAAGAAGAGGAGATGCTACACCATGGTACACATGCCCCCACCCCAACTATTTTGAGACCTGTAGAAGGCATCAAATTTAAAATGAACTCATTTTGTGCATAAAATTACATTTGTTATTTTATCTATGTTCTGTTGTGAATAAAATATTGGCTCATGTGATTTGAAAGTCTTTTAGTTTTCATTTTATTTAAATTTAAAAAACGTCCCAACATTTCCGGAATTCGGGTTGTACATCATTGTGGTCTCTAGGGCCCTGTTTACACCTGGTATTAAGAAGCGTTTTTGTCAATACGATCACAAGTGGACGACGCTAAATACAGGTGTAAACGTTTTGAGCTTGTCCACTTTCAACCACTTTCAGAGGTAGTCGTAAATGCATTCGACCAGATTGCTTTTAATGCAGTGTTCTCTCACCATTCCTGATTTCTAACCGCATACATTTACCCACACATAGCTTCTCCCCACAAAGAAATCAGGACAGAAGTGGTCGAAAGTGGACAAAATGGATTAAAACAACAAGTGTAAATGGGTAATCGTCTCCCTTGTCTACTTATGATCCAATCGACTTAAACACGTCTTAATACCAGGTGTAAACAGGGCCTATAACTGGCCTAAAAATGGTAAAGTCAATAGCAACAGAAAAAAGGAGGGTTAAAATAAACATCTGGATTTTTTCCCTCTCCAAAAAAAAAGGCCTTGAAGGGTGAATCACAAGAACACTGAAAACCATGAAAAATGTGCTTAACTGTCATGAAAATGTCAAAATGGAAAAATTTGTGATGGTCCTAAAAACAGGTTTCATTTTCTGTATGCAAAGTATTCTTATAATAAGCAGTCCTTTGATTTTAGGGTTAATTTGAGGTTTCTTAATGCAATTCACCCAAGAATGGTCTGATTTGCATCAATTGGAAAAGCTGGTTCTAGGTTAGCCTGTCTGAATAGCTCATAAATACCACACAGTTTACAGGCAAACATGCAGTCTGCTCAGAATAAGAGTACTCAGGGTTTTTTACTGTAAAACACCTAATTTTGCTCTCTCTTCATTTCTATCAATATCTTTCTTTTTCCTTCTGTCTTTCTCTCCTCCTACACATCACTGACTGACTCACTCATGTTATTTTGGTGCTCGCATTGTGTTAAGACGTTGTGGAAATGGCGAAAATGTGGAGCAGTGTATGTGCGTTCAGCCGGAGGGCCCAGTGTGCGAGCAGGAAAAAGTGCTACGATAAAAGAGACAGATATGTGGAGTTTTAGTAACTGTACCAATGGATTTGTGAAACAGGAAAGTGGAATCACTCTGATTCGCCCAATCCTCTGAGGCCCCTCGTCCTTCCTTTCTCTCAGGCTTTGTTTATTTAAAGTTATGGATGATATATTGTGCTGCTCTGTTATGGATGAAGTTCCTTCCAAAAGCAGTAAACCACTCTCCATGTCTCTCCCTCGCACTCTTACACAACAGCAGCTCCCCTATTACAAGATGAAACTTTCACCACAGGTACTGAGCCAAACAACACACACTCTGTCCCTCTCACCACTTCATTATTCATGCATGATATCTGATGATTCCTTAAAAATCTATGTCTGTGTGTGTTTCTGCAGGGATCCTTAGAGGAGGACCAGCAACTGAAAAAGACCACATCTCTGCTGGAGAGTCAACATCACCATCTTCTGCACTGCCTAGAGAAGACTACGGTCAGTTAGAAGTAGTGATGGGCATTTTGAAACACTGCTTCATTAAGCGTTACAAATCTTTTGTATCAAAACCACAGTTCAGAAGTGTGTATCAAACTCACCATGTCATGTGATTTCAGCAAACAAGGCTTCGTCATACTGTTTTGAACGTTTGAAAGTTCCGACCGAAGGGTGTTTCCACCATGGATTAAAAATAAAAATGGTACTTGCGAATTTTTATTGTCAGATAAAAAGTCGCAAGTACCGTTTTTATTTTTAATTTCAACTTTTTTTTCTCTGAGATATATTTAGATATAAACTCAGAATTGTGAGATATAAACTCGCAAATTGCAAGAAAAAAAAGCCAGAACTGTGAGAAATCAACTCACAATTGCGTGGAAAACAAGTCAGAATTCTGACATAAAAAGTCGCAATTAACTTTTTTTTATTATTATTCAGTGGCTTCTATTGTTTCCATTTTTGATTTGGTGAACCCATGAACGGGTTTGATCTCGGTATGTTTTATAGTGTAGATTTAATTTCAATTACTTTAATGAATTTTCATACTTATGCATGTATAATACAACAAGGATAAGTTAAAAAGTAAGAAAGTTAATTGTTTCTAATTGGCCAAGCCCAGCCTAATGACACCTTTACATTTACATAAGAACCTTTACATTTAATGAAATTTAATTACTTGTAGATTACATTTAATAGTTTACACTTTCATGAAAACATTTGCACCCTTTGTAAAGGGTGTAATTATACGTTTGGGCCGTTTTTACCAGCAGTTGGCGACATATTGTGATGTTTCGAGCGCTTCAAAACATTGAATCATTTTGCAAAGAAATTGGGTTAATTGATTCAGTTTCGAAAAGCATAGTTTCTTCAGTGACTAATTAAAAGCATTCAATTGCTCAGTCAATGCAAAATATACCCCATTGTCAATTGTTAATGAACCTGCCCTGTCTTATGCACGATTTATCTGCGCGAGGCAACAAGCTTCCAATGAATGCAAAACTGGGAAATGACGCAAAAAAAACATAACACAGCCAATCAGAACAATTTACTCAGTTTGCTAGCTGCTCTCTCGCACACAAAAAACTGCACAGCGTAAAGCACATACCTTGCATTTCCATGACATCCGCGATGCTTCTCCAGACGCCACCCATTATCATGTTGAGTTTGGTAAAATAAAAATAAAAAATATTTTTCATCAAAATGTAGCCTAACTTTGCCACTGCAATAATGACCTTTCTTAACAGTGACGTAATCAAGACGAGGAAAGGAAAAATTATATTAACTAATAATATAGTTTCAACCCTCACCAAACATGTCCTATGCAATGTAGCCTATAGGCTAACATAAAAACGAATTGATTTAATTGTTTTGCTCACATTACAGAAGTCAAAATGCACTTAATGCTGTTTTATATTCTCTATAATATGCAGATATTAAAATGCACATTACAAGAAAAAGGACTCAGGGAAATAATTTTTGTGTTTGTGAACAGAATCATGAGTTTGTGGACGAGCGTCTGTATGAACAGGGGTACCTGCAGACAGCACTGCAGAACTTCCCATCGCAGAGTCCATCTCTCTCCAGTGAAGAGGGCATCACGGGCACCTGCTGCTCTCGGAGAACCAAGAAGAACATCCAGGCTCTCAATGCCACACACACACACTCACACACGCACAACCTACAGGAGCTTAGCGCCTTACACATCCATTGTGGGGAACAGCAACCACTCAACACCAGGTTAGCACTCCTTCCTCATAAAGACACCCACATGTCGTAAGAGTTGATTTTTATTTTTATATGATATGAAGGTCACATGACAGCTGTTATAAAAAGTCGGCATGAAACAGAAGTTGTGATAGTCTTTTCTAGTGCGATGTAGCTATATCCAAGCTTCTCTCGTTTGAGGAGTTGATTTTGTCCATGGGGAATTGATTGGATGTTTGCTATTGCTGTGATCTCAAGTGAGTGACAGGTTGTCCTGCCCTCACGCCAGTAAACTTGAGAGAGGAGAGGAGATGTCATTGCATGAGTGAGGGGAAGTTATTTTGATTAAAGATTATGAGGATACTTGAGTTAAAAAAAAGATGTGCATGGATAAATCATTTATAATAAATACTGCAATATTCCATAAAAAAAAAAAAAAATTGATTTCATGGTGACTAACATACTTTTTAAATTCTTTAGATTTGATTGTTTACCGTCACAAGTATGCAAATTTATCATAAAAATATGAATTGCTAAATGTAAAATTTATGACAATTTAAACAAATAAAAGTAAATATAAACCATTTTAAAGGTGACCTATAATGCCCCTTTTTACAAGATGTAATGTAAGTCTCTGGTGTCCCCAGAATGTGTCTGTGAAGTTTCAGCTCAAAATACCCCACAGATCATTTATTATAGCTTGTTAAATTTGCCCCTATTTGGGTGTGAGCAAAAACATGCCGTTTTTGTGTGTCTCTTTAAATGCAAATGAGCTGCTGCTCACGCCCCCCTTTCCAGAAGAGTGCAGAGCTTTAAGAGCTCACACTACGGTTGCTCAACAACAACAAAGCTGGAGAATCTCACGCGGCCAAAATGACGATTGTCAGTAACGGTGTTCAGCCTTAAGCCGGGTGCACACTGTGCAATTTATAATAGTTCTTTAGGATTGTTGCTTGTCAGACTGTACGAACATTATCCTCATGTCACACTGTGGGATCTCAGCTGTTCTATATGTCAGACTGTACAACAGTCAAGACGCGTTAAAAACAGACGCACGCATGAAAACTTGTCCGGAGTTTTACATCATCAACCCACACACATTCGGTGACTGTGAGCTGCATTACACGCGGGACTGAAATGGTGGCTAACAAAGACTCTAGCGTTAATTTTGATCACGGCGTGTCTTGAAAAACGAAGACAATTTGACATTTGTCGTAGGAGAAGTCACACTGCAGGACTGTGCGCCAAATCTTCCGACGCTGCCAGAATTTCGTCGGAGGTAAAATTTGATCGCAACGGTCATTAATCGGCTGTCAGTGAGCATGTCAAACTAACGATCAAAGACTACAGATTTTAACCTAGGATTATAGGAATCTTTTAGGATTCTCAAAATTTGTCAAATCGTGGCCAAAATCGCACAGTGTGAACCCTGCTTTACGTTTAAACCGGAGTCGGAAACTAATGGAGAGACTCAGGAAGAAGTTACAACTTTTAGAATGCATCTGGATGTTTCTGAATAGTTAGTGAATAAATTTATGTAGTTGCTGTGGAGTTGATTCAACTCATCGACTAGCATGTGCCATCATGCTAATCTTTTGTGTAAATCTAGCGTTGAATTGACCCTCGTTTGTGAAGCAGTCCGGCGTAAATTGACGGCATGGTAACAACACTCTACTACAACAACTCTTCCTCTTCTCTAAAGCAGCCCAACATGGCCTCGCCCTTTGTTGTGTGTTCCCGGGGGCAGGGTTTATGTAAATTTTGGGGTTTGTGATGTCACCAACCCTGGAAGAAGCTCATTGTAGTCCCTAGCCATTTGTTGTAGTCCTTAAAAATGTAATCTCCCTTTTCTTTGAACTTGTAACTTTGCAGATGTTGTTTATGCTCAAACAGCAACATTACACACTAACTAAAGTTAAAAACTGAAATCATAATCAAGGACCCCTTTAGTATTATTAGGGTCTCATGGGACCCCAAACATAAAAAGTAGGCCTACAGTCAGTCTCAACAGAATGTGAAGGTTTAAAAGGTAAATATCACATGTGAACAGCATATTTTGTGTGTCATTTCCAAGCAAGCTCTAATTTCTTTCAAATAACGCAAAAAAATAATTGTATTCATTTTTGTGTTTAGGATGTATGAAATGCTATTTATGAAATTAGCCTTAGTAGAGTAATTAAATAAACAAGTTAGTGTGTGAAAAGAGTTCTAAGACCTCTTTCTCTCTGTCTCAGTCGTTCCAGTCTCAATCTGATGTCGGATGAATCAGGGAGTCTGAACTGCAAGAGCAGTGGACTGGTTACCACGGCAATCATCAGTATCCCAACCCCTCCCTCAAACAACTCTCGAGGCAGTCCCGACGCTCCACCCCCTCCAAACCCAGACGCTCCGCCTCTTCTGAACCCTGGCTCTGATGTGGTGAAAATCTCTGCGCTGTAGGAGAAAACAGAACTCAGGAAGAGAAACTGATGAGTAGCCTGCCCCCTAGTGGGAGAAGAAGTGCACTGACTCAGACTCTCTAAAAGAAATAAAAGAACAACATTGATGCGTCTGTGTAAATGAGAGAGGAAGGACGGCCATGAGTATTCAATCACTCTCCATCAGGACTGATAAAGATGAGGGTGTCACTGCAGTGTCACTGTGCATAAAACATTTCTCCTTCTTTTTCCTCCTAGTTTTCTGTTGGGTCATACTGTTTTTTTAAATCGTCGGAAAGATTAATATTTTGACTAGAGATGGAGGCAAGAGGTCGAGTTTTGTTTTCATCCGAGAATCTTGTTTGTTTATTATCTGTTCCAACATCGCAGACAGCCTCTTAAAGCCTCGGCTTTCTTTATCCAAATTATGTTGTTTTGATCTAGAGTAATTCCTAAAGGATAAGAGAAAATCTACTTTAGAGTCTGAGGGAGACTATATGAGGGCGACAGTGTTTCTTAGACCATGCTAAGTTTTTATTTTTGGAATATTTGGTCAGAGTTAGGTCTAACTTGAATGTTTCTGCCCCGCGTGTATGTGTGCGTGTGTGAATTACTGAATCGTCCCTCAAAATTTCAGCCTCTCACACAGTTCGTGCCTCTCAGGGGGAAGAGAGTTCCCTTCTTCTTTAAGCCACTGTCTCTCCCTGAGTCCAAAACATTGAGCCGACTTTGTAACGTTAGTTGTGACCTATCAAGCATTACTATGTAATATAGAACCAAAAAAAAGAGAGAAAGAATCATGAAAGTGTTTTTAAAACTCTGTGACTACAAGCACAAGGCGTCGCTGAGATTTTGTGATTACAATGTGTATCAAGCCTTGGTTTAACTGTGAATATTGTTGATAGAATATTTTGTAATATTTAGCCATTGTTTGGCGAAACCAGAGCAGCTGCCTACCCCGCCCCTTTTTGTCCGCCCCGCCCTTTTATGTCTGCCCCGCCCCTTTCCTCTGTCCACTGCTGGCCTGCTTCCTGTAGTTGTTCTAATCTAAGTGTTATTGTCATTATCGCTCAATGGGTATTTAAAAATGTGTCTAGTTTGCGTAAAACTACATGGGTAGGAAACTTTTGATGTTTGTGTTTTTCATTAACAGTGAATGTTTTCGTTAACTCTAGATTTTGAGTCACACGTTGCTGTTAGAGGAGAAACGGTCAATCGTACAAACCAATTAGAGATATTTTCCACCTCTTTTCTCTCCCTCTAAACTCCCTCATTTTTTGTCGTCTTTTTTTTTTTTGTCAGCCATGTTCAGGAGAATGGCACTGCCAATGAGATAGTTCAAATTTGTTGTCATGTAGTGGAAAGACCGTTTCGTCTGTGTCGTTTACTATTCCCAATCCTATTCTCAAAACTGCCAGCAATCAACCACATGTCCCCCTGAGCTCTGCCTTTTGTACCATAATCCCCATCCCAGGACTCTAAACCCCACCTATCCTCTTAAAACCCCACTCACTTGTGCCTCTTACACCAGCATACATAGAAAGTGACCCCCTCCCCTCAGGACGTTATTGCTCCAGGGCCACTGAGTTTTAGTGTTCAGTGCAATGAAACACACTAGACCTCATAAAAAACACATTTAAAGGGATAGTTCACCCAAAAATGAAAATTCTGTCATCATTTACTCACCCTCAAGTTGAAACCTTTATAAATTTCTTTGTTGTATGTTTGTAACCAAGCAGATCTCGCCCCCCTTTGACTACCATAGTAGGAAAACATGTTTTAAAAAAGTCTTGACTTGCCACAATTCCAATTGTCTCTTTTCATCACGTTAGCCACATGCAGCTCTGGTGTCATTTCGGTGCATTTTTGTTTATTTCGGTGGAACAATAAAATTACCTTCTATCAGATCAAGCAGATCTCGCCCCCCATTGACTACCATAGTAGGAAAACATTTTTTTAAAAAGGATTAGGGTTATTTAGAAGAATGTTTGTAACCAAGCAGATCACGCCCCTCATTTCACTTCCATCTTCCCTACTATGGCAGTCAATGGGAGGGCGAGATCTGCTTGGTTACAAACATTCTTCCAAATATCTTCCTTTGTGTACAGCAGAACAAAGACATTTATACAGGTTTGGAACAACTTGAGGGGGGAGTAAATGATAACAGAATTTTCATTTTTGGGTGAACTATCCCTTTAATCTTGGTTTAAGCCCCTTTTAGATAGAATAAGCCATATTTTCCAGAAAGAAAAAAAAATCTGATTCAATAATTGCATAACAGATAAAAACCTATACTTGAACTTTAAAGCCGAAGTGGATGTCCAGTTACATAAACGTGAAAAGAGTTGTTGGACATGACATCAGTATTACAGGGAAAAGCACATTGTGATATTTAGGAAAATCAGGGTATCCGGCCCACACCATTCTTATGAAAATCTTACCAAAATGTTCTTTGATGGCCCATGTGTTCATACGATGGCTATCCTGTTTGTTGTACATACGATCCATAACAAACCTCTAATGATTCTCTTTTTATGGTCCCAAATGATGTTTGTGATTTATTGACTTTCATAAGTGTACATAATAGATGGGAAATATAGAAATGATCTAATGTTTAATTAATCAGAAGGGAAAGTGTGGCCAATATATTCTAAATTTTAAGATAATAAATGTTGAGTATTGGATCACCTGTGGTCAATGGCGAGCAGTAATGTGTTCGAGTTACTTTCTTTTGCTTTGTCTTGCTTTGTCTTTATATCCAGCCCAGCAGGGGACACTACAAAACCATCAATGTAATAGCAGTGAATCTAGAATCCTAACAGCTTTGTAATCATTCATTTGTGCAGTCCATTCAGATGACAGAACTGGTTGTTTTGAATATATTACCAAGTGGAGATCTGTATGTGCGCATCTACATACCGTTCGAGGGTCTTCTTTCTTCCTCTGTGTGTCTGTGCTTGTTTAACTCTTTTACTCTCTTTGCTTCGGTTTTTTTGAGATAGTCATGTTGTTCTATTCAGCAGATTCCTGTTCACTGTCAGATGTTAAATATTATTTATGATCTTGTCTTGTGTCACAGTTGTGAAACGCCTGATAAATGAATTGTATCTGCCACAAATCCATCTGCTGTTTATTCAGTTCCTCTGACAATGCCGAACCGTGATCTGACAGCAGCTTAATGATGAAATCACATAAACTCATAACAATATTTTGGAGCTGAAATAAAGTATAGATATGACATCATGACTAATAAGTCAGACGGGATGCAGAAACAAGCTGCAGCTGAAAAAGAAATCCAGCTGGGTCTTTCAGACTCCGTCTTAAACCGTCTTAAAATTTATCTGAGCACCTCAAACATATAATTTGCTTCTCACAATAAATCATTCTGTATGAAAATATCATCCATCATTTAAAACACAATACTGCCACAATTCCAATTGTCTCTTTTCGTCACATTAGCCACATGCAGCTCTGGTGACATGAGTAATCTAGGTGCATTTTTGTTTATTTCAGTAGAAAAAAAAAAACAATTGTAACAATAAAATTACCTTCTATCCTGGACATACATTATGGGTAGGTAAATCAGTGGACTTGTGAAATCCTAAATTACTGTCTAAATGTATTTATATTTACCTAATATACTGACTAACATTTTACAATGCAGTTTACAGTATGCTTTATAGATTCATAGCAGATTAATGAAATATTTGATTTACATGATCGTGTTTTTAAAGTTATCAAGCCTTGTAAATCAGATACCTTAAAGGGACAGTTCTCCCAAAATGTTAATTCAATCATTAATTTTCAAACCTGTTTGGCTTTCATATTTTGAATAATGTTCGTAACCAAACAGTTTTGATAACCACTGATTTTCATTCTATGGATGAAAAAATTAAAAACACTGATATATTTCTTAAAATATCTTCATATGCTCCACAGAAGATTAGAAAGTCATTCAGGTTTGGAACGACGAAAGACAAGTAAATGATGACAGACATGTTATTTTTGGGTGAACTATACCTTTAAGGGCACACGTGTGACATAATTTCATTTATCTTCACTAAATGTTGATATAAAATCTTACATAAACATTAAAATGTAAATATGTTAGTTTCATCATGACACTTCTCACATGAATCTATATCAACTAATGACCTCTGGCGTTAAATAGGCTAGTGAAATAGCCTAATATAAATGAATCACCCGCATCACGATTTAAAAAAAAAAAAAATGCAGGCCTACTTTACCATCGAGCGTTTAGGAAAGTTTCCTATCGCTTTAATTGCTCCGGTCGATCAGTAGGATGTTATTCATGAGTGTGTTCGGGAGTAATTTGTGGATTTGTGAACGCAGCTGTCTGTGAAGCAGCGTGTAAATGAGCGGCTCCACTGTTGCAGGGACACATGTCACAACCAGCGCACACGTGCGCAGCTCGCGCAGCAACCAGCGCTACAAAACACAAACACAAAAAATTATCTGTAATTTCTGAACAAAATGATTTTTGTCAGTTAAATTTTTAAAAAAATATATACATCCAAAATGAGAAAAAGTCTGCATTTTTCTAACTGAATCCATTTTCTTAATGTAATTTAGGCTAGCCTATATTATCAGCTTAACAATTTTAGTCAAAACTTAAATTAAAAAACAAAATGCAAATGTGGACAACTGAACTTGGCTGTCCGTTATCTTAAACATTTTATTCATTTTCTAAATAAACAAACCGTGTTCTCAAAGTTTTCAGTGCTCTCTCTAATCTAATATCAGATAAATGAATTCATACTTGATTCTGTCTGCAGTCCTCACACATGTTCAGCGCGAGGATAATAAAGAGTGGAGCCCAGAACACAGTGGCCGTGATGATAACGTAGCCGAACCTCTTCGCCACGCGGCCCTCCAACCTCTTCTTGCCCAGCTCTCGGGCCGCTGGTGTCAGAATACACACCGCGCCAGATATGCGTGGTGCCGCGTGCTGATTCCCCGAGGAGCTGTCAGGTTTTTGATGGCGCGCGGTTGCTGAAGGGGCCACACGGTCCCATCCAGGGAGGTGTCTTCCAAAGTAAGGTTTAAACTGCACACCTGTGTCAGTTATTTTGTTGGTATGCTGTCTCACAACAGAAAAGATGAGGAAATAGTGAATGATTATCAGTATCAGAGACAAACCCCAGACAGGAAGCAGCACGTACACAGTAAAGGGGTCCGCGCGTGACCCTGGTGATCTTTGTAAATGCTGGCACGTCACGTAGCAGGAATTATCACACATTGTCAGCGACAGAACTGCGATAAAAAGCCCACAAACCCAGATAAACAAAATCCATATTCCTATTTTCTCGTTTCTCTTCTTGAAGGGAAAGGCGATGGTCAAGAATCTCTCCACGCTTATGAGCACGAGCGTCAGAAACTGCACACCGCTGCACAGAGAGAAAGTGAACTGCTGAAGGCAACACGGGAAGAGCCCAACCGAGTCTCCTACGATTAAAGACACTAAAAACACCGGTGAATCTAAAGAACACCTGAGAAGAGCCACGGCGGATAAATTCAACAGCAGCGCGTTGTTGGATGTCTGCAAACTTTTGCTTTTAAGAACAGCGCAGAAAACAAGCACGTTTCCTGAGGTTCCGAACAAAAATGTCAAACTAAGGAGAAAGGAATTAAAGATCAGAAAGCGCGTGCTGGGTGGCTCATTCCCGTATGTTGTACTCAAATTAGGTGTTATATTTCCCATCGCATAAACTTGCATGTTCAAGTTACATGTCTGACTGTGTCCTACATGTTCAATTCAGGTGCAGTTAGGGGGTTGAATGAGTTTAAGACCCTTCTGACTCCCCCATCCCACTCTTATTTCCCCCATCTCATCCTAATTGACCTTTATTTTCAAGTGGACCAGCAATTATTCCATAAAACAACAATTTGCACAAGGGCAAATAGGCTATGAGACATGAAGCAAAGGCCAAGGTCTTTTTTAGGCTCTTATTACTCTCAAAGAGTTTTCACAATTATTCCGCTTATTACACGGCTACTTGCTTACTAAATGAATAAATACACAAACAAACAAACAAATATTAATTTGAGTTTAAATTATGTTGTGAGAAGAAAAGCAGCTTCCAGGAACACTCAGTCTCCTTGTCAGAAACCTAATTATCAACCTGTCTGTGATTATTTTGCAATAAAGACAGTCTGACTCACACATTAGGCTACACATCTTCTTACCAAACACATAAACGGACATAAAAGGTTGATTTGAGTTGACATTAACATTTAATGCTTTAAAGGGTTAGTTTACCCAAAAATGAAATTTGTCATTAATTACTCGCCCTCATGTTGTTCCAAACCTGCAAGACCTTCGTTCATCTTAGAAACACAAATCCGAGAGGTTTTTTATCTCCCATAGAAAGCAACGAAATTATCACATTCAAGGTCCAGAGAAGTAGTAAAGACATCGTTAAAATAGTCAACGTGACTGCAGTGGTTCAGCCTTAATGTTATGAAGTGACAAGAATACTTTTTGTGCGCAAAAACAAAAATAATTACTTTATTCAACAATTTTTCCTCTTCCCTGTCGGTCTCCTACGCAGTTGACGCAGTGCAGGCTTCCATGTTTACGTCCGAACACCGGCTCAGTATTGGCCGACGCTGTTCACGTGAGCACCACAATGCATGCATGTGATGCTGACACAGGAGCCGGCCAATACAGTCAGCGTTCAGACATAAACATGGAAGTTTTGCACTGCGTAGGAGACTGACAGGGAAGAGGAAACAATTTTTTGTTTGTTTTTGTGCACAAAAAGTATTCTTGTTGCTTCATGTCATTAAGGTTTAACCACTGTAGTCACGTTGACTATTTTAAAGATGTTTTTACTACCTTTCTGGACCTCAAAAGGTACAATGACATTGCTGCCTGCGTGGTTCAAACACCCACGGATTTCATCAAAAATATCCAAATTTGTGTTCTGAAAATGAACGAAGGTCTTACGGGTTTGGGGCGACACGAGGGTGAGTACTTAATGACAAAGTCAACTAACACTTTAATTATTTTAGAAGTTTGCTTAGAGACTGCAGGGACACAGAACGTGAACAAACACTAAATATTTAGGGAAAACAGGTTTATAGCTACATTGGAGAACAGTCATTATTCTTTCAAACATTGAAATTGACCAATCAGAATGAATTATTCCAGAGCACCACATCCTAAGGTGGCTGTATTGCTAAACACAGCTCGAACGATCCTTGTCTTTTCGTAAATTGGTCTAGAAAGGTCATTTAACCCTTTATTCTTGTATTATTGCTTAGTCCCTTTGCTTATTCTGGAGGTCTTTGATTTGGAGAGCAATCGCAGCTAATCAGTCCCATCATCCAGCAGGATATTCAGATTAGTGGGCGTGGCTTCTCTGATTGCAGCTAAAAACAATTAAAAAAAATTATATTTCCATGTGCAAAATCTACATTATGGTGTCATAATGATAGTTTCAAAAAAAAAAAATGTATATAACTGCAGTTAAAATATTTACAATGATTTGATTTCAATTAACATTTTAAGAATTCATTTTTATTAGAGAACTACATGAATATGTACACAATGCAAATGGGAACAGTACAAAGGCCAAAAGCCATATGCATGATAATACCAACAACTTTTAGTGCTTCATCATTTCATTCATGTAGACAGAATTCATATAAAACGCAGTCATCCAGTTATAGGGTGAATGGTGATAATATGAATTGTAATATTCAACCCAGGCTCTGTATGAACTCCAATAATCCTGCCCAGCCACTTCCTCTTCTAGTTCATCAGTCTCGTCCTTTCTCCGCTTCTGTCCTGCTGAGGCAGCCTTTCTACTGGATTTGGAGGTTGCTCGGTGTTTCTGAGGAGGGCTGTGGTGGCGAGCAGGATTCTGGGATTGAGGCTTACTAGGCCTTTGCTTGTGTCCGCTGGACTGTTGTGACACTCTGGCTGAAGGTAAAGAGGATTCGTTTGATTCCGGACGATTGTGTACATGCGAGTCTGGAAGAGCAATTGTGTGATGTGAAGACCTGTTGGGCACAGAAGAGCTTGATTCACTTTCTACCTCCATCTCAGACTCTGAAGAGGAATCATCAGATGACACGGAAGCAGTCTTTTGTTCAGGGGACAACTCAGAATTCTCCTGGGGTGGAGGAAGATCTTGATAGGACTGTGATTCTTCTACAACATATGATTTATAAGCCTCATTATTGTCATGGCTGTTATGCAGTCCATTAACTGCATCTTGACTCCTGTTGAAATCATCATACTGGTGAATAAATTCAACAGATCTTCCCAGACCTTCTGTTATGAAGGTCTCATAATCTGCTACAGCCTCGTTGAAGGTCATAACCTTTTGTGCATGCAACTTAAATGAGGATAGTGGAGGAATTCTGGGAAGGGTGTCATTCTGCTCTCTCCGAGTAGGATTCGAGTCACGTTGGAGGTTTGTAGCAGGTGGTAATGGTTTTTGCCTCTCAGGTTTGGGAGAGTGATTTTTAGCCTTGTTTTCAGATCCACGGTAGGATTTATCACCTGTTGCCCTTTCTGTGATGACCGCAGATATGTGAGACTCTCCGCAGGGTTTAGATGTCGTCTGTTCAGCTTTAGCTTGTTTCTTCTTCTTCTCTGGTTTGGGAACATCAGGAATTTTGTGAGTGGGTTTTGAAGGAGGTTCAATTATCACGTCCCAGTCACAAGCCTCTTCCATGATCCCTGGAGGGATTGGATCTGTGAAAGAAATATAAAATCTATGAATTTGAACACACATCATAGGGAAACAAGTTTAACAGCCTTAACTTTAAGTTAAAAGGAATATTCCAGGTTCCAGACAAGTTAAATTCATCAAACAGCACTTGTGGTATAATGCTGATCGGCACAAAACATTTTTTTTCTTACAAAAAAAAAAAAAAAAATATTTTTTTAGAGGATTTAAAAGCAAAAAAGCTTATAATTACATAAAGGCCTTTTTTATTTTGATGGTGTTGTGTTGTATTAAGTTAACTAATACAAAAAGCATGTTAAAACGCATATTATGTCTTCTGGATATATTATAGTGAGCATTTTAATATCATTAGGAGGTTCAAGCGCAAATTATTATTATTCCACCGTAAAACTAATCAAGCAGACCAAACCTAAGGCCTAGAGACTTGAAATTTGGCCAGATAGGTCTCAATTTGGGAAGAGGTTGACAAAGCATCTCCTCGATCAGCCTGATAGTGGCGCTACAGTGACAAAAAAAAATTGACAAAAATGGCCATAACTTTTTCCGCCATTTTGAATTTTGTCCAAAACCTACTTTTGCAAACTAGTCCTAGGTATTTCGCCCAATCAGAACCAAACCAGTGCAGCAATATACTATGTAGTCTGAATATCAATAATTATCCAAAAATAGTTGAAATTTCGACTCAGGGGTGCCAAAACGTTCATAGTAGGTACTTCGTACTTTTACTAAAATGGCTATAACATTGTAATGCTATAAAGGAATGAGATATTGCCACCAAACTCAGTACACATATGTACAAGCTCAATCTGAGGTCACAGTTAAAAAAAAAAAAAAAAAAGTGGCTTTGGCCACTTGGTGTCACTATAAAATGAAAAAACATGAAAATGGCTATAACTACACTACCCTTTGATTGACTTGAAACCTGTGATACTTGAAAAATGGCATGCAGTGTCTTTGTCCAAGGTGACATGATAGTCTATGACTGGGGTGTCCAACCCTGCTCCTGGAGGGCCACTCTCCTGCAAAGTTTAGCTCCAACCCCAATTAAAGACACCTGAACCAGCTAATCAAGATCTTACTAGGCATACTAGAAACTTCCAGGCAGGTGTGTTGAAGCAAGTTGGAGTTTGTCTCCGCAGGACACTGGCCCTCCAGGACCAAGTTTGGACACCCCTGGTCTGAGGACATTCGAGTTTTCTCGAAAAAAATGACTGTCATCAACCAATAAAGTTTGTAATCACACCAAGTTTCACACATACACACAATATGCATTTCATGTTAGATCTCCTCATTCTGATTAAATTTGCCTCAAGAGCCACTGCTGTCAATCAAATCGTTCATTAAATATTTGCAATCATTGAAAAAAAAAAAAAAAAAAAAAAAAAAAAAAAAAAAAACTACTTTTGCGAACTAGTTCTAGGTTTTTAGCTTCGGAGCGTTATGAATCAGCGTGTCGAATCAGCGGTTTGGAGCGCCAAAGTCACGTGATTTCAGCAGTTTGGCGGTTTGACACGCGATCCGAAACGCTGATTCGTAACGCTCCGAAGCTTCCTGAAGCAGTGTTTTGAAAACGACCATCACATTTTGTTTTTTTTTGGCGCACCAAAAATATTCTCGTCGCTTTAGAATATTAATATTGAACCACTGTACTCACATGAACTGATTTAAATATGTTTTTTGTACATTAATGGATCTTGAGAGAGGAAATGTCATTGCTGGCTATGGAGGCCTCACTGAGCCATCGGAGTTCAACAAAAACATCTTAATTTGTGTTCCGAAGATTAACGAAGGTCTTACGGGTGTGGGACGCCATGAGGGTGAGTAATAAATGACATTATTTCCATTTTGGGGTGAACCAACCCTTTAAATGATAGATGACTATAAAAAGTTTTATTTCCTCTGTACCTGGTAAATGAGTAAGATTCAGAGAGCATTTCTGAGCAATGGCCATCATCTTGTTCTCCTCCTCTCCATGGCAACAGTAGGTCACAGCAACCCCTAGAGTGCCTGAAACACAATAGACAGGTCACGGTCAAAGGAAAGATTTCCTTTGCTAATTGTGTCCATTTCTAAAATTCTGATGAGAATGAAGATTGAGTTGATCCACAACAACATCACGTTCAGGTTGCAATTATGAATTCTGATTCTGGAGTGCTGCGGTCATTAAAAAGCTCTTGATGAGTTTGAGTTTAGCAACTAATTATGCTACTGATTGCTGTAGTTGCCCTTTCAGACTCTGACCCCTGCTAGACTGTCTCAGAGCAGATGATCTCTGATTAAGCACTCTCATGTAAATGCCCAAGACACACATTAATTAAAACCAAAGAGAAGTGGCTTCACATATATTGGTGCTTAATTGTTTTATAATTGAACACACCAAATCGTCCAGCGCGACCAATACGGTGCATGTAGGTCTCCCAGTCCTGAGGAACATCCAGATTAATCACCAAGTTCACCTTCTCAGCATCAATACCACGTGACGTCTGTGGAAGAGAGAGATTGATACGAAAGGAAATGTTACTTGGGTATTAAACATTGGGTACTTTCCAGTGTAGGTGTTATAATAGGTTGAAATCCTCACCAGATCAGTGGATATTAAAACTCGACACTGATACTGCTTCAGCTTCCACATCGCCTCTAACCTCTGGTCTTGACTTAAACCACCTACATAGAAAACAAACACATCAAAGGGTTTAAACATAATAACCATTAATAATAATGGCT
The DNA here is from genome assembly GCF_019924925.1 of Ctenopharyngodon idella. Lineage (NCBI taxonomy): Eukaryota > Metazoa > Chordata > Actinopteri > Cypriniformes > Xenocyprididae > Ctenopharyngodon > Ctenopharyngodon idella. The sequence continues at coordinate 18,795,721 of NC_067227.1, forward strand.
TTCATACATTTACATGCCCACGTTCTAAATTCTTTCTAAAATCATTCTGATCCTAGTGAACTGCCTATGGAGGCTGCATTTTAAGGCATTACATGCACACACCCAACTTCATAAAGGCAACCTTATCATAGTCCTAAGTAGGGTTGTCAAAAGTACAGACTTCGGTACCATTATATCTATATTATATCAATATATCAACATATCTGTTGAGCGTGTGAAGACAATGGCCAATCAGAGGGTGTTTAAGAATTCGCTCAACAGCGCTCAAAATTCTAGGGGGAAATGCTGGTATTGTCACATTTTTAAAATTTCAGAACCGACAAATGTTAAAAATGTGACGATACCAGCATTTCCCCCTAGCATTTTGAGTACTGTTGAGCGGATTCTTAAACAACTCTGATTGGCCATTGTGTTCACACGCTCAACAGATATGTCTGTAATCGGCTACAATGATCAAGGCTTGAAAACATGTAAAATAGACATCTTTGATGTTGCTCCCGTGTGTATCTGTGTAAGCTCTCCTTGAAGAGCATCAAAGATGTCTATTTACAACATGTTTTTGAAGTGTTGATCATTTGTAGCCAATCACAGACATATCTGTTGAGCGCATAAATACAATGGCCAATCAGAGGTTTAAGAATATGCTCAACAGCGCTCAAAATGCTAGGGGGAAATACTGGTATCGTCACATTTTTTAAATTTCAGTACCGACTTGGTACCGAAGTCTGTGATTTTGACAACCGTAGTCCGAACACCTTTCTTTTTGTTCAAATTCAGGTAGCGTCGCACATATCCTTCACGTAGAAGGCCATTTCAGACTGCAATGTGAGGAAAATGTTATTAAAATGTAGAATTAGAAATACTGAATACTGAAAAGTATCATTTTTTTCTCATTTTTGTAGGCATTTTATTTTTATTCTTGCATTAGAGTATTGAAAAGAGTATTAAAATCAATTGCATATCTGAATTATACAAAAAAAAATGGATTTGAGTTCCACTGTGCTGCTTTTCCATTACTTTTATACTTAATACTATACTTAAACATGCACTAGATGGACCGATTGTTAAAAAAAAAAAAAAAAAAAAAAAAAAAAAAAAAAAAAAGAAAATGCCCAGCACTTGAAAAAAATTCTATTCAACTTTTATGAACTTCAATTACAAAACTGAATCAAGATCAGTTACAACCATACATTTAATACTAGTTAGTTGACTCAAAAAGGCAAAAAGGCGGATCAAACCCACACAGTATCAAAAAGTTTCAAAATAGTGTAATATAACAAAGCACTAACTGAATTCAAAACAAAAGATTTGTAAAGGTATTGAAGCTTTGTGAAGCAGTGTATCAAACATACTCATGACTACAAATCATTCACTGAACAGTTGAAAGCTGCCATAAAAGTAAAAGCATGTTCAGTAGACATTAGTTTTTGAGACTGAAGGTGAAACTCACCTGAGATGCAGACCGCAGGCAAACCTTTAGAGGAGAGGATATCAGCCAGGTGCTGAGCTCTGCAGAACAACAGCTCAACTCAGTCTTTCATTACTTTCAATTAAGATCACAACACTTTTGGTAAAAGAAGTCTATGAACAAAAATGCACTGTAACAGTATCTGTTAAGATGTGGTCACATTTACTGTTGCTCTGTGAAATTTTGCTGGCGAAATCATTTAAATAGGAATCTGTGTGATTGGAAGTTTTGCTCAAATGCAGAAAAGTTCCCCATGCAGATTTTGCTCATATTCAAGTTGGTCACTGAATTCACAGAACAGAAAGCTGCTTGGTTTGAAAGTAACTTGTTTGAACTGTGCTTTATACATCTCTACGCAATTGACAATGGGCATTTTTTGCAAATGTGATCGCAGCTTTACTCTTATCAGAGTGAATGTTTTCAGAATAATGGAAGTAACTGGAAAGGTGTGGAGGGAGCAACTCTTGCCTGGTATGGAGGTTCGAGAACACCAACGCTTGGTTAAATGGGATTTTGCTGAAAAGTTCAAGAAGACTCTGAACCTTCTCCTCAAAGATTTTATGGGACAATGAATGAGACGGAACAATCTTATAGTACTGTTTTAGTCCTGAAGGAGAGAGTACAACACAAGAATGACACTGTTATCACGCATAAACTGTTTCAATTCAGATTTTAAAGGGTATTTAAACAAAGAAACAAATCAGAAAGCACTGCAGACTGACCAAGGAGTCCAGGGTCTGTTGGGTTCAGTCGCACAAACGTCGGCTCTCTCATGTATCTTGACAGATGTTGTGCTAAAGATTCTGGGTAGGTGGCAGAAAGGGCCAACATTTGTTTATTTGCTGGTAGAGAGGAGAAGATCCAGCTAACACAGAAAACAAAGATCAGTTAACTCTAACCAGTTGAATTAAACACAGAAAAGTCTCTGAATCAAATTCACCAATTCAACTCTTACTTGATCTGCTCCTGAAAGCTGCTGCTGCTGTCGTCCTCTAGCAGTTTATCAGCCTCATCCAAAACAAACAAGCGAATGGAGGACGTAATCAGGGCTTCCAATTCAATTAGCTGCTTAATACGACCTACAAATACAACACCACTTCATCAATACTAGTACTTCTTAAGATAATCTTAAGAACACCTAAGTGTACTCAACTGTGCTATTTTGAGACATCATGAATATGAACTAAAATGTGCTTTTAACATACTGTCTCTGTATTAAAAAACAAGTTAGGTGAGGTTAGGTTTAACGACAAAAAAAAACAAGTTTTACACGGCTCCGGTGGGTTAATAAAAGCCTTCTGAAGCGAAGCGTTTGAGTAAGAAAAATATTCATATTTAAAACTTTAAAGACTAAAATAACTAGCTTCCGGCAGACGGCCGTATGGACGTCGACTTGCGGCAAAAGAGTAACCCCTGACGCGATGGAGTAGCGTAAGCTTTGACGCCTCTCACTGTTCAAACAAATAGGGCTGGGCAACAAACTCAAGCTCCTCTTCTCTTATATCGAAATCCTCCGACATTACTCTTTAAAAATTCTCGTTTTAGACTTCTAATTTTAGACACTAATTCGTGACTGGTGTTTTGTTTTGCTCTCTCCTCTGCGCTTCGGCATTCAGCAATACGTCATGCGTCGGGTCAAAGGTCACTCTTTTGCCATAAATTGATGCATACGGCCGTCTGCCGGAAGCTAGTTATTTAAAGTTTTAAATTTGGATATTTTTCTTACACAAACGCATCTCTTCGCTTCAGAAGACCTTTATTAACCCCCCAGAGCCGTGTGGATATCATTTATGATGGATGGATGCACTTTTTTTGTGCTTCAAAATCTCATCCTCTATTTACTGCCATTATAAAGCTTGGAAGAGGCAGGACATTATTTAATATAACTCCAATTGTATTCGTCTGAAAGAAAAAAGTCATATACACCTAGGATGGCTTAAGGGTGAGTAAAACATGGGGTAATTTTCATTTTTGAGTGAACTAACCCTTTAACATATCTGTGAAAAATAAATAAATATCTAGCTCAAACCTGGTGAACCAATGGCAATGTGGCATTTCTTCAGGTGCAGTTTATCTTGACTGACAGGTCGGCCACCAATGAACACATGGCACTCCAAGCCCTCCATAGCGCTGCCTATTGCCATGACAACAGCATGAATCTGCACTGCAATCTCCCGAGTGGGGGCTAAAACCAGCACCTGGTGGGACAAGAGAAGGGCACATTATCACAAAACAGGTGCACACTTGTGTTTTGGGTTCTTATTTTTAACACAAAAAGATGTTTAAAAAAAAAAAAAAAAAAAAGACAAAACCAGGGGAAAAAGTCTTTGTCCTATCTTTATCCCGTTTATATAAAACAATTATAGGACAGATCATCATTTAGTAATATAATAAATTATGTTACATATCCGAAAATGTGCTCAGATTAATACCTGTGTGGTTGTGTTTTCCAGTATAAGAGAGTCCAAAGCGATTGTGGTGAACACACAGGTTTTGCCTGTGCCAGATTTGGCTTGAACAATAAGGTCTGAATAGAAGAAAACAACATTAAACGTTATTTCCCTCAAATGGTGCATGAAATGACAGGAATGTCGTTTTCATTGATGAACTACATTTTAGAATATCACACTCAATCATATATTACATATTACTTCAAAGAGCAGCCAGTTTTTAGTATGTGGTTAATGAAAAAACAAGTAGGTTTAGGCTTGTTTTGGTACTATTTCTTGTTTTATCAGGTCTCGTACCCAGTCCACATCTTCCCAGCGGGATTGCCTTCAGCTGGATGGGGGACGGTCTTTGAAAGCCAGAGGCAGATAAACCCTCGAGCACAGGTTTTGAGAGGAGTAAAGAGCTGAACTCGACACCGCCGTTAATTAGAACATCATCTGTCCGAGTTCTGGATTGCAGCTCATGCGCTGCTTTCTTGGATGTCGCCATATTTCTACTGCGACTACGTTCTGTTCTTCGGCGCTGAATAAATGAGTTGAGCAGTAAATAACTGCGCCCCCTTGCGCACATAAACAGAACCGCCGCTTACAATACCAGCGACACGCTGCAGAGGGCAACAAACACACTTGGTTGACATAAGTACACACACACACAATAATAATAAAATAAAAACTTTTAGCCGTTAAATGGCTCTGGCTCTAGTATAACAACTGTATGGAGACAGAATTTAAATTAAAGAAAATCTTGAACAAAATACCACATGAAATAAATTCCCTGCCACACGTAGTCTGAAAGTCTACTGTTCCAGTAAGTTTAAAGACGATTTAAAATTTCTGTTCGAAACCTGCGAGCTACTTCAACATTAAAGGGATAGTTCACCCAAAAATGAAAATTCTGTCATCATTTACTCACCCTCAAGTTGTTCCAAATCTGAATACATTTCTTTGTTCTGTTGAACACAAAGGAAGATATTTTGAAGAAAGTTTGTAACCACGCTGCTTTGGGGCACCACTTACTTCCATAGTAGGAAAAAAAAATACTATGGAAGTCAATGGTGCCCCAGAACTGTTCAGTTTCCCACATTCTCCAAAATATCTTCCTTTGTGTTCAACAGAATAAAGAATTTTATACAGGTTTGGAACAACCCGAGGGTGAGTAAATGATGACAGAATTTTCATTTTTGGGTGAACTATCCCTTTAACATCAAGCAACTGTGATTCATGTACCCTCCACATCGAAGAATATCATAGATAGATAGATAGATAGATAGATAGATAGATAGATATGTATAGTTAATAGTTTTTATATATTACTACAATACTATAAATATATAAATGAACTTAAAAATTAGTTTACTAAATGGACAAGGCTTTCCCCCCTCTAACATCCAATCAGAGTGAATCTTAATAGAGTTAAAGCTGTACAATTGTAGCTCTATTGTTATGCATGAACCCCACCATTCATCATGAATTGACCGCTGGTGTGAAAGCACGACCCGTTTTGTTTACGGACAACCGTTAGTTAATCCTATTCAGGAACTTTCCCTTCAAATCAACGTGATGATGCTACATGACACCACATATACTTCAGTGGCTTGACTTTACAGGGTGCTCCTGCTCCTTCGCCTGTGTTTAGAGAGCGAGGGCTGTAATGGCATTTGAATATGTAATCAGAAGTGTGTCAGAGGCGACAGGAGGTTAGAGAGGAGGAATATTATATTTAGTAGCCTACTGACCAAAACCAACGCGGAGAAAACCAAAGACCATTTTAACCGTTTCTCAGCGGGTAGCGACATAAAATGGCATTGAGTTTTAATGAATCAGCCTGCTTTTAGTTTTTACATTATTTTAATTGTGTAACTCAGCAGTTATGGGTGAAGAGAGAACGGAACTCGGTGACATGGACAGCAACCTTCGGCGTCTAAAACATGAACTGGTGAGATTTTCCTGATCTTTTCTCGCTCTTTCTTCGTCTACTTTTACAGCACATGTGTGTTATTACAAGAAACTTCTCAGATATGGGCTGATAATAATTGTTATGAGCCCGCATTATAATTTTTTATCAAACACTTTTTATGCGCGTTACTTTCGTCCTGTGCGTCGATGTTTATCCAGCTGCTGGCCGTGCTTGTGAAAAAGTGCAACCTGATTGGCAGCGGTTATTTGAAAATGAGGCCGCTGATTGGCTGGTACTCGCCTTTCATGATTTAAAATGTGAGTGCTGATTTCTGCTTTCACACAACAACAAAAAAATCTTCTTTATGGCTCTATGACCCAAGATTGCTGCTTCAGATTAAAACCTCCAGCATTGCGGCAGAAAAATGTGCCAGTAGTATTATAACACAACAGATCAATTTCATGAGATACTGAAATATTTGAAATGCAGCTGTGTGCATTCATATGCAAAGCTGCAGTAAGGCTACAACCTACAGGAAAGAAATGTCACAATTACATTTACATTTTTACATTTGATGTAAAAATGACACTTTTATCCAAAGCCACTTACAAACAAACCAATAATAGGGCAACGATAGTGGTGCTGTGTGACCCAGTTAGTCTAGCACAGTACAAGTAACAAGTTTATATATATATATATATATATATATATATATATACAGAATAGTAAGTGTTAGTATTAATGGGTCAAGTGTTGACCAAAAAAAAAAGTCTTTAGCAGTTTCTTGAAAATGGCTGAAGACTCGGATGAGTTAGGCAGGTCATTCCACCAGCAGTAAACAGTCAAGGTAAAGGTCTGTGAAAGTGATTTTGTGCCTCTTTGGGATGGCACCACAAGGTGCCGTTCACTTGCAGAATGCAAGCTTCTGGAGGGCACATAAGTCTGAAGTAGTGAGTTTAGGTTTAGGGGTGCAGAGCCAGTGGTTGTTCTGTAGGCAAACATCAGTGCCTTGAATTTGATGCAAGCGGCTATTGGCAACCAGTGCAAGTTTATGAAAAGATGTGTGATGTGCGCTCTCTTCGGCTCTTTAAAGACCACTCTTGTTGCTGCATTCTGGATCAGTTGCAGAGGTTTGACAGTACATGCCAGAAGGCCTGCCAAGAGAGCATTACAATAGTCCAGTCTGGTTAGAACAAGAGCTTGGACTAGGAGTTGTGTAGCATGATCTGATATAGGAAAGGAAATTGATCTCTTTAGTTTCTCATGTGTTTATCCTAGATAGCAATGACATTATTGCAGAGTAAACTTTATTTATTGATTGATTTTTTTATTTTTTATTATTTATTCATTTATTTGTTTATGTTTATTTAAATAACCTTTATGTGTATGATAGCAACAAAAAAAATAGAGAAAAATAGGCACTTGCTAGATGAGGAAACAGGGCTACAAGGATGTTACTCACAACCATCAATCTTTTGTTGGTGATGTCTGATTAATGCTGCTGTCCGTCTGGGCACATCCCAAAGGAAACTGACACAGGCCAGTGACATCACAGAATGAGAAATAGGACCTAAGGCTCAATCTGATGAAACACCGAACATGCCATAACTAGCAAACAGGGAAGTTACACACGCAAACGTGATTAATGACAATAATTAACCTCTGTAAACGTTAAAAACTGAATTTATAATATAAAAGTGACATTTAAAATGACATTATGGCTCTATTGCCCACATAACCAACTGTCTATATAGGCTATAGAACATCCTATTTGAATATCCAAATTAGATTTAAAGTAATGTTTCGGGTCAAATAAAAGTTAATCTCTATGTTTCCTCACACCTTCATTTATGACCAACTCAGTAAAATACATGCCTCAGCTGTTCATCCATGACTCACAGTCTAGCCATTGAGCCCACATGTCTGTAAGCTCCTACATCTCCCATCATGCCTTGTTGAGACTCAGTATTACTGGAGAATAGCATCAGTAGTGCTGCTGTGCTCAGACTGGCTGGTGATTGATCACACTTGTAAGGGAGAGAAGGAACAGAAAACAGGGAATGAGACGAGAGAAGGAAAGACTGCAGGGTGAAAGAAGGTAAGATTACGGGTTTTATTTGGTGATAGAAGGGGTGTTTTAAGGCATTTTTATGAAATTTGATTACATTTATTGAATTAATAATTAAAATAAATAAATACAACTAAAAGACAGCATAGAGTAGGGAATATCAAAAATATAAATATAAGCATTTTCTTTTTTGTCAGAATTTTTAGTCTCCATTTTTAGATTAATGATCTCTAAAGACATACATTATGCCTTTTTGTCAAGATCATAGAACATATATATTCACATTTGTCTAAAAAATAAAATATAAATATATAATATACATATATGTCTAAAAAAAACAAATAAAAAACAAAACAAAATTGAAACATAATTATTATTATTTTATCCAAACATTTTTATCCTTAATTTCATCTGGCATTTATACATGCGTCTCTTGAACAGAGCTTTTCACAATATCGTTCAAAAGTTTGGGAATTTTTAATGTTTTTGAAAGAAGTTTCTTCTGCTCACCAAGGCTTCATTTATTTTATCAAAAATACAGTAAAACAGCAATATTGTGAATGTTATTAATTTAAAATAACTGTTTTCTACTTTATTATATTTTAAAATGCAATTTCCTTTTATTAAAATACATTTTCTATTATTATCAATGTTGAAAACTGTTGTGCTGCTTAATATTTTTGTGGAATACATTTCTTTCAGGCTGCTTTGATGATTTGAAAGCTCACATTTTTTTAATAACAATGTAAAAGTCTTTAATGTCACTTCTGATCAATTTAATGCATCCTTGCTGAATAGAAATATTAGTTTCTTTTTAAAAGAGAGAGAGAGACCCCAAACTTTAACAGCAGTGTATAAAAGCAGCTTTACAGAAAAGAATTCCTCAATGCTCCCAGTAAGCAAATCATTTGCGATTGTGGCAAGGAAAAAACATCGGCTTTCTCTTCAGCAGATGCTGAGCCAGGTATCAGTAATGGCACACTGGGCAGAAATTGCAGACAGTTTGGTGTAATATTGATTTTTGATAATTACTGTGAAGTCAGTGTTATTCGTGAGTCACAACAGAATTCATTTATAGTTGCCTCATTATGTCGTATTAATTGCTCTCTTGCTTTCTTGCCTTTCTCATTATAGGATTCGTTGTGGCAGTCAGATGAGTGTCTCCACGCTCAGATGAATTCTGTGGTCGGTGCTCTCCAGGAGCTCAAACTCTTGCAGGTCCAGACTGCGCTGGAGGAGCTGGAGTTCTCTAGCAAAACCAGCCAGGCCTCTCCATACACCAGCTTGATGCTCGATCAGATAGATCACGGTTCAAGAAAATCCCACCTGGACCGAACACGAAATCCAGAAGAAATTCTTTCACAAGAATGTTTCAAGACTGAGCTTACCATGGAACCATCTTTGTTCCTCACTAGCTCTCCAGCAGAGAACCGCCCTATTCCCAGGTTACACAAACCCAAGGCAGTTCACAGAGGAAGTCTAAGCACTTCTTCCTCTTTTTCCTCTCAGGAAGACACAATCGACAGCCATTTCTCCTCATACGATATTGACGACTCCAGCGATTGGACAGCCTCACTGATGAACCACAGCAGAAACAGACAACCATTGGTGTTGGGAGACAATGTTTTTGCTGATTTGGTCGGGAACTGGCTGGATCTGCCGGATGTTGGACGCCAGACTGCAGGTGAGGAGCAGAATGACTCAAGGCTCAAAGACACACTTCTGGAGTCATCATCTAGCAGTCACTCTCAAGATCTCTCCAGGAAACTCTCGCTAACCGCTAGCATCTTCAAACGTGTGCTACGCCGCGTTCGACCACGGCACCACCAAGAAAGCGAAGGGATGGATGTATGTAAACAACCAAAGATCGCATACAGAAAGCCAAAATCAGATGTCAGCAAGCCATTCTGGGTGAGAACAAGAGGACTGAAGAAGAAAACCACACCCACTCAGCAAGTGGGTGTGACCTATCAGGGCTCAGAGGGTTTGAATCATACACCACCTGTGTATGATTACAGCTCGGGTGTGTGGGTTTAAATGACTGGTATAACTCTATATGGAAGAGATTGTTACACATATTATTAGTGGCTGTTAGACACAATTAGTGGACTTTATGATCATAATTGTTGTAAAAGCAAAATATTGTTCAACATGATGTTGCCTTCAAGTACAACCGGGAAACTTGTTCCTCCGAGTAGGGTGTTCGTTATTACGACGTCACGCATTCAAGTCGGAAACATACTGAAGTAGTCTAAACAAAACAAAAATTTTTTACTGTAAACAATAAACCCAAATAACAACATATAAATTCAAAAATCATTAATTTTTTTCATTTATTCTTTGTATCACAACTAAATGTGACGTAAACCCTGAAAGTTGAGTGATAAACCTTTTGCTACAGATTTGCTGCTCACTGATCTCTCTATATAGAGAGAATATTATATCATATCTGTATTGTAGATCTGTTTCTGTGTCAATTTCACCATCACAACTCGTGTATCATCTAGAATTTTACAAGTTTCCCACATGACTCTGCTCAGTCATTCATGTGCTTGGAACTCATAATTATGATATTTCCAACTCAACTTGAAGAGCACGAGTTTCTGAGCAATTAAAGGGTTAGTTCACCCAAAATTGAAATTTCTGTCATTAAGTACTCACCCTCGTGCCGTAAGACCTTCGTTCATCTTCGGAACACAAATGAAGATATTTTTGCTGAAATCCAAGAGGTTTTTTTTATCCCCCATAGAAAGCAATGTAATTACCATCATTCAATGTCCAGAAAAGTAGTAAAGACATCATTAAAATAGTCATCGTGACTACAGTGGTTCAACCTTAATTTTATGAAGCGACGAGAATACTTTTTGTGCACAAAAACAAAACAAAAAAAAACTTTATTCAACAATCTCTTCTCTTCCCTGTCAGTCTCCTACGCAATTGACGCAGTGCAGCGTTTCCGTGTTTACGTCCGAACGCCGGCTCAGTATTGGCCGGTTCCTGCATCAGCATTACACGCATGCGTCGTGGTGCTCAAATGAACAGCGTCGGCCAATTCAAATTTCATTTTTGGGTAAATTAACCCTTTAAAGTAAAAAAATTGAGGTAAGATCCTTCTCCACTCAGAAGCACTCAAGAAGCTATTAATTCCAAAGATATATTAGGTTAACACTTCTTGGATGTGTTTTTGCGTGTGTGTGTTGGAGACGTGAGCATGGCAGAGCAAAGAAAAATATTAAGTCACGTTGTGTTGGCATCAAAAAGCTGCTGTTTCTGTTTGGTCCCTTGAGTCTCAATGCTGTTTCTGCTGATGTTTGTTTCCATCTCTTTAGGTTTAGGCGGATGGCTAACTGTCAATCACTGTGAAAAAGTCCTGATTGGTGCATTTTTTCACAACTGTCTTGCATTATTTAAAAAAAAAGCTGTTTTGTGTTTGACAGAAAAACTATGCAATGATGCTACACTGCTATGCAAAAATGAAAAACTGAACAAATGCAAATACCTGCCTGTTTTATCAGCACCTTCATGTTCTGTCATCTGTAATAGATATATAAAACACATGGCTGTGAGTCCTGCAATAATCTCTTTACCCGTTCTGAAAGCTATTCAATACATGATGTAACGTGGGATGTTTTTTTAAATAAATAAAAAAAAAAAAAAATCCTGTATGAGTACGTTTTAAAAGCGGACATAAAAGTCTTACATCAGGAATGTCTGCCTTTATCATGACCTTTATCATTTCCTCACATTACTCTTTATGAATTAAGAAACACTTGTGCTGTTTTCTGCATTTAATACAACATGTAATCTGTTGTGCAGCAAGTATGAATCACTTATGTCGTTGCATTCATTATTTGTAAGGTGCTTTGTATAAAAGTGTAAGATTAGTGGAATTATTTACATGGGTTAGTGCTGTGTCTTTATATACGGTACATAAAGTGAGCTATGCTGAAAAAAACTGCTAACAAGTATCTCTGCAATAGTCTATGTTGGTGAGGAATGGCAATCTATGAATGAACATAAAACACTACGTCAATATGAAATACATTTATTTAAATCAATGTCAATCAAAAAAAAAAAAAAAAAAAAAATCAAAGCACACATTACTTTAAAAACAAATCAAAAGCCAGCCAGACACTTTGCTTGAAATGCTCAACTAAACCATGGAGCAGAACAAAAAAAAAAAAAAAAAAAAAAACTAGAATGAAATATTTGACACATCAAGACTGATTTAACTTGGCAAATGAAGTGTCAAGGACTGACTATCGATTATTGGTTTAGCGGTTATCGGAGGAGAAGTCATCTCTGCATTATAGATCTGATTTCATCCTTCTCCTGCTCAGGCACAAAACGGTTGATATTTATCCCAGACTGAGCTACAGCCTACCGCAAAATATCACCAAGAAAATAAAGGGAAGAAAATATACTAAAATTTAATTATCTTTAAAAGCTGGAAAATTAACATAACTTTGATTGTGAAAAAAATGCAGTGGCTACAATATATCTTTACCTTCAAGATAGACAGATCCAAATTACTTGTTATTTCAACCTTACCACCCTAAAGAAAAAATTACATTTTTAATTTTCCACAATTTCTTTAGATGAAAAGAAGAGTCTAAGTCACTCAGGAAAAAATGTTTTGATGAATGAAGGACACAGCTGCTTCTCTGTACAAATGATTATTGATAGTCCAAACGTGATGGGGAAAAAAACATTTCTGATCATTTTATAAACATGAACATGTTTTGAAATGTCCCCATTCTTTCTGTAGGCATTAAGAAAGTCCTGAACCCTCTCCCAGACTGTCTAACCCCCCTTTGCCATATCACAGACAGATCTTCTGCTCCAGACACAGATCCTCATTGTGGAATCTCCTTCAGAAATAAACAGTAAGCAAAGAGCAGGGGGGAGAACATTTTTAAGACTGTTCTGGAAGAAAAGGCAGAGGTTGCATCTCTGTTTTTCTGTCAAGTCTGTGTTTTAGTTGAGGAGTCTGTGGTGTTCTGCCTTATTGATTGTTTGGCCAATAACTGTAGAGAGGAACTGGAATGTTGGCCAGCTGGGCAACAGTTCTTCATTTCGGCAATCTAAAAAAGAAAGAAGAAAAACAATCATGGCATACATCTCAACCAACCCTTTCACCAAGCTGCTAAACCAAAAAGTATATTCAGCATAAAAACAGATACAAGTCTTGCCCCAAATGCAGAAATGATGGAGCTCCAGCAGGTGGTGCTGTTTTTTTTAAATGGTGCAACAGGATGCAACAAACACCATTGAAGTGTTAGTTCACCCAAAAATGAAATTTCTGTCATTAATTACTCACCCTCATGACGTTCCAAAACCGTAAGACCTTTCATCTTTGTGTTCATCTTCAGAACACAAATTAAGATATTTTTGATGAAATCCAAGAGCTTCTGACCTCCCTATACACAGCAATGTCATAACCAATTTCAAGGCCCAGAAAGGTAGTAAAGACATCATTAAAATAGTCCACGTTTCTACAGTGGTGCAACCTTAATGTTATGAAGAGACTTGATTGCTTTATGTTGAACAGATTGAATTTAGGCTTTTATTCACATATAAACATTCATCAACTCACATCAGTTGTGGTAAACGAAAGCTCAAGCACGTTCGCTTGATGTGCGAGAACCAATGAGGTTTATTCTCATGTGTTACACAGCACGTTTGAGCTTCTGCAAGAGGTTTGTTCTCGCGCATCAGGCAGGTTCGGTTTAGTTTCTGTTTATGTTCGCTGATCAACGTTTATATGTGAATAAAAGCCTAAATTCTGTTCATCATATAAAGCAATCGAGTCTATTTAGAAAATTTGGAGTTTTAAAGATCTCTTTGTAAACTTTTTGAAGCGTCAAAGTGTCAGTTGCGTAGCCATCAATGGAGGGACAAAAATCATTTGTGTTCCGATGATGAACAACTGTCTTACGGGTTTGGAACGACAGAGGTTTGGATTCAACGAATACAGATAAATGACCAAAAAAATAAATAAATAAATCAATCAGCTGTATCATGTAAAAACCGGCATATTGTGCATTCCTAGTAGACATCCCTAATGCAAACCAGACAGGGTGAAATCTTTATCATTGATCATGGATGAAAAGAGTTCTTAATGGTGCATGTACAGATTCCTAATGAATTTCTGATCAACTACCTGGCTCAGAGCTGCTGCAGTGATGCAGGTGTGTTACAGCAGGGTGCAATTTGACTTCTTTTTCGCTCTCTTCTTCTCCACCGGCGTCTTTCTGTTTATCTGTCTTACCAGGTCATAAAAGATCTGACATACACACACACAAAATATTTTTATTAGAGAACTGTCTTTCTGTACTTAGTACAAGTGCATTTTTTTTCCATTTTATCTTGCTCTGGATAAAGTGCGGTGAACTGTAACTCACCTCATTGACATTGATCTTTGATTTGGCAGAAGATTCTAGAAAGGCACAATTACTCCATTGACGAGCAAGATTCTGACCCTGCTCTTTCCCGACCACCCTCTCATCCTCTAAATCGCACTTATTTCCAACTAAGATCATTGGCACCTAGACACAAAAAAGGAGAGCAATCCGATGAGTGTGTAAGCTGTGTTTGGTTTAAAAGAAATCACACTCACTGACAGTTCAAAGAAAAGTAATTGATTTTAAAATAGCATGGACTGCAAACATCAGTCTTATATAGAGGCACAAAACATGTCCCATGTACAGCAGCACTTGTGTTATATGAATTCATATATATACACTACTGTTCAAATGTTTAGTTTTAAGAAATTAATACTTTTATTCAGCAATGCCACATTAAATTGATCAGAAGTGTCAGTAAATACATTTAAAATGCTACAAAATATTCCTATTTTAAATAAATGCTCTTAAAATTCTTCTGAACTTTCTGTTCAAATATATAAAAACAACAAACAGCTATTTTAAATTGCAATAATTTCACAATATTAGGTTTACTGTATTTTCTTCCAAAAATATTTTTAAAAATCTTGTTAATGCTTAATTTTTTCATGTAACGTGCATAAAGAACCGAAATGGAAAACCTCTAATGAGCAGAGCTTTAAATACAGAATGTGTGGGTGCTCTAAAGTAGCGTGGTGTGCCACAGTGTGAAGACAGCTTCTGCAAATTTCATGCATGTCTCTGAGCTCTTGTGGTCTCAGTAAAATAAAAATAATGTTGTGCTTCTTTTGTTTTTCCTTTTGCTGGTTAAAACTTGCTATGGCTGACATTAGCTGGGCTGTCAGGGTCATGTTTTTTTTTTTTTTTTTTTTACAAAATGAAGCTAGTGGATGCAAGTGTTGAGGATGCAGAAAATAGGGATAGGTGAAGAGAGATGATTCGCTGTGGCGACCCCTGAAGGGAGAAGCCGAAAAAAGAAGAAGACAAAAAATAAAAAAAGAAACATTAAAAAAAAAAAAAAAAAGACGATTTACAAAGCAAGCACCACAAATAATAATAATATTAATAATTTACTATAATGCAAAGCGACTCACATCCTCTGTGTCCTTCACCCTCAAAATCTGCTCCCGTAGGTCCTGCAGGTCGTTGAATGTGGACTGTGCTGTGATGGAGTAAACCAGAGCGAAACCCTGACCATTCTTCATGTACAGGTCCCTCATCGCTGTGAACTGCTCCTGTAAGCAAATAATCAATAATCTATTGAGTTCGCATAGAAGACTAATTAACTAATTGGCCAGAACTGTTCATGCATCATATTGAACTCACTGTGCCTGCAGTATCCAGGATCTCTAGCATACATTGCTGCCCATCAACCTCGACTTGCTAAAAAAGAAGGTGTCAAGTACTGTGTTAATGTATTCCTATATAGAGTATATTAGTTCAGCTTTGCCACTTCAGCTTTACCAAATAGGGTTCCTTACCTTTCTATACGAGTCTTCTATTGTGGGGTCATATTTTTCAACAAATATTCCCTGTACAAACTGGACTGTCTATGAGAGAAAAGACCAGAATTTCATTCAATCCAAATAAACACTATAGACCAGAGGGAAAACCACTACAAAATGCAGTTATAAACTGTATAAAATGCCCATGTATAATACAACAATGATGTGTACACTTAAAGAATGCAAAACTTACCAATGCAGACTTCCCCACACCTCCAGAGCCCAGGACCACAAGCTTATATTCACGCATGCTGAGGCCTGTAAGATTAATTCACAGCACACGCACACTCAAATCACTTATCAGTGCAAAGACAGTTTGAAGCACTCAATAGGCTTTTGGTTTTCTGACGTGGTTAGCACACTGAGGTTACCAGATGAATAAATGTTAACCATATTTACACCACTTTTTCAAAATCTGATTAGTACTGTCAAACCATTATCATCCCCTTCCCTTCTTTTTTATCTAGATTTTTGTTTTGAAAATTGAAAATTTTATTATAAACTATTCATGCACACATTATAAATAGCGGTGTAACGATGCACCCCGAACCGGTTGAAAATCTATTAAAATATGTGACTATTTAAATTAACCTGTCACTCACATGACCAACCAATTCCCGATGGAAGTCCTGCTCTACAATTTTACTAGTTTGAGAAGCCATTTCGCTGAGATATATCACAATAAGGAAGAAAACATGATTGCAACTTCCATTTTATGCCGACTTTAATTAGCGTGCTTTAGCTGTGTGGTAAAACACTCTTTGATAAATTGCAACTTTAATTTAATGTCCTTTAAAACACCATCACTACAGCCGTGCACATTCCCAGCAAATGTTACACAGGGCTATTTGAGATCATTCAGAGTGCACTTTAAGTTCCACTGTAATCAAGGATGCAAATGCACCCAAATGACCAAACAAACAGCTTATCTACTGCATGCAGATCCAACTGATGCCATGTTAATGAACCATTTCATTCAGCCTGAAGCAATTCAATCTAGAAAAAGAGGCTAAATTAAAACATTTCAAATATTAAGGAAAGTAAAAAAGACAGCATGAAATGATAATTGTGATCGCCTTTTCTCCTCTACAGGCTTTATGCCGAACATCATATGGATAAACAGAAAAACTCCTAAAATCCATCTTGTTCTGTAAATAAGCAAATCAGTTACTGGCAGGTGATAAATGACCATGGAGGTTTGTTTGTGTATTGTTTTGTGAGACAGTACAGTAACTTAAGAGAAAGCAATCTTTTCAACATCTGTGAATAACTTCTAGAAAGATTAAAAAAAAGGAAAAACCATGTGTGTGATTTAAAAATCTCCAAATGTACACCATTCAGTGTGAGTCACTATAAGCAGTAAAAGGGCATAAACAAGACTGTCCCATCGCATATTCTTCAGACCAGTAAATTATAAGTCTAGTCTTATCGGACTCAGTTCCTATACCTTAAAAAACAGATTAAACCAAATAACTATACAGATAGAACTGCAACAGGTGTACATGTGAAATAACCTGTGTCAAATGTCTCAACTCTACGACTGAATAAAATTATAGTGTCAGCAGGACTGTTTTGTTGTCTTAACATGTCACAGAAGGCAGCTCTTCTATTGCTGTAGGACCCAGACTGCATGAAACATTCCTTTACACTAACAGCTGTAATCTCATTTTGGTCACTTGTCGATTGAAGACTGCATGCCTGTACATGTATATAAGACTGCATGTACACTAGGAGTTTGTGTGCATCAAAACGCAGTATAAACATAAACTCACAGAGTTTAACTTATTAACAATCACATAGTAGTGACATATAACACGCAGAGATCAAATATTTCACCGTTAACAGGCAGACTGATGTGTGTATGTTTTCGTCTGCTCGCAGGAAAGACCGCGGCCTGTAAACGCAGCGCTGTTTCCTATGAATTCCACAGGGCAGCGGCGCTGCTGTGCGGTTTAATTCTGCTCAGTTACCCGGCCTGAGCCTCATTAGTTCACGCTAGCACGTTAGCATATTCGTTACGCGTGGTTTTGTTCAACGACTTTCCTCCAAAACCCGGGACTCGCTGTACAGTTCTAGTAAGCAACTGTCCGTGCCGGTCGCGATGTTTCAGGGTTCGTTAACAGTTCACTCACCGTGTCCCACAGCTCGAGTAGCATGCAAGATAACACTATTGCGCCGCTCCGCCGCGCAGTCGCGCAATCACAGACAGGCTCCCGTCACGCTCGCGGATGCAAACGTCACTGCAGCGCGCGGAATGATGGCCTGACACAGCCACGAACGGGTTAAGGATCCAACGTTAATGAAAGGTAACGTACTTTCATTTACTTAAGATATAATTATAAAATATTTAATTTGATACAAATAGCTCTGTGAGTGAAATCTCTATTAAGTCATCTTTAAAAATCCTTTTTTAATAAATTTTGAACGGTTTCTAAAATGTCTCTAAAACATTTTACTGAGCATGCGCGAAAAATCTGACCATATTAAAGGGATAGTTCACCCCAAAAAAAGGAAAATTCTGTCATCATTTGCTCACCTTTATGTTGTTTCAAACCTGTATTCGTTTCTTTCTTCTGTTGAACACAAAAGAAGATATTTTAAAGAATGTTGGTAACCAGACAGTATTTATTTTTCCTACTATGGAAGTCAATGGCTACTGTTAACTGTTTGGTTACCAACGTTCTTCAAAATGTCTCCTTTTTTTGTTTAACAGAAGAAAGAAAAACTCATACAGGTTTGAAACAACATAAGGGTGAGCAAATGATGGCAGAACTTTCATTTTTGGGTGAACTATTCCTTTAGGAGTCTTTCCTATGAGCTCAAAGGTGACCAGTACAGCAGAAGAACCTGGATTGTAACAAGTCATCAAAAATCCCAATATTCTGCTATCCTGGAACTGGGGTTCATGCAGAATCACCAAATTGGCAATTCGATGCTCTTAATATTCAACATAGGCTATAACATGTAGCCATACTAAACTGCCTATGAGCGTCCACACAGATATTCGTAGGTCAAAGTCAAGGGGTAGTCGCTTATTTGGTTTGCAACTCATTGGTATGAACATTTGCAAAATGTTCCATTCTTTGACCACATGCACCACAAATGCTCTGCAAACAGTGTCAAAACTAAACAACAGCAGATCGTCTGATGTTCCACCCAGGAAATGGTGAACTACCGTTCTTAACACCTGGTCATCAGACTTAAGGACGGCTGCAGACAATATACTTTTTATTGTTTTTATTGAAATGATTAAAGAAATTATGTCATTTTCATAGAGATAAAAAGAGAGAAGCGATGTATATAAATAGGGCCAAACATGAAGAATAGTAAATATTCAATGTAACATTTCAGAATGACCCTGTTCTTGAGTCATGTGATCACAGTAATGTACAGTTGAATATGAAGTAGGCCTAAATGAAGAACTGTCTCCTTTAGGTGGATCATCCAAAATATACACTACTATCGTTTCTTCACAGGGGTGACAGACATCGCCCACAGTCTGACAGAGAGAAATAGAACAACAGGAGTCCATGTAAAGATTCTAGTGAGTGTATATTTAAGACATTTAACCTCATGACTCTCAAAGCAATAACTCTAATTTACTCGAATGCAATGCTGATCATTTTTCATTTTTTTATTTTTCTTTTGATAAATAATTAAGATAAATTTGTTTTGTTGCGCAAAAGAGAGGTTTCCATACCTGTTTGAATTCTGGTGGATCTTGAACTGTATTTTCAATGGTGTGAAGTTTCAAAGCATCAACATGTGAATAATACAAATAATGTTAAAATTTCATTGTTGACTTAAAGAGAAATAAAGACCAGAGGAATATGAGATATTATCACTTAGGTTTGGAAGCATCATAAACATGGCATATTAATGCTTGAGGTTATTTAAAAAGTCTTTCATTACTATTAACTCTCTATTATTATTATTATTATTATTATTATTATTATTATTACATTGTTGCAGTTGAAGTTTTAAAGTGTGTGTGATCTTACATCTAAACTTTGCATCTGATCTTTTCCTGTAGATAAACACTAAAGGCACAAGAATCCAGAAAACCAAGAATGACAAAACACCTGCACAAACCACAGTCACAACTACAGAAAAAAAAAGAACAAGATTATACAATCACTATACTATTTCATGTTGCTGCAATATGTGTGTCGTGATCAGTAAGCTATGTGTGAGGACAAAAACAAATAAATCACCGTTATATTACTGTTATTGTAAGAATACTAACAGCAACAACTAATATATAAAAAAGCTGTTGATTAAAGGAGAGGAACCTGACGATGGGACTGTTGGTAACAGTTCATACGAGTGAGAATTATCTGTGTATTGCTTGTAAATAGAGTCAGATTTTTTTTTTTTTTTTAAGAACAACATTTACTCTTTTTAAAACTCAAAATGAATCAAGTAGTACAGAATTTTTCAAATGACAGTACTAGTGATTTTGGATGAAATGTCATTAAATGTCTTGATGGGTCAACAGTATCTCTTTTTTGCTGACTGGATGAACTTTTACCTGAAGAGGTGAGTGTTGTCGTCCATGTAGATGCAGTTGTAGTTATAATTGTGTTTTCAGGGCTGTGTGAAGGTCTGTGCACCGGAGCTGCTGAAAATAAAACAGAAAAAAAGAGGAATTCAAGTTTAGTAAATATTTTGTAAAGCTATGTGAAATTATTTAAATAGGAAGACAAATGTATATATTATATTCACAAACTGTTTGCATAAATACCCACCTGAACGGACAGAGAGATGAACTTTATTCAATTTGTCACTGAACCATTTATCAACTCCACAGTAATAATCACCAGAGTCTTTGAGTGTGAGATCTTTGATGGTTACAGTAAAGAACCTTCCACTCACAGTATCAATCAAAGAGTATCTTCCATTCTGAACGACCTCATCAGTCTTTCCACTTTTAATCAAAACATGCTGTGATCCACAGGGATGACGGCAAAGGTACTTGGGTGTATATCTGTAATCATCTGGGTATGGACATCTGATCTCCACCCTTTCACCCACTGTTTGCTCAAAAACACCTCCAGACTTCATCAACACACCACTGAAAACTAGAAAAAACACAGTAAAAAAAATTCAGTTGAGTTAAACAGAGACCTGCAGAGAAATTACACTTTGTAAACTTTGACCCGTTAAAATTTTAACAACATACAAACAATTTTCAAACAACTAAACAAAGAAGCTCTCAAAATAACTTCAAACTCTCTAAATATTAAATATCATATTGTTATCCTGAATAAATAATATTATCCATGATTGGCATGGCTATCAAACAGAAAATGGAATGGAAATGGATGGAAAATGTAAAGAAAGGAGCATTACCTACGAAAAGACACAGAATCTTCATAAGAGTTTTCATTCTCCACATCATATCCACCTCAAAACAACTTTAGGATTTATAAATAAACTATTACATTAAAACAAACAATCTCAGTATAAAATCTGCTTACTGTTTCTCACACTGCGACTACAGATGAACTTGAAAGTTGTCCCACCCCGAGAGAGAGAGAGAGAGAGAGAGAGAGAGACTTCTACATACAAACGGACAAACCAATGACCGTTTAGCAGTGAAACTACAACTTAAAGAATTAGAAAAGAAGCAAACTTTATGTTGTTAAGAAGCAGGAGAGAGTGACAGCAAGTACAATAAATTCATACAGAAAAGACTAGAATTCATACCGAAATTCTTATTCAAATATATGCAAAAACTAGATGCAGTCAAACATAATATCACACAGTACACATTGGAAATCAACACAAAACAAAAAGTTAAAAGTGTTGTTTGGTACTTAATGTTGTACTTAATATACTAAAAATTCTTCTTTAGTACTTCTTAAGATAATCTTAAGAACATCTAAAGATTATTTTAAAGAAGAATTTTTTAGTATATTAAGTACATATTTAGTTCGCGAAAATATGAGCACTTTGAGTACATTATAGAAATTTAGCTTTTTTTTCACCTGGGCTGACACTCAGATTAATTGCAGCGTCTTCTGAAGTTGAAAGCTGTGAAGTGAAACAGCTACATTGTAACACCTAAGCTATTTCAGTGTGCATATAGATCAAGAAAACAACACACCAACTTAACACTCTAAACCAACACATTTTTTTTTACTCTGCTGATATCACCATGGTTTAGTTAAAAACATTTTTAATGACATTTATGGTTTAATAATACTAATCAAGTTGTATTCTTAAATAACTGCTTAGATTATCATTAGAAACACAAATAATGCACTTTCATGTTGCCTCCTTGAGAAACTTAAAGGGTTAGTTCACCCAAAAATGAAAACTCTGCCATTTATTACTCACCCTCATGGCGTTCCACACCCGAAAGACCTTCGTTAATCTTCGGAACACAAATTAAGATATTTTTGTTGAAATCTGATGGCTCAGTGAGGCCTCCATAGCCAGCAATGACATTTCCTCTCTCAAGATCCATTAATGTACTAAAAACATATTTAAATCAGTTCATGTAAGTACAGTGGTTCAATATTAATATTATAAAGCGACAAGAATATTTTTGGTGCGCCAAAAAAAACAAAATAACTTATAAAGTGATGGCCGATTTCAAAACACTGCTTCAGGAAGCTTCGGAGCGTTATGAATCAGCGTGTTGAATCAGCGGTTCGGAGCGCCAAAGTCACGTGATTTCAGATGTTTTGCGGTTTGACACGCGATCCAAATGATGAGTTCGTGGATCCATTCGTGGAGTTTGCCCGTGAAAAGGCGACTCTTTTTGATAAATGGTGCCAATCCAGTAAGATATCTGATTTTGTGAAGCTTCGTGAATTAGTGTTGCTTGAAGATTTCAAGAATTCGTTGTCCGATAAAATTGTGGTGCATCTGAATGATCAGAAGGTGACCACCCTTTCGCAGGCCGCCGTTTGTGCAGATGAATTCGTTCTAACGCACAAAAATGTATTTTTTCCACCTAATCGTAGGGAAAATTCTCAAATTAGTGTGGGTAAAAATGTAAGATATTTGAAACCCTCTGTTCCAAATCAAGTAGAAACTCGTGAATGCTTCTACTGCCATGAATTTGGGCATTTGATTGCGGTTTGTCCGGTACTGAAAAAGAAAAATCAATCGCTAAAAGGGGATAATTTTAAAAGTGTTGGTTTCGTTCGTGTAGAATCGAAAATTAATCATAATGCACAAAGTGTTGATCCGCTTTATGATCCGTTTATTTTCGATGGCACCGTGTCTTTCGTTGATCAAAAAGAAACAAAACCAATTCGAATTTTGCGTGATACCGGATCAGCTCAGTCATTTATACTTGATAGTGTGTTACCATTTTCTAAAGATTCCTCATGTAATTCAAATGTCTTGATTCAAGGTATTGAGATGGGAATACTTGAAGTACCTCTACATTATGTACATATTCAGTCGGATTTAGTTTCCGGTCTTGTCAAAATGGCTGTACGTCCTCAGTTGCCTGTTAGAGGAATTGATTTGATCCTCGGCAATGATCTTGCCGGAGAAAAAGTGTTATCACTTCCTGAAGTGATCAATGATCCGATTTGTGAACCTCAAAGTTCAAAGGATTTGGCTTCTGAATTTCCCTCTGTGTTTCCTGTGTGCGCAGTTACGCAATGGGAATAGGACACAAAGGAGCAGGAGGAATAGAGTGCTGAAGTTGATCTGTCGTCTATCGACAGAGAAACATTGGTCACTGAACAACAACAGGATGCTTCTCTTTCTCGTTGCCGAATGTCAGCGATGAGGAAGGATGATTTAGATAAGAAACTATTGCTTATTTCTGGGATGATGGATTACTCATGCGCAAATGGTCATCTATTGTTTCTGGATCTGAATGTAATTCAGTTTATCAAATCGTGGTACCGGTTAATTCACGTCTTCAAGTTTTGAATTTGGCTCATGATCATAATTTTTCTGGTCATTTGGGTATTACGAAGACATATAAGCGCATCCTAAGACATTTTTTCTGGCCTGGTTTAAAATCAGATGTAGTGAAATATTGCCGCTCCTGTCATGTGTGCCAGCTTGTTGGAAAGCCGAATCAGATTATTCCTCCTGCTCCTTTGTGTCCTATTCCCATTGTGGGAGAACCATTTGAGCATCTTATATTAGATTGCGTCGGTCCCTTGCCGAAAACAAAAACTGGGCATCAATATTTACTCACAATGATGTGTACAGCTACTCGATTCCCAGAGCAGCCTGGTCTCATTGTTAATACGTAGGTATTAATACGTAACTTTCAAAGACACAAAACGTACATTTTTGTACGTTTAGAGAGGTGCTAAAACGTACAATATTGACGTAATTATGGCACTAAAACGTTAAAATGCTTACGTTTTTACAGCGAAAAAACGTAAAATATTTACGAATCTTTCATGTCATAAAGATATATGTATAATTTCCCTTTTATCGTTTTGTAGATAAATGTAAGATCCCTAAACCCCATCCCGAACCTAAACCTACCCATTTTATACAGAATGTTAAAAGAATAAAACATAAAGAACAGAAATGTGTAGGAAAATGACAATTTTAGTGAAAATACGATATTTTGAGCCACTAATCCTACACCTACCCATAACCATTTCTTTAAACTAAATACTGTTATAAATAAAAGAATGACAGACAAACAAGCGTAATTACAATAATTTATTTTTTGCGAAAATGTCAAAAGTGGTACCAAAAGTAGTTGTGTGATGATGAGTTCCAGTCACAGTCCTCTCTGGCGGTAATAGTTTTTTATAGAGTACAGAGCAGAATTTACTAATCCATGAAAATATGATAAATCCTTCTTCTCTCCGTGAAGGCGCGCACTCATTTCAAATGTCAATCCACTGAAACACGGCATGTCGCAATCTGTGACGAAGCAGGTGAGAACCAATGAGCGTTCGATATCAGTGCCGTAAACCATGTCGTAACGCTTCTCGAGGGTGGCGCTACTTTCAAATTTGAATCATAACGAGCGCGAACTTTGACTGTGACTGTCGCTGTTGCTGAGAATGAAGATCGATGGATAAAGGGCTGAATTTGGATCTGTTCCTTATAAACATATGGATTCTAAAGATTGGGAGTACAGCGAACAAATAAAATGGATGTGATTTGTGAATTTATGTTGTGCTTTGGTGTATCTTATGGTTGTATTGTCAGTCGCTGCATAGGAGAAAACGCCTTCTGTGTCGCACAGCAAACAAACTAAAATATTACAAAATGGTTAAAGAATTACAGTTATTTTATTTATAAGGTTTCAAATTGTAGTCTTGTTTAACATTATGTAGCACAAGTCACGAACAGAAATGTTATTTCATATTAAGTAGATGAGTAAACTGCTTTCAATAAATTCGACTAAAAACATCGTTAAATCATTAAAGCCACGATATTTAATATTAATACATGGGAATTCATATACATTCACACTTTACGTTACATGATTTACGTTTTTTTGCTGTTAATACGTAAGTATTTTTACGTTTTAGTGCTATAAATACGTCAATGTTGTACGTTTTTGTGTGTATGAAAACGTAAGTAAATGTACGTGTGGTAGAACCACAATTTACGTGAAAATACATAGGTTTTCTCATGAGATCACGTTGCCCAGAGGCTGTACCATTACGCTCTTTGAGTACTAAGGCCGTTCTCCGATCTTTGATTAAATTCTTTTCTACTTTTGGGTTGCCGAAAATAGTACAGACCGACCAAGGATCTAACTTTATGTCCAGAGTGTTTAAACAAGTGTTGACTCAGCTGAATATAAAACATCATGTGGCTAGTGCCTATCATCCAGAGTCTCAAGGCGCTCTGGAAAGATTTCACCAGACTTTAAAGTCTATGTTACGTACTTATTGTGCTGACTCTGCGAAAGATTGGGACGAAGGCTTACCGTTATTGTTGTTTGCTGTACGTGAAACCACACAAGAATCTTTGGGTTTCAGTCCAGCAGACTTGGTTTTTGGACATACTGTCCGAGGTCCGCTTAAGCTTTTGAAAGAAAAGTGGATGTCCAAGGAATCTCCTTCGATCAATGTGTTGGATTATGTGAGCTCGTTTCGGGAGCGTTTGCATAAAGCTTGTGATCTGGCTCGTATCTCATTATCGTCTACCCAGGCGAAAATGAAAGCCCATTTTGATCAAAAATCTGTTTCTCGTTGTTTTCAGAAAGGCGACAAAGTTTTAGTCCTGCTACCGATTTCGGGATCTGCTCTGCAAGCACGTTTTTATGGTCCTTATGTTGTCGAGTCTAAGCTCAGTGAGACTGACTATGTGATCCGCACACCTGACAGAAGAAGGAAGACTCGCGTATGTCATATTAATATGTTGAAATCGTATATGACGCGAGACGAGGTCAGAAAGTTTAATAGCCCTGTTGCCTCGGTTGCTCCTGTGCATTCAACATATTGTCTAGATGAGGATGGTTTGACTCTGCGAAATATTCCTGTGACTGGTATGCGATTGCAGAATTCGCAAATTCTGGCAGATTTAGAATCGTTTCTGTCATATCTGTCTGATCTGCCTCGAAATGATGTGAGTGAATTAATACAGTCCCACTCTGCTCTTTTCTCAGATGTACCTTCTCGTACTACTGCTGCATATCACGATATTGAGGTAGGAGATCATTCTCCGATTAAGCAGCATGCGTATCGTTTAAACCCCACTAAACGTGAATTAATGCAATCTGAGGTAAAGTATCTTCTTGACAATGGTTTTGCTGTTCCTAGTAACAGTCCATGGAGTTCGCCATGTCTGCTTGTCCCTAAGAGTGATGGTTCACTTCGTTTCTGCACTGATTATCGGCGTGTTAATGCAGTTACGAAAGCAGATTCGTTTCCCCTTCCTCGTATGGAGGACTGTGTGGATAAAGTGGGCTCGGCTGTGTTTGTTACTAAGTTGGACCTCCTTAAGGGTTACTGGCAGGTACCCTTAACACCTCGGGCTGCCAAGATTTCTGCGTTTGTCACTCCTGACAACCTACTAGAATACACCGTTATGGCTTTCGGCCTTCGAAACGCTCCGGCCACATTTCAGCGTCTTATGAATTCTGTACTAGCCGATGTAGGTAACTGTGAGGCATATTTGGATGATATTGTGATTTATTCCTCTACTTGGGATGATCATTTAAAAACCCTTCGCACTGTCTTTGATCGTTTGCAAGGGGCTTCGCTTACAGTTAACCTCGCAAAATGCGAGTTTGGTAAAGCCACTGTAACTTATCTAGGAAAGCAGGTGGGTCAAGGACAAATCCGCCCAGTGTCTGCCAAAGTGCAAGCTATCCTAGATTTTCCTATGCCTAGAACTAAAAGGGAATTGAGACGGTTCTTGGGTATGGTGGGTTATTACCGTGGGTTCTGTCGCAATTTCTCAGATGTTGTTTTGCCTCTTACGAATTTGCTTGGTCAATCTCAAGATTTTATTTGGTCTGACTTGTGTCAAACAGCTTTCGATTCAGTTAAATTTTTGTTATGTAGCACCCCTGTGTTAATTGCCCCGAATTTTTCGTTTCCTTTCAAAATTGATGTGGATGCTAGCGCTACTGGAGCTGGTGCTGTGCTTCTACAAGAGGATCAACACGGTGTGGATCATCCCGTGTGCTACTTTTCAAAAAAATTTCTGAAACATCAGCTCCATTACAGTACTATCGAAAAGGAAGCTTTAGCGCTATTACTATCTCTTCAACACTTTGAAGTGTACGTTGGCTCCAGTTCATTGCCAGTGAAAGTTTTTACCGATCATAATCCACTAACCTTTCTTGCAAGAATGCGTAACTCTAATCAACGCATTATGCGGTGGGCATTGATTGTACAGGAGTTTAATATTGAGATCTCTTATAAGAAAGGAAAAGAAAATGTGCTAGCTGATGCGTTGTCACGCTCTGTATAGGGATGATGTTGATTTTTAGTCGGGGGGGTGTTACGGAATTGTGTAATTCAGTATATTGTTTATTTTGTTTGTTTTTCTGTTATTTCTGTCTGTGTTCTTTTGCTTTGCTTGTGTTAAGCAGGATATCACGTAGCCTAATCGGTTGCGGGATGGCTCCACCTCTCTCTGCCGGGATTGGCTTAGGATGATTGAATAAGGGTTTAAAACCATCTCTTCCGCCTTCTGCAGTTGAGCTGTGCGACTTCGGGCCGGTCGCACTTCTCCTGTCTCCTCTCCAGCCGCCAGACCCCCATTACATGTTGTGTATTTTATTTTTTTTGACTCTGTTATATATTTTCTTTTCTTTACAGTGATGGTGCTCGGTAGGGTTGACCTGCCCTTTTCTTTTGAAATTAAGTTCGCTCTGTTTTGTTAGTGTAGTAAGGGTAATTTGTTGTATTTTGTTTTGATAATCTGAGGGAAGTTATTTTGGATATTTTTTGTTTATTATTCGTTTTGTTTGTTATTTTGGGCCTTGGGTCTTCCTGAAGTTTATGCACCTACTGGTTTATGTTATCTTGGAAATTCTCAAATGTTACTCATTTTCTTTTATCTTAATAAAACGTTAGTTTTTTTTTCTTGAACTCTGAATCTAGTGGTTTTGATTTATTTATCTATTAATTTATTTTTCTTTGGTCTGACGACTGGGCGGGGGAGACATTTTTCTTTCTTTTCTTAATTTATTGCGATTTAACCTAGACGGATCGTAATATTCGACACAAAAGATTCATAACGCTCTTGAGAGAGGAAATGTCATTATTGGCAATGGAGGCCTCACTGAGCCATCGGATTTCAACAAAAATATCTTAATTTGTGTTCCGAAGATTAACAAAGGTCTTACGGGTGTGGAACGCCATGAGGGTGAGTAATTAATGACATTATTTTCATTTTTGGGTGAACTAACCCTTTAAACGTACATCATAATCAGTAGGCCTATATCGCATTTACTTTTAAGTTGTATTGCTCACCTTGTGCTTCATTAAATGATGTTTTATTAACAAAGTTCGGGAGGAACATGTTCACATGATCTATCCAATCAGCATGAGAGGAAGCCTATACACAGCCGACCTATGTTCCTCAACAGTTTTCAGCATCCCTCCTCCACCCTGACTCCTCTCTCTCAGTGGGTTCCTATCACAGCAGGGATACGGGGAAGTACTCTGGGTTCGGACCAAATCCCAAGCTCAGAGCCCTCTCCTCGGACAGCACGCCAAATACACATACTTTTACTCTATCTGATTATTTGTAAGTGTGAACTCGTGAAACAACCTTTTTGTGTCAATGCCACAAATAACATACAAGGTTTTATATCACACACATCTTGACTGTGATTTAGCATAAAGCCATTCTTTTAGCCATTTTATTTTCTGTGGCTCTGTGTTTAACTTGTTACACTCAGAAAAAAAATCAGAGATATAAAATAAACAAGCTTTATTATACAAACACAGACACTAGGGGAAAAGAAAGTCTCACAATAATAATACACACCATCGGTCTAAAAAGTCACAAGAACACTCAGAGGTGTAAGAAAAAAAATATGAATTTACCATGGATTCCTACATAATTAAAATTTGATCTGTCAGTCAGTCTGTTAAACAAATAAACAAACAATATGATTTTTTAAATGTAACTTAGCATATACAACCCAAAAGCTACTGCTGTTACTTACACAGGAAATTCACACTTTTAAATTAACACAGCAGTTCAGTTTAATGTCACGACCTGACGCACATGTCCACAGCAGGATGTTTGCAGGCAGTCATGCCCATTTTAGCAAGTTGACCACATGTATCACTTCTCATCAACAGGGTTTCAAGTATAAGAATTTTTTTAGAGAGCATGAGATTGATCTAATCATTTATCCTCAGTGGTGTGTGATGAGTGAATAAAAATCATTCACATCATCCTGAGGTGCAGGATTACAGTGCTGCACGGTGGAATATATTACAGAAGAATTGGTATTTCTAGCTGGACCAACCAGGTTGTACTCGTTCAACATTTCATCGTAGATGTGAAAGACATCATCTACAGTCTGAGAGACATAGGGGAGCACATACCAAAAATTATTTAGTGTACATTTAACAGTGCATTCAACATTTTTTAGAGTAATCTGGATTCACTAGATTTACTACAGCAAAGCAAATGCATTAATGTATCACATGTTGATCAATTGTATTTTGTTAGGTTAATATGGTTTGTAATCAGATATTGATACTTTAGGATAAAATTGTGTAAGAGCAGAAGTTTCCATACCCCATTGAGATCTGGTGAAACCCGAACTGAATTTTCAGGAACAGGATGATTCAAACCTAAAAGAAACATGAATCCAGTACATTAGTCATCTTAACAAAATAAGATATGATCACATGACTAAACCACAGCAGTCACACCAATTCTCTATTTGATTTTTAAACCAGATGCAATGGGGCTTTTTTGATCATTTTTTATTATTATTTGATTTGAATCAACTCAGTATTGGGCATTTGAATCAGTTCAAGTCTTTATGTGTTTGTGGTCTTACTTCTGGACTTTGAATCTGATCTTTTCCTGTAGAGAAACACTAAAGCCACAAACACCAGCAGCACCAGAACACCTGCACACACCACAGTCACACTGACTGAAATAAAAAGAGAAAGAAAAAATTATATTATTAAGTCTTCTGCAGTATGCTTATCAAGCTAAATGTTAACAGGTTATCACAGTCATCATTAAATAATGTAATATGAACACAATGTTACACAAAGAAATTCTAATGGTCATAATAAAATACATACAAACGAATTCTCCATTTTTTGATCCATTTGACTGGACTGTTGATGAGAACTGCTCATATGAAGTAGAGTTATCTGAGAGAGAGACAGAAAAAGAGAGAATCACAGTATATGATTTATAAAAAGAGATGGAATTTCTCCTTTGAAGATCATTGAAGATGAAAGTGTATAATACTAAATATCTCGACTACAGCATGTGACATCTATAGGATACAGATCATCTACTTTGCAATATTGTTTACTAATAAAATACTTTTTTGACTGTTATTTATTTAAACTGGATTTCATTATTATTAAAAGTTTACTGAAAGTCATTCTGAATTCCTAAATGTTTTCCAAAAGCAGGCCTAACCAGACTAAATTGAGTGTGTTTTTCTTAAATTATAATAGTCAAACTATTGTTGTAAAATGGATTATTAGTTTGCTGACTGGATGTAACTACTGCAGAGGTGAGTGTTGTCGTCCATGTAGATGCAGTTGTAGTTATAATTGTGTTTTCAGGGCTGTGTGAAGGTCTGTGCACCGGAGCTGCTGAAAATAAAACAGAAAAAAAAAAAGAGGAATTCAAGTTTAATAAACATTTTGTAAAGGTATGTGAAATTATTTAAATAGGAAGACATATATTATATTCACAAACTGTTTGCATAAATACCCACCTGAACGGACAGAGAGATGAACTTTATTCAATTTGTCACTGAACCATTTATCAACTCCACAGTAATAATCACCAGAGTCTTTGAGTGTGAGATCTTTGATGGTTACAGTAAAGAACCTTCCACTCACAGTATCAATCAAAGAGTATCTTCCATTCTTGACGACCTCATCAGTCTTTCCACTTTTAATCAAAACATGCTGTGATCCACAGGGATGACGGCAAAGGTACTTGGGTGTATATCTGTAATCATCTGGGTATGGACATCTGATCTCCACCCTTTCACCCACTGTTCCCTCAAAAACACCTCCAGACTTCATCAACACACCACTGAAAACTAGAGAACACTTTATTACTGCAGTCTATTTGTTAAACTGAGAATGTTTTTGCACAATCCTTTTTTCCAACAATATACAGAGGGTCATCAGACAACTACAGTTGAATCAGTTCAGTTTCACTTTAAATGCACTCACATTTATATTTACATTGATAGTCTGCTATGAGATGTCAATTTAAAACAGTCTTCTCTAAATAATGAAGAGACCATCTTGAAATATATCAAGCCAGAAAAAAAGTATTTACCTATGAAAAGAGACAGAATCTTTAGATGGGTTTTCATTCTCCCTAACTTGCTATCGTCCTCTTCAAGCAAGACATCCTCTTTATAATAAACTACAACATAACACAACACTGTAACCTGCTTCCTGTCTCTCACTTGTCTGCTCCATCAGTTAACAGAGGAACAGTGCTTTTAATATAGAGAGAGAGAGAGAGAGAGAGAGAGAGAGAGAGAGAGAGAGAGAGACCTGCAAAAGAATAAACCAATAACAGTTTAGCAGTAGGATCGGTATGGCTGCAAGGGCAAACGCACAACAGACTTTGGGTCAGGAAGGAAACAAAGCCGTTTAGCAGTGGTGTTGACACATTTTTGTAACTGATGCATTTGCAAGTCCATATTTGATTATGCAGCTTAATGTTGTTATAAAGACTGTTGCAAAAGAAAAAGAAAGCCAGAGGACAAGAGAGACAGTCTTTCAGCAATAAATATGACTTCCTTTTTCTTTGTGTAAATGCTTTCATTGCTGTTATTTGCTCTAAAAAAAAGGGGGCTAATTATAAGTCTACAATCTACCCCAAAATCTACATATAGACCATGTCTTCAATTATTTTCTCCTATAAAGAAATGCCAGTAAAAAATATAATAAAAAAAAAAAGGTAGTCTACATTTCATCATCTGTTCATTCTGTATTATAACTTTGTTGTGTTTTTTCAACCTGTAGGTGGGATGCATGAACTGCATTATATTGAATGATACTGTGGTACAGAGACAACATGTAGGTATGTTTTCTTTATCCATAAAACAAGCTTACACTACAGTTTTAATCACGTATTCATTGCAGAGAAAAAAACAAAAGTAATTTAATTTGATTATTTGAGTTCAAGCATCTATAGTCTTTGGTTCATGTAGATAGTTTTCACTCTTTGACCCCCTGTTTCCTCATAAAAAATCAAACATAATCAAAACCAGGAACCACTTGTGGAGGTTCATTCACCAATCTGTTATCAAACTATAAACAAATTCATAAAATCAAGTTCACGGCAAATATGATTCAAATGACTAAATCCACATCAGACAGGACTATATATACATGTTGGTAATATTGCTAATTCAGTACTTCTCAAGTGATATCTAGAGTATTTATCGCAATTAAAAAACAGTTATACTTGTTTTCATCTTGATTTGGGGATAAATAAAAAAAATGCTGCCCATGGATATGATAATGTTTGCAGATGTGAAAGGGAGCAGCTTGTTCTAATTTCCCTAAAAAAAAACAACAGTGTAAATATTGTAATACAGAAACTCAAACTAGATTCTCTCAAAAGTCCAGATGCAAAAATCCATGGCCATAAACAGATCTGCTTGTGAAATTGAACACAATATCTCATAAATATTCAATATAGTAGTTAAATGTAAATGTCCTACTATTTAAAGTTTGACATTTTTTAATTAAATATTGCAGTATTTATCCATGAACATCATCATTAATACTATTATTTTATTTGTGTGCCCTCGTAATCTTTAATCAAAATAACTTCCCCTCGCTCCCCTCTCTCTGCACTGACATCTCTTCACTCACATGAGATCACAGCAATAGCAAACTACAATGATCCAATCAATTCCCGATGGACAAAATCAAGTTCAGCCTTACATTTTTTCTTCTTTGAGAAGCCGTTTCACATACGTCACTGTAGAGAAGGAAGACTATTGCAACTTCCATTTTATGCTGACTTTAACAAACACATCAAGGCAGATCTCTACTTATATAGACAGAATAATGATTCAAGACAGGTCTAAAAATCTTTTCTCTAAGGGTCCTTAAACCTCAACAGATGCCCATCACAGCTTGAATGTTGACTGGTTAACTGTCAGTCCAGGGAAAAATCACACTCAAGTGTCCCACCTCAGATGTTTAGATATCAGATAATCCCAATAATCTGTATTTCAGAGTGTCTAAGCCAGTTAAGGAGGAATCTCATCTTGATGATTCAATGACTCCCCCGTGATGATGGGGCGCTGCAGGGGAATCTGGTAGAAGCACATACACTGGACAGATGCTATCTCAACAGCTTAGGGACCTCAACCTGAGAGGCAGATTGAAAAGAAGATTGTTAAGCATTTAAAAGCATTTAGTAGGGATGCATCGGTATGAACATTTTGACCAATACCGATAATTCTTTATATTTGAAAGCCGATATTGTCCGATAAATCTAAATTTTTATATAATCTTTGAGAGCCTGAATACAAAAACAAAAGTCTCACCATTAAAAGCCATGTCCCAAGCACACAATTATAATGTTCTCATTATAATTTTATGTAGCCTATATCACTTAACTATATTTTCCTTTTTGAAGTGATTCCAATCATATTTCAAGCAATTCAAAACCATCATGGCAAACTCAGCTGACAGAAATAAGCCATTATTTATCGGCTTTAATATATCAGCCAAATTTTCTTATCGGGCCGATAACAATAACATTAAAAATGAACATATTTCAGCCGATACCGATATGGTGGCTGATATATTCTGCATCCCTAATATTTAGATATTCAAATAAATGTAACTTATCTTTTGATAAAAAACAACTAAATGTTATTAATGAGAGAGTGCAAAAATCCATCCTGCTTTCACATTTTTCTTATTAAAAGAGTGATATTTTGGTCATGTACTTGCTTTTGTAGTAACATCTATGACATGTGATGTCTGTTTCACTTGCCTTTTTGAGAGCATTCATGCTGCAGTTTCTGATAGAGTCCAGGAGCTGATCTCTGGAGCTTCTGTCCGTCTGTCGGACAGCAGCACTGCTGTCTGGTTTCCTCTGAGAGATTGGGGTCAGCGACCTCCTCAGGGCCTGAACATCTAACGCTGGGCTGGGAGGGGGTGGAGGAGGAGGAGGAGCTTGTCGACTTCTGGTTGCCCCTGTTTTCTTTCCTGTTACCTCAGAGGGGAGGGGTTTAGATGGTGACTTTGTGGGCGGAGCTTTGGGAGTTTCCTGAGCAGAGGTGAATTTTGAAATAGCGACAAATTTAGAGTCTTTCTTATGAGTGTTGATAGACTTATTTTTTTCAGCTGAGCTCTTATCTTCACGTGGGGTTTTGTGAGTGGAGTCGCTTTCCAATCTGGCGAGTTTTTGCGCTTCTAGTCGTTGCTGTCGCTTCCTATCCATGTTTCGGCTCAAGATGTTTGTCATGGTCATCCTGGGCCCAGCCAGCTCAAAATGATATCCCAACTTCAGCAGAGAAGAGTTGTCACGTAAGACATTGGCCATCTCCATCTCAGTCTTCCCTCCGCAGATGTGCCTCTGGTTATGAAACCTCAGCTCCATGAGCGTGCTGTTGTACTGCAGAGAGTTGACGATGGCCAGGATGCCTTTGCCTGTCAAATGGTTCGAGTCAAGGTTGATTCCGGTCAGGGTTGAGTTATCTCGCAGGGTTCCAGCGATGGCGAAGGCAACATGATCATCCGCTCTCGTGTTTGCGAGGCAGAAGGTTTTGACGTGAGTGTTGCTGCGAAGACCCTCGGCAAACTGTATCAGGGTGTCTGCCTTAATGGCATCTGAATTATTAACATTGACCTCTGTTAGTTCAGGGTCATCACTGCGGACCTGCTCTAGAAGGTCATCAAACATGCTGGAGCCAGTATCACTGTCCAAATCTTCACTAAAAGACTCGTCCTCCTCAGTGGTAACAGAACGGTCATCCGCACCATGACAGTTCCCTGAGCTGTTTCGGTTGGAATTGCTAAATATCTTCACCTCATTGTTTTCTGATTGTTTCACTTGTTCTTTTTCTTTCTCTTTTTGTGGTGTGGTTGTATGACTTTTCTCATCCTTCTTTTCTCTCTCCTTCTCTTCTACATTTCTACTTCTGCTTTTCTTCTCCACTGTTTCTACATCTTTTAGGTTTACTCTTCCTACTGCTCTGTTGTTCTTGGGTTCCTCTATGGTTTTAGTTTTGCTTTCATCTTGTTTCTTGACATCTGCCTTATTGTTTTTTACTTTTAGGTCTTCGGCGTCTTTATCCCCCTGCAGTTTGGAGACAAACCCTCGTATTTTGGAGTTTTCACTCACTTTTTTCTCCTCCTTCTTCCCTCTTTCTTTCATATCCTCTTTTTTCTCTTGTAGTTTGGATATGAGGTCTAGAGTTTTGCTGCTTCCTCTCTCTTTTCTCGAAAGGTCTTTTCCACTTTCCATCTTATTGCCCGTCTTCTCACCTTCTCTTTTCTCTTCCTCCCTTTTCTTCTCTCTGCCTTTTTCTCCTTCATCAGGTAAAGCTTTAAAGTCATCCTCCCTTTTTCTCGCTCGCTCCTTATCTTTTTCACTCTCTGCGTTTCTGCTCTCTGTGTCGGGAGGATCGCCACTCTGTGACCTGGAAAACTCTCTGCTTCTCATCCGGCGGAGTCGATCTCTCCTTCTGCCATCCCCTTTTGCCTCTCCCTTCAACAATAAACACAAAAGAAATTAGTCACAGAACATTAAATCTGAGAAGCTGTTTGTCTTTTGATAGTTGGCATATTTGATTTTGTCTAATCGTAATCTGACTTTTGACATCTTAATCACAGTATTCACATTCTAAATTAGTTCCCATTTGCTTTCATTTCAGTGTAATTATAGATAAATATCAACATTATCATTAAATACATTGGGGCATCAAACAAAGGAAACATATCTAGAATAATTACAGCCAATGGCTGGACCCAGCGAGTCCATGACTGAGTGAGTTATTTTTAGTGGTCATTAAAAGGGAATGAACATACTGTGTAGATTTGTGTGCTATTGTTTGAAGAAGTCTTAAAACTCTCAGATGTGCCCTTATAAGGCAGCAAAGGGAGGAACATTCAGGTCTGGAATGCTGCCCTTGACGATTCCAAAGCCTCACTGAGGCCAAGCTTAAAGTAAACACATTCACAAATCGCTGAAGTGCATCACTCTTAATTTCTGACTACTGTAAAATAACGTGAACATAAATTTTATTCTCACAGCTGTTTTACTGAATACATTGGAAGTGACTACCATTCAGCATATTCACACTGCCAACACAATGATGCACCTGAACAGACTTCACAGCAGAATATCAATAAGATCAGAAAGGTGATCTTTAAAAGTCAGGACTGATCAAAAATAGACTATAAAGGGGGAATCACTGATTATAAAGAGCACAATGTTATTTAGTTACATGTGAAGTGTGTGTGTGTGTGTGTGTGTGTGTGTGTGTGTGTGTGTGTGTGTGTGTGTGTGTGTGTGTGTGTGTGTGTGTGTGTGTTCTGTTGCCTGCTGAACATGTTTCAAACAAACACTTCAGTGTCTCAATAGAGTTTAAAAGTAGTTTGTGGCCCCTTGAGTGCATCTCACATTACCCCTTGAGTGCTTCATTAGCACCTGTTTAAAACACAACTAGCACTCTCCAAAAACACAAGGAACACCATCCCAGAAGAACCAGACCATCTGTTCTGTTCTGTTACTCTGGACAATCCTAATTTTTACAGCATCCTCTCAGAAAATCCTATTGAGGTACCCCAAAAGTGAATGAATACAGCAGCTTTGATGTCAAAGGTTAGCTCTGCATAGTTTATATGGAGTGCCAACTACAAATGACCATCCCCTAGAACCACCGAAGGGAGAGAGAATCCTGTGTTTATACTAGACAACAGTAAACTAAACCATGATACAAAATGTTTATAAAGACATTTGGCTGTAAAGGAAAATTATATGCTTCAGTATTTTTACCGAAAAGAAGTTCGCACTGAAATAACTTTGTCCTGTCAGAAGTGTTTTGGAGATTTGTTGTTGGAAAAAAAAAGTTTTGACTCACACTTGGAAGTACAAAGTGTTCTGTAAATGTGCAGCACAGGCAAATACTCCAAAGCAAAGAAAAAGTTCATCACTTCCAGATGATGGCAACATTATAGGCTATTAGGGCTGCGACCATGACAGCATGTCAGGCATGTAAGCCAGACTGATTAACATAGATCTCAGTGCTAAATCAGCCATTCACTATGTTCACAGATCTACAAAAATGTCACACTATGATGAGATCTTAAACTGTAAAAAAAAACTGAATGACACATGAACACAGGTCAGCTCTTCATTCTTCATTCTTCATTCCCCCTTGGATGCAAGCCTCTAAACTTAGGCCACTGAGAGCAAACTATTCCCTATAGGGAAAACATCCATTTGTTATTGTATTTTGGAATTTTGGATTTAGTTTGAAATAACTCAGTCTTGAAATTTTTTAAGTGTTTTAAAGTTTTAAGGGTTGTGTAGATGGACAAAAAAGATTTGTTTAACAGTTGGATATATTATTAAAAATAATAATAAAGAAAACAATTTTATGAAATACTACTATTACTACTATGAATAATAATAATAATTATTATTATAATTATTGTTGTTGTTGTTGTTGTTATAGTTTGTTGATGTTATACGCATCACCTCTACGCTCAACTCTCTCCGGATCAGTTTCTTGGTCTCCCGCTCGCAGTAGACAAGCATAGCCTCTCTGTCATATCCTCTGGACGGTAGTTTCTCCGTCTGGTTCCGCTGGCGGAGTCCCACCGGTACGTTCGGGTCGGGATCGATATAAACGAGCTCCCGCTCGAGCTCCTCCACTTCCTCCGGTGAGAGTGTCGCGAGCAGCAGGTCCGTGTCCGAGTCATCGCTTCCCTGTCGCTCCAAGACCTTTGGTCTGGACATTTTCTTTGGAAATATTTAATGTTTATTAGCCAAGTAAAATGTTTTAGTCTGCGGCAATGCAGCTGATCCAGTTTAAAGAGTATATTTTCCCTTCACAAATGCCGTTAAATCCATGATTAAAAAAAAGGGTTGCAGAGGGTCTCGCGCCCAGAGCGCCTTTCATGAGCTCCAGCTCAAGCTCGGAGCGCCAAGACGCATTCCGCGCGATCCTTCACATTTGCGTGACCGCGTGCAGCCTGCGCACACGCACAAATGCGAGAGCGTCTGTCTGTCTGTCAGACAGGTTGTGTACCCCATTTTTTTTCTCACAAGCCAATTCCACAATTCCACAATTCCAAAGTTTTAAAGAATTCTGTCATACTGCTTTCACTCAAATACAACAGTACATCAGTAATCACAAAAGTTCTCGATGGCCTTCCTCCACCTTTTCCTCTTGTATATACTTGATATTGGTATTCTTTCTCTTGTTTCACCACTTCTTGTATTGTTTGAATCAAGCCTGAACTTATCAGTGGTTTTTTTTTTTAGATAAATATTGGGGTTCTGACTGGTGCGGCACTTTTGCTATGAAGAAATATGTTTATTGTGTTTAGCTTGTGATTGAGTTAATCATATTATTTAAATATTATGTGCTTGTGTTTCTGTGAAAAATATGTACATTTTTGTGTAGAGTTTTGCAGAAAACATGGAACAAAAACGTGTGAAAACAGGTGAATTGTGTTTATTGTGCACTGTAGCCTATAACATTTTTCAAAAAGGTGCTTTGATTGAAAGGTGCAAAAATTGCATGAATGGTTTTGGAAATAAGGCAAACTGAATCAGTTCTAGTGTTTGCAATCGAGAAAATCTGTTTTTATTTATGTATGTACACCAACCAGGCATAAGATTATGACCACTGACAGGTGAAGTGAATAACACTGATTATCTCTTCATCACAGCATCTGTTAGTGGGTGGGATATATTAGGCAGCAAGTGAACATTTTGTCCTCAAAGTTGATGTGTTGGAAGCAGGAAAAATGGGCAAACATAAGGATTTGAGCAAGTTTGACAAGGGCCAAATTGTGATGGCTAGACAACTGGGTCAGAGCATCTCCAAAACTGCAGCTCTTGTGGGGTGTTCCTGGTCTGCAGTGGTCAGTATTAAAAGTGGTCCAAGGAAGGAACAGTGGTGACCCGGCGACATGGTCATGGGTGGCCAAGGCTTATTGATGCACATGGGGAGCGAAGGCTGGCCCGAGTGGTCCAATCTAACAGACGAGCTACTGTAGCTCAGATTGCTCAAGAAGTTAATGCTGGTTCTGAAAGAAAGGTGTCAGAACACACAGTGAATCGCAGTTTGTTGCATATGGGGCTGCATAGCCACAGACCAGTCAGGGTGCCCATGCTGACCCCTGTCCACCGCCGAAAGCGCCAACAGTGGGCACGTGAGCATCAGAACTGGAACACGGAGCAAATGGAAGAAGGTGGCCTGGTCTGATGAATCACGTTTTCTTTTACATCACGTGGTTGGCCGGGTGCGTGTGCGTCGCTTACCTAGGGAACACGTGGCACCAGGATGCAGTATGGGAAGAAGGCAAGCCGGCGGAGGCAGTGTGATGCTTTGGGCAATGTTCTGCTGGGTCCTGCCATCTATGTGGATGTTACTTTGACACGTACCACCTACCTAAGCATTGCTGCAGACCATGTACACCCTTTCATGGAAACGGCATTTCCTGGTGGCTGTGGCCTCTTTCAGCAGGAAAATGCGCCCTGCCACAAAGCAAAAATGGTTCAGGAATGGTTTGAGGAGCACAACAATGAGTTTGAGGTGTTGACTTGGCCTCCAAATTCCCCAGATCTCAATCAAATCGAGCATCTGTGGGATGTGCTGAACAAACAAGTCCAATCCATGGAGGCCCCACCTCGCAACTTACAGGACTTAAAGGATCTGCTGCTAACATCTTGGTGCCAGATACCACAGCACACCTTCAGGGGTCTAGTGGAGTGTTTTGGCAGCAAAAGGGGGACCAACACAATATTAGGAAGGTGGTCATAATGTTATGCATGATCAGTGTATATTTGGAGGGTAAGGGCTTCTTCTTCAGCCAGATGCTTTAGCAGCAGTTGTATGAAATGGCATGCATAGGAATTACCACTAGATGGCTGCACTTTCACCAGTTCTTGCAAGACATAATAGCAAAATAATTCCTTATTAGTAGAAAGAGCAGAGCATTTACTGTAAATGAAACTCATTCAATATCTGGTTTCAGCATGATTCTATTCTATATATACAGATTAGACTACAAAAAGTTAATGTCTAATGTATAGTCAAGGTATAACAGTGCAATCATTTAAATTATTTTAGTTTAACTGTTTGTGGAATTCCAAGATTTAAAAAAAAAAAAAAAAAAAACTATAGGGAGCCTTGCTATTAAAAAAAAAAGCTCATTTAATTAGAAAGAATCCCTGCCTCCCTGTGATAATCACTTTGACACACCCCAAAATGTTTTATTTTTATTGCTTTTTTTTATTATTTTGTTTGTTTTTTGTTATTATTCTTTCCTTTTGTAAATCACTGTGACAAACCGCAATCCCATGTGAAGCTCAACACAGACACCCTCTGTCACCCTCCGAGCCAGTCTTCTGTTGGTCTTCACTACAGTGTGAGATATAAAGCATCTCGCTCCAGAATGGCTGCTTCATCGGGTGCTGGTTAACAACTTCCAAGAGTGAAAGGCTTTAGTGTTACCTAAAGACACTAATACCTGCAATAGACAGGGTTAAATTCAGTTCAAGGTTTGTACCCCGGGGGGAAAAAGCCATTTTAAATAGTATATAGACAATGCTAAAATAACACTGGTCTGTGATCAGTGTAAAGAAATCAGATGCACCACCATACCAGTGATCGCTAAATGAAGAGAAGAGACTGTCTGATATTAGAACAAAGAGTTTTATTCCACACTATAAATTGGGACACTTTTTTTTTTTTTTTTTAAAACAAGCTAGTCAAACCCCAAACCCTAACACCCCCCACCCCCACCCTTCAAAACGGCTTGAGCAAGTTTTGTGGCAGTTCATTACACTCTTCTGTCTGCTACAAATCTGTTTTTCCGTTACATATCCTGAATATCTGACCACCATCTTTAAAAGCACCGACACAACTGAGACAGCCCAAACCTGAAACTTACAAATGACATTATTGCTCCGATAAATAAAACTAATCTACAAAAGGAAATAAAACGACACAACGGAGAGAATCCCAGATGCCTGTGTACTGAAACGGCAAGTTTCTAAAAAATAGTTTCTCTGTATTTATTATTTATTGTATTTGGTGAAAACTGTTGGTATGTCTTGTGTTGTGGCGTTTCTGGCCGTGCATGCAGAAGACCCTCGCTGTGTTTCACGAGAGCATCTCTCCTCCACACCAGAAAGCAACACAAACACAAACCCATGCACCGCTATATTCATTCAGCATTTAGCATATTTATCATTGTTTTAGACAATCACAAACAGTTCGACAGAAGGAAAAAAGCTGTAAAAATACAAAAAATTGACCAAATAGTATCATTCAGGACAATAGAGTCCAACAAAAAGAGTAAAATAGCACCGTTGTTACAAAGGTCAGAGGTCATAGGTTAGGGAAGGGGGAGGGTCAGTTACACATCCAGGAGAAGGGATGGAAGAGGATGGGGTGGGAGACCGGTTGCCACCCTAGTCCGTCTCACTTTCGGCGGCCCGCGTTGGTTGTGCTGCAGGTCACGCACATGTAATCCTCCTCGGCTGCGAGTTCTGCCGATACTCCCACACATATCATGTGGAACCAGCGGTTACAGCAGTCACACTGCACCCAGTACACCTGAAGCAGAGAGAAACCAGTCAAAACACATTCAAACACACACTAGCTGTTTGAGTAGGCCATCTCGATTTAAACACATGACACTGATTCAGCTATGTCTATTAAACCTTTGACTAATACAATCACAGCAAACATCACAGCTGCTGCTGACACAGAGAGAGCAGTTGTCATATATAGGTATGAAACAGCTTCACAAACAGACTTTTTAACCACACAGTATTGTTATTATCACAGAAGTACTGGGATAAAAGTTTATGGTTTGGATATAAACACTGATGTCTAGGGTAGTGATCATAATAAGAGTCCACCTTTTGAAAGTTATTTGATGCTTCAAATAAAGATTGTATCTATTATATCATTACACCAGTAGGTGGTGACAAGTGACCCATAAAAATATTTTTGTCATTAGCTATGTTTCCATTCAAAGTTGCAAATTTAACTTATGCAAAACGGAATATCACATAAAACATTTGCAAATAAAGCAGCGTTTCCATCCCATGTGTTCAAGAGAACAAAATCATCACTTCCTGGGAAATTGTCATGAAATATCTGTAATAAAAATGGAAGTTGCTGGAGTCGGGGAAGCCACTGTCATGCCATCTTGGATGCTTTGCATTTGGGAATGCAATCATGTGAGACACTTCTGGGAATTTGTTATACCAAATCATTTTGATGACAGACTTTGGTTCAGGCATTTCAGAATGATCAAACCAACATCTGAGATGCTGTGCAATGAAATTGGTCCAGTGGTAGTCCAGTTACCCACCGGACCATGTGACGAGGCAAAGTCACATGAGTTTTTTGTTTTGCATCATGGAATTAATTCAGTAAATGTATTTCCATTGTAGTTTATGCGCATGTCTTCTTATCATGTTAAAAAAAAAAAAAAAAAAAAAAAAAAAAAAGTACCCGCCTCAACTGAGTGCAAAAGTTTTTTTATGTGCATTTTTAGAATTTATGCGCATCTTGGCCTTTCCATCCAGCATTTTTTATGCAATATCCCAAAATGCACATAATAGGTGAATGGAAACATGAATGAAATATTTTTAAAGAGACAGCAGCAATTAACATTTTGTCAGAACCCCTAGTAAATGAAGTTATTTTGTTTAGTTGTCTATCCAGAATTGTGTAGCTCTAGCACACACTCGGTCATTACGTTCACTCACTCACCTCTTCCCCTTCCGGCTGGAGACAGCTCTCCGCTGGACACAGGGTCATATCCTCCTCTGAGTCTTCCGACTGAGACACGTCTGATGCAGAGACAGATGCTGCTTTCCTCTCTCTCCGTTTCTCTGTACCCATTCTCTGTTTCTTGCTTTTCGGCTTTATCCCTCTATCCCTGATCTCGGTATCCTCTCTGTTCATTCGCCGCTTGGCTTTCTTTTCTGCTGAAGTGATTGCATCTCTCTTTAGAGGAAAAAAAAAAAAAAAAAAAAAGAGGAAGATGGAGAGAAATAATGAATGTAAATTCGTAATGTCTCAAATGTCTTCAAACTTTTTTCAGGCTGAGGACCCTGTGGTGGATCAACAAATGTTTGGGGCCAGAAATATTTTTTTGCTTTTTTTTTTTTTTTTTTTTTTTTTTTTTGGAGCTTTCCACAAAAATATTAAGAAGCGCA
Source organism: Ctenopharyngodon idella (assembly GCF_019924925.1). Taxonomy (NCBI): domain Eukaryota; kingdom Metazoa; phylum Chordata; class Actinopteri; order Cypriniformes; family Xenocyprididae; genus Ctenopharyngodon; species Ctenopharyngodon idella. The sequence goes on from NC_067227.1 coordinate 18,839,560, forward strand.
ACTATTTAACATTGATGATAATAATAATAATAATAATAAGATATGTTTCTTGAGATCCAAATCAGCATATTATGTTGTATAGGAGTAATGGCTGCTTCGCCATCACAGGAATTAATTACATTTTAAAATATTTTAAAATAGAAAACAGTTATTTTAAACTGTAATAATTTCACAATATTACTGTTTTACTGTATTTTTTTATCAAATCTATACAGCTTTGATGAGAATGAAGAGACTTCTTTCAAAAACATAAAAAAAAATTACAGACCCAAACTTTTGAACTATGCATTTATATACTTTGTGAAGATGCTTACAAAGCCATTAAAATAATCATTATTGATGTACAGAGTTATATACATATATTATTTTTTATTTTAATGAGGGAGGAACCTTCAGTATTGAAGTTAACTTAATTCTGTATTTTTTTTTTTTTTTTAATGAATATTTTTTGTTATTTGATATCAATCAAAAATAGCCAGATCCCACTGAATACCTCACTCTAAAACACACTTGAAAACTTAATAAGCTTTAAATAAACATAAATAGTGGCAGCCTACTTTTTCAGCAGCCTCGGATCTGTATTTCCATACAGATTAAATAAAGATATTCAATTGTTAAAAAACCCTCAACCATCAACTAAACCAATCAGCTCCAAGATAAATCATGTTTGATTTGAAACAAGAAGGCTGCTTCAAAGGTAAAAGACCTGTACTTGCATGAAGCAAGTGAAAAAAAAGCACCAGTACTATAAATCTATTTAATTAGTCATATAAATATATGCAGTGTATACAATACTATATATTCTAAGTTGCAAAATATTCAAATATATTCATGATATATTATGTAATTCATGCTTTATGTGAGTGGGAAGTTGCTGCTGAGCTCTTTTGCCATGGCATTTTAAACCCTGATTATTCTTCTCAATTAGTGATTGAATTTTACTTGCTAAGCAGCATGAAAGTCTCACACTCTTTACCTCTCTCTGCGGCGAGGAGTGTTTCTGTGTGAGGTAGGGTGTGTTTTCTGTGTGGGACGTGTTTGTGGTCGGGAGGCCGGACAGCAGAAGTCTGTAGAGCTGCTGGGTCTCAGGGAGAGACACCTGCAAGAGTAAACCCTCCACCATCAGTTCCTCCAACTCCGAACTGAGACCTGGAACACAGACACAGTTTCATTTTAAAACGCAAGTAGTCATTCTTTCTCTGCAGTGAGATATAAGAAAATATGAAAATGCTCCGAGTTTTTGTATGTGAGAATGATACAGACCCTGGAGAGGGATACAGCGTTGCTCTGTGTAAAACACTGTCTGTTCCTGCCCAGAAACACGCCAGTCCTGACTCTGAGATGGAGAGCCACACAGCTGCTACAATAAAACAACAATGACTCTTTATTGATGGGTGGTAAGCAAAATTGGCATTACACAGCTACAACAAAACTGTAAAAAGAAAAAAAGATGTAATTCACAAAAAAAAAAAAAAAAAAAATTTTTTATAAAATATATAATAATATATATATATTGTAATAAAAAAAATCATATTAAATAAATAAAAAATAAAAAAAAGTAGTAAATATAAAAATATATTATTAAATAAAAAAATTAAAAGTAAAATGAAATACAATTAAAACCATGGGTTAGATAAAAAAATAAAATGAAATAAAAAAAATGTAATTGAATAAACACAACTGAACAAAAAAAAAAAAAAAAATGCATAATAAAATAAAACAAAATAAAATAAAATAAAATAAAAATATACAGAAGTCTGACTGCAGGATTCTCAGCCCTTTGGAAACAAGACATCAAACCACTAACAGTCTGTTGCCTGTGTAAAATAATGTCTAACCTTCCTGTTGTGCCCAGCAGTCCGGTGTCTCTGTGTAGGTGAAGCTACTCTGCAATCCTGAGAGGTCAGCGAGTGATCATAAGAGTCTATGACCTCTTGTGCCCGTCGCTGCCAGCTGACAGTGCGTTCGACCATATAACGTAGAGCATCACCCTCCGGGAGGCGCACACGGATCCGCTGCAGTGATGACAACAGTGTCAGGATCTTGTCCAGAGGAGGCTTAGTCGACCGTAGGCATAATGGACACAGCCAGGCTTCAGGGTCGAGGGGATCCGAGGGCCCACGAACACACACGCTGTGGAAAGCATCTCGACACAGCTCGCACTGCAGCATAGCGCCCATGGCTGGCTTCTGACACACACACACTTTGAGAGCAGAGCAGTCCGCTGTAGGCAGGAGCTTCGATTCATTAGCTGCACGGAGAGAGCATAGCGACTCCAACTCTTTTAAACGAACCTCAGCCAGAGTAAACATCTGTGAGAGAGAAAAAGAGAGTGAATGAGAAAGAGAAGCTTTTTCTTCATCTCAAATATTTCTGGAATGTACCGTATAGCAAACTCACAGCGGACGCAGAGTCTTTGCTGTCCGAAAGTGCTCTCTCCACATCACTCATACTGTCCAGCTTCACAAGCTTCTTCTTCCCTGATGACACACACTCTCCCTTCACCTTCCTCATCTTCTTCTTCAAAGAGCTGCCCACTTCCCATCGGGGACACAAGACCTGCACAGGTGATCAGACCCATAAACAACCTCGACAACGATTTATTCAAAATAAAGTTTTACAAAGTTTCTTTATGAGTGAATGTCATGAAAACATTTGCAGGACATATTTCACCCCAAAAAATATGAACTTATATTTTGCACATTTTTTTTTTTTTTTTTTTTACATTTGCACTGAATTCTCAAATCTGTATACTGTAGATATGTTAATAATTAAAATTAAATAAATTCTAATAAAAATAAAATTATACATTTTGCTTAATTCTTTTTGTAAATAATTAGGAAAATAGTATTTAATTATTATAATCATCATAGATTAACAATATATAATTAATGTATAACTATAAATTAACGCAAAGCAATAATTTGAAGGATTTTTTTTTTTTTTGTTTTTTTTTTTGCATTGAAGTAATGAGATTATTTTGCAGTGATGATCTGTAGTAATTTTCTTTATGCCTTTTTTAATTTGACACAATTTAAATTCCCAAACTCTAAATCATTGTAAGCTTATAACAACTTTTAGAATTTTAAACCTATCATTTAAAGCAGTGGTTCTCAAACCTGTCCTGGAGTACCACCAGCCCTGCACATTTTGTATGTCTCCCTACACCTGACACACCAATTTCAAGTCTTGCAATCTCTACTAATGAGATCATAAGTTGAATCAGGTGTGATAGATAAGGGAGACATACAAAATGTGCAGGGCTGGTGGTACTCCAAGACAGGTTTGAGAACCACTGATTTAAAGTGTTAGTTCACCCAAAAATGAAAATTCTGTCATTAATTACTCACCCTCATTTCGTTTGATTGTTGAATAAAGTCATTATTTTTGTTTTGTTTTTGCGCACAAAAAGTATTCTTGTTGCTTTATAAAATTAAGGTTGAACCACTGCAGTCACGTCGACTGTTTTAACGATGTCTTTAGTACCTTTCTGGACCTTGAAAGTGTTGGTTACATTGCTGTCTATGGACAAGTCATATACCTCTTGGATTTCACCAATAATATCTTAATTTGTGTTCTGAAGATGAACAAAGGTCTTACGGTTGTGGAACGACATGAGGGTGAGTAATTAATGAGAGAATTTTCATTTTTGGGGCGAACTAACCCTTTAAAGAACTGAAACATCCATTTAAATTGTTAAAAACATCCACTTAAAAACGTAATATTACCTATTAGTTTAATATATAATATTTCCAGACTGACCTCCAACAGTGTAAAGGGGGAGTTTTTGACGAGGAAGGTTTTTGCGACTGACTCTTTCCAGGCCTGCACCTCTGATACCAGAACCTCCAGCTGGTCCAGAGGCTCCAGTCGCACAGGAATAGCATGAGCTCTCAGAACCATATCAGAGAGCGAGCTGAGAACCGGAGTCTGACCTCCCACCTGCCAGCACAAACAATCACAACTACCATTAAACATTACTGACAGATTTTTTTTTTTCCCTTCGAAAACATGAACAGACACAAGACAGTACCCTAGTGAGCAGAATGCAAACATAGTTCATTTGGTGAAGAGTACTCAACCTGTAAATCCTCAGCTTCCTGGAGCCATTCTTTAGCCCTGTTCACTGTGTCTTGTAGTAGGAGGCAGTTTGGCAGGTATGCAGGTACCCCATCCACCTGAGTCAACATTGAACCAAGCGTCTCTAAACTCTCTGGAGGCCTAAAAGAAAAAAGAAAACGCATTAACAAATGTCATTCAGCTCATTACACAATCTCTTTGTGGTGCCTCCTGCAAGTCCTCAGCACGCACCACAGGAGTTAATTCAGGCTCATTCAAGGGCTGCTTTGCATTTCCAAGCCTCAGTTTTATCCTGAACTGATGCAAATGCTCATCTGTTGTACAAAAGGAAGTGGTTCCCAAATCCAATTTGTTTCACATGTCTACCATCGTAGACATTGCCTTATGAAAATTAGAAATGCTGTCTTGGAATCTAATTAAAATAAAATAAGCTTAAGTTGAAGTACTAAAATGACTAAAAAATAAATAAAAATGAATTAAAGCTATTTAAAAATAAAACTAGTTAAAATAAAAAAGACAAAAAGACAAAATTACTGAAACTTAAAAAAAAAAAAAAAAAAAAAAAAAAAAAAACTTAATTCAAAATATTAAATACTATAATATTATATAAATAAAACTAAAATAACACTGGTACACATACGGTATTCAATGTCAATTACATGTTAAACGTTTGAGTACACTTAATCAAAAGTAATAGTTGAATTATTCAAATTAGTTTTGTAGACAAATATAAATTGTGCCTTTTTTGACTGATTGCCTTCTTCTAATGAAGGAAAAGTATGGGTCTTTATATATGAAAATATATAGCTGCCTATATTTGGGGAAGGGAGTTCATATTTGGGAGTCTGACATCACACAGCGCTGCCCTCACCTGGCCTTCAGCAGTGCCTGTGCTTTCTCCTCCATCTCCTCTGAAATCGTGAGCAGCTCCTGCAGCCGAGCCATCGTGCGTTCAGTGGAGGGATGCGGTGTCAGTCCGACTCCTCGATCGATCAGCCGGCGCATGCTGTCCAGAGAGAAACCACAGGGGTTTGATACCGGATCCTCTGCCTGCTGAACTCCGGCCAGCCACCGAGCCTGTTCCAAACGCTCCCGTAGCAGGGGCAACTCCGGAAGAAACACGTCGAACTGAGAGCCCTCCTCCAGCAAAGACTCAATCTCACTAACAGCATCTGCGCTCACTTCATCGGAGAGAAGCTTCTCACTGTGCTGCTGGAAGTCCTCGATGTTATTCAGCAGTTCCTGAGACAGAAAGTGTTAAAAGCTTCTATTATATGAGCTGTTTAGAAATGAACTGTGCCTCATTAATCTTCAGGACGACGGCTTGCATCATACACGACTGTGTGTGCACGTGTGTGTGTCAGTCACCTTCAGAAGCGGTGCCTGTGTCAGGCTGCAGGGAAGGTTATAAAGCTGGCGGACAAATGATCTCATTTCCTCCACAGTGAGCTGATTAGGAGATTTACCCCCGCCTGTGCGATACCTGCAGACAGATGACGGCAGACAGACATAAACAAATGCATGAAAGAATACACAAAATTCACATGCCACATGTGTCTTGGCCAAACCAAACCGCTGTGTGCAAGAAAACAAAGCCTCCCACACTGGAAATTCCCCTTAAATGGAAATAAACACAGAAATAAACACTGTGAGTTGAAGTACGTGTACAGTATGTAAGAGGTCATTCTTGCATCCATTTGCACTATGTAAGTATGTGTATAGACGGGTGTAATTTACAGTTACAATGCAACTCTGTTTTTTAAGCGATCTGCCCCATGAGCTCCACTATTTTTAAGATGTGCACATATTAAGTGAAGAGAGAAAACATATTCACTAAGAACATATTAAATCGATAAAAAGTGACAGTGCAGACATTTTAAATTCATACAAAAGATCTTTTTTTTTTTTTTTTTTTTTTTTTACTTTCTATACTGATCAGAGAATTAGGGGGGGAAATATCTATGTTTAATAACAGTAGCCACTTTTCCACCATCGGGCCAAATTGTTCTCTTTATTTAACCGTTTCATTTCGTGCTCCATACCGGTGTAGTGAGAAATCAGGTATCACCAGGAATCGGGTCTCCTTTAAGAAACCCGAGTAATTGGTTAACGGACTTTTAATGGGTTGTATTTTTAGCGCCTGATTATAATTCCAGCAAAATCATTTTAAATCAATTTAAAATGTGTTATAATGACCATTAATGTTTTTTAAATGACATGTTTCATATACTAGTATATAACTGAAGCTATAGGTTGTGAAATCAAGCATTTCTCATTCTTACCGTTTTTTAGTTAGCTTATGTACTAGCATAGCATACATCTACCCGATTAGCCTGCTTAGCTTATTATATTAGGCATGTTCTTTGCTCCCAATATCTGTTTCCAGTCTGGTTTATTATGCAATACATAGACATTCATTTTATATTTCAAGCATGTTGTTTGTGCACTAAATGTAATAAACATAATACAATAGTTATAATTAGTCTAGACATCACAATAACAACTTTTGATCAGGCATTACTGCCTGGGTCCTAAAGGAGACCCGATTCCTGGATGATATGGTTTCATTTTCCACAGTGTGGCTAATAATGACCGCTTTTTGGAATGTAATACAAATGTGTCAGTCACAATTGCCTTAGTAACGCAAGAGTTTACAGACGATATGAGAAGTAAATATTGCGACCATTATGGAGGATGATCACAAATGTATTTTAATTTTATTATTAATTTGTGTTTACGTTGCTCAAATAGTGTGCTTAGCCAGCTACAGAGAAATTGGTGGCCAAGCAACAGACAAGTGACCAATCATAAGTTGCGATGTCACTACACGCATTCTACCAGCACGGTTCGGCGCTGTTAGCCAACCGTTCTGAGAATTCCAAATCAGCATATTAGAATGATGTCTGAAGGATCATGTGACGCTGAAGACTGGAGTAATGAGTAATAAAGCTTTGCTGTCACAAGAATAAATTACATTTTAAAATACATTAAAAAAGAAAACAGTTATTTTAATTGTAATAATATTTCACAATATTACTTATAATAGTACAATATTCCCAATATAACTGTAGCTTGAGTAGGTTTCATTATAGTCTATTTGTGGTTGTGTGTGTGTGTGTGTGTGTGTGTGTGTGTGTGTGTGTGTGTACCTGGTCTGCCTCTTGCCGTTTAGCAGTTGCTGAGCAACAGATGAGCATTTCTCAGCATCTTGAGTAACTAGCCTCAGCTGACGTAACAGATCATTCTCTGGGAACGACCTCTCATTAGACTCCTCTAGAAGGGTGCGAAACACGGAGACATCTACAGCGAAAAAGAAAGAGAGAGAGGCCAGAGGCAGAAGTGAAACTCATGACATGGTACTCACAAATGCATTTAACTTCAGTGATGTAACATTTTATGACTGAAATACAGTATTCTATGTAGCGTGGGATTTGTTTTTGTCCTTAAGACTGTAAAAACTGGACTATAATATTAATTTTTTTTACATGCGCATGAAAAAAAATTTAAAAGGTGAAAAGTTATTACAACTTTTGCTTAGTATAAAATAATTTTCTTCTTTAGAATATCATGCAGACAACTGTGTAAAATTTATTTTATTAAAATATTTCTATTTTTATATAATAATAATAAAAAATAATAATAATAAAAAAACTACACGTTGAAAGTGGATTCTCATTTAGAAAGTTTTAGAGACTATCAGTTCTGGAAGTTTTCAAAATGAAACTCACTGCGTTTCTTGTCTAGCTTTGCTTCCATGACCTCTGTCACCCTTGACGCCCACTCATCATAAGACTCCGCCCTCTGCCGCACAGCGTTCATCATGGGGTAAAGGTCATCCAGTGTGTAACGATAACTGTGTGGTTGAGCATTACACTAAGTGAAACTTTCACCACGTTCACTTAAGAAATCTGCACCACTGATTATGATTATTAGCAGTGGAATCACTTTAATCATTTAATATATTAAATACATGTAAATATGTATTTATATATGCCTTTGTTGAAGAAAATACATATAGGCCAATCTTTAGATAAGGTCATTGAGGAGTACTGAAAGCAGAAGTGGAGACTTACTTGAGTGTGTAGTTGGAGACGGGGCAGGAGCAGAGGTCGTGGGCGTGGTGTAGACACACCTGGACTCCTGGTCTACAGGGGCAGGTGAGAGCAGACAGGTAACAGGTGGTGCGACACTTCACGCACTGTCTCTCATCATCTGCCAGCAAGTCATATTCAAACAACTCACACTGGACCACCCCCTACACAGAGAGAGAATATTAATAACTGATCATTTATAGACAAGTAGAAAAATAGATTGCATATATTACCAAAAATGGCATAATCAGACATTACTAGCATCTCTAACATATTAAAATCTCTCACTGAATTAATAACATTTGCATTATTAAAAATAAACTTTAAAAATAAAAATAAACACCATTACATTATATTTAGCTAATCTCAATTTAACACATGGTCAATTTAACATTGACAACTCAAAAAAATATAATATAATATAATATAATATAATATATATAAGTCTATTATGAACATAGGTAGATAGATAGAATCATAAAGTGAGGATAGCTGTTTTATTGAATTATAACAGATTTGCATTTCAGAAATACAGAATCTGTTAGTTTTTCTCAGAGTGAGAGGAGTAATGAGCACTGTTGCATAAATTTACACTATAGTGTCATCCATACTAATTGCATCACACGCACACACACCGACTTGACAGGTTTTGTTTGTGTTCTCTCACCATCTTTCGAACTTTGTCCCGTAGCTCTCTCTCCTCTCTTATCATGAGCTGCATGTCCTTCTGTACAGCTGACGCCAGAACCACGTCCAGGTTGTCGGCCTTCATGGCCATATTACATACCATCTCATCATGAGAGAACACGCAGTAACGGTGCAGCAGGCGGTAGTGATCCACACACTGACGCCCTAGTGGCATCTGCACACCAAATTTACAACACAAAGTAGTAACAGATTAGAAAAAATACAGAAAAACAACTAAAAATTTATGTGAAGTAAAACTCTCCATGCTCAGCTCTGAGACCTGCCCAAGATAATCTGCATTAAAGGGTTAGTTCACCCAAAAATGAAAATTCTGTCATTAATTACTCACCCTCATGTCGTTACAAACCCATAAGACCTTCGTTCATCTTCGGAACACAAACGAAGATCTTTTTGATGAAATCTGTGAGCTTTTTGGCCTCCGACAGACTGCAACGTTATTACCACTTTCAAGGCCCAGAAAGGTAGTAAAGACATAGTTAAAATAGTCCATGTGACTACAGTGGTTCAACCTGAATGTTATGAAGTGACAAGAATACTTTTTGTGTGCAAAAAACAAACAAAAATAAAGACTTTAACAATTTCTTCTCTTCCCTGTCAGTATCCTATGCTATACACTCAGTAAATACAGTGCAGTGTTTCCGGGTTCTACATCAGAATGCACACAAAAATATGTCTTTACTACCTTTCTGGGCCTTGAAAGTGGTAATAACGCTGCAGTCTATCGAAGGCCAAATAGCTCACGGATTTCACCAAAAATATCTTAATTTGTGTTCCAAAGATGAACAAAGGTCTTACGGATTTGGAACGACATGAGGGTGTGTATTTGATGACAGAATTTTCTTTTTTTGGGTGAACTAACTTTTAACAACAATCATTGTAACAGCAGGATTGATTGAGGAAAAGCTCACCCAGTCCACCGTGCAAAAATTCACAGCCTCTGCAAAGTTGAAGCCCTGGTTGAAGCCGCTGTGATAGGATCTCGGAAAGGTGATGACAAACTCTCCTGCACACTGATTGGTTCTGTAAATCTAAAAACAGAGTGTGTGTTACACACAGGTTCTCCATGCGAGTGTGTGACTTGTGATTGTGTATATAAAATTTACTCACCGGTACTCCATGGGCCATGAGTGTATTGGGGTTCATGATTGTGACGAGCTGGTGTAGAAGATCCGGCTGAGACTCAAACAGTTCCGGGGCCAGTTTCTTCATGACTGCTTCCAACTGCTCGGCGGCAAAACCAGGAGCACCATACCAGGTCTTAGGTTCTCCCCTAACACACACAAAACACACAATCAGGGTCTTCACACATGCATGTCTTTACATGTTTTTGAAAGAAAACTCTCATGCTCACCAAGGCTGCATTTACTTAATAAAAGTACAGTAAAATAATCTTGAGAAATATTATTACAATTTAAAATAACTGTTTTCTAATTTATTATATTTTAAAATGTATTCCTATGAAAGCAAAGCTGAATTTTCAGCAGCCATTACTCCCATCTTCAGTGTCACTTGATCCTTCAGAAATCATTCTAATATGCTGATTTGGTGCACAAGAAAAAATTTCTTATTATTATCATCAATGCTGAAAACAGATTGTGCTGCTTTTTATTTTGTAGAAACAGTGATCATTTTTTTTTTTTTTTTCAGGATTCTTTGATGAATAGAAAGTTCAAAAGAACAGCATTTGTTTGAAATATAAATCTTTTGTAACATTATAAATGTCTTCACTGCCACTTTTTATAAATTTAATGCATCTTTGCTGAATCAAATTACTAATTTCTTCAACAACAACAACAACAAAATATATTTACTGAACAGTAGTGTAAAAGGCAACTTAATCATATCAATCTCATATATTCTCCATCTTTGTAATAACATACACTCTTATGGGTAACTGTGTTTTCGATTATATATAGCAGACACCATATTTAAAGCAAAAACAAGGTTGTGTAGGACAGAAACACAATCAGTTCAGCACGCTGCACTATATAAAGCACTACTATAAGTGTATTTCTTCCTTTATTAAGCATGAAATTGTACTTATTATTACCAGTGCAGGTAGTTGATTGAATAGCTCCAGTGGTCCTCAATGTGCCAGCAGAACGAGGAGAAGCACATGCCCACGTAGAGCCATGGCAAAGTCATGCCACAGATATCAGCAGTGACATGGGTCAGCACTGATGGTGTCATCATGGCCATGTTATTCAGGTTCCACCCACAGTGAAGATATTTCTACAGCAACCAAACAGCACAGAATAACTAAATCAGTGATAGAAACAGGATGCACTACATCTGGAAAATAAAATGTCAGACGTTCTGAGTAATATCTCAAAATCTGATATTTCAGTTGTACCTCATCATGCGGTGCAACTTTAAACTTTCCACCCTTGATTGGAAAACCACTTCCAAACTCTTTTGAGGCTATATCAGCACCATATTCCACTGTCACATCCTCCTCAATGGTGCCGACCAACCTCCAAAACTCTTTTTCCACCAATTCGGTCGGTACCATCTACAACAAACACCATATTCACAGGAAAAAAAAAATTAACATCATCAACATCAATGCTTATGTTAAGGTTATTTCATAACATTATATTTGCAAATCTATCACAAGAGTCAATGTCAGAGTCTCAGTAGGGTTTTGTACATACATGAACAGGCATGTTGAAATAGTCTGACTTGAAGGAGTCTGCCATTTCCCCAAAAGATTTCAGAGAATAGTCCCTGTACGCTTGCTCGAAGCCAAACGCCTCCTGAGGTTTACTGCACTCCTGCAGAAACACATAAATAATGAGTCAATCATTTATTCTTCTGAATCAGAGTCTTTTTAAAAGCAACATTGACTGGATAGGGACTAAAGCAGTACTGTTTAAATTCATTTGCTCCTTCTATTGACTTAAAAACGATGAACAAACACTTATTTTTTACTATGCAAACTCACCCGAGCCAGACACTTAGGGCACCTCCAATCACCTTTAGGAACATCACTGAGGGGTGGGATCAAGCAGAAGGTGTGGTAGCTGTCATCACAACCGTCGCATAGTAACAAACGATCCTCGTCGTTCCCTTTTCCACACACTAAACACACATACAGGTCCACCTAGAGAAGACAGAGAGCACTGTAACATCACAAGCCACATTTACAAGTTTTAGCTACACAAAAAGTGTTTAAATAGAGCTTATAGTTATAAAAGAAATTTTTTTTTTTCTAATTAATTTCACAGTATTGTATAATATTGTATAGTTATTCAACTTTAATGGTTTAAGATCAAATGAGATACCTTGTACCGACTCTAAACTACATTGTACAACACAATATCTCATTACGATCAATAGAATTGGTCTGTCCACGGTTCTGATTTACAGAAAAGCTCAGCAGAACTTAAATTTGAATAAGAGAGGGGAGGAAACTCACCATACTCACTGGAGGAGGAGGAGGAGGAGGAGGAGGGGGGGTGTTTTTCTTGTAACGTGATTTGCTTTTATCTGGTTCAGGTGTCAGCTCTTTTATCTCCACAGGTTCCTGCTTCACCTGTATAGGGATCTCCCTCTCTAATACACACATATAAACACATTTGTTAATATACAGACACTGATTTGACTAATAAAGCTATGCTAATCACATGTTTGCTTTGCTTGACTGACTACACATGGCTACTGAAGACATGAGTCACGTGAGGTTAGATGCAAAGGTTAGATGCTCACCTGGTTCAGGCTTGGCAACGAAGGAACCCATCCTCCTCCTGAGATTGGGCCTGTTCTCACAACCCTCACCCCCTTCTGACTTAACACAGCCAGACTACAGACACACACAATTAGCATGTGAGTTAAAACATTGACAATAATAATAATAATAATAATAATAATAATGTTTCTTGAGCACCAAATTAAAAAAATAAAATGATTTCTGAAGGATCATGTGACACTGAAGACTAAAGTAATGGCTGCTGAAATGCCAGCTTTGACAAATATAAAAATACAAAACAGAAAAGTTATTTTAAATCAATACTATATATTAGTTTTTACTGTATTTTTGATCAAATAAATACAGCCGTGCTGAGCATAAGAGACCTTTCCAAAAAAAAAAAAAAAAAACTAAAAATCTTGACAATCTCTGTTAAACGATACTGTATAACCAACCTGACATACTGACTAGCATGGAGAATTAGAACTAAAACTAAACTGACAAAATGGAGGCAGATAATGATTATGAACATACAGAATGAGTGTGAGTGTTTATATTCACCTCTGTTTTCATCCTCTTAGCTCTTCTGGCAGGTGCGCTCATGTCGTTGGGCTGGACGTGAATGTTTTGCCTCTGCAGCAGGTCGTGGGGTTTATACTCTTTCTCTTGGTCATTTACATCATCCACTGACGTCTTCTGCAGACACTGAAGAAAACAAGAAAAACACAACTCGACCAGTTATAGGAGTCCTTCAGTCTGGAAATTAAAGGGTTAGTTCACCCAAAAATGAAAATAATGTCGTTTATTACTCACCCTCATGTTGTTACATACCCGTAAGACCTTCGTTCACCTTCGGAAAACAAATTAGGATATTTTTAATGAAATCCGATGGCTCAGTCAGGCCTCCATAGACAGCAAATTAATTTACACTTTCAAACGCCCAGAAAGGTACTAAAACATCTAAAACAGTTCATGTGACTACAGTGGTGATACCTTGATATTATAAAGCGACGAGAATACTTTTTGTGTGCCAAAATAACAAAATAACGACTTTTCAACAATATCTAGTGATGGGCGATTTCAAAACACTGCTTTGAATCCTTTGTTTCTAATCAGTGGTTCGGAGCGCCAAAGTCACGTTATTTCAGCAGTTTGACACACGATCCGAATCACTGATGCGAAACAAAAGATTCAAAGCAGTGTTTTGAAATCGGCCGTCACTAGATATTGTTGAAAAGTCATTATTTTGTTTTTTTGGCGCACAAAAAGTATTCTCATTGCTTTATAATATCAAGATAGAACCACTGTAGTCACATGAACGGTTTTAAATATGTTTTAGTACCTTTCTGGGCGTTAGAAAGTTTAAATTAACTTGCTGTCTATGGAGGCCTCACTGAGCCATCGGATTTCATCAAAAATATCTTAATTTGTGTTCCGAAGACGAACGAAGGTCATGACATGAGGGTGAGTAATAAATGACATCATTTTCATTTTTGGGTGAACTAACACTTTAACTTACAAAACATACTAAACGAAAAAACTACAGTGACCAGTTCTTCTCATGTGACATTAGTGTAGCACTTAAAGAGATAAATTCATTAAAAAATGAAAATTCTGTCACCATTTACTCCCATTACCCATTAACCTGTACGAGCAATAACACTCCCTTCTTCAATGCCCAGAAAGCTACTAAAAACACATTTAAAACAGTTCATGTGACTACAGTGTTTCAACATTAATATTATAAAGCGACTAAAATACTTTTTGTGTGCCAAAAATAACAAAATAGCGACTTTATTCAACAATATCTAGTGATGGGCGATTTCAAAAAACTGCTTCATGAAGCTTTGAAGCTTAACGAATCATTTGTTTCGAATCAGTGGTTCAGAGCGTGTATCAAACTGCCAAAGTCACGTGAACTACTGAAGTTTCAAAACACTTATGACGTAATGAAGCCTCGTTTACTGAAATCACATGATTTTGGCACTCTGAACCACTGATTCGAAACAAAAGATTCGTAAAGCTTCGAAGGTTCATGAAACAGTGTTTTGAGATCGGCCATCACTAGATATTGTGGAATAATGTCGCCATTTTGTTATTTTGGCGCACAAAAAGTATTCTCGTCGCTTTATAATATTAAGGTTGAAGCACTGTAGTCACATGAACTGTTTTAAATATGTTTTTAGTAGCTTTATGGGCATTGTAAAAGAGAGTGTTATTGCTGGTGATGCAGGCCTCAATGAGCCATCGGATTTTATCAAAAAAAAATCTTAATTTGTGTTCCTAAGATGAACGAAGGTCTTGCGGGTTTGGAACGACACAAGGGTGAGTAATTAATGACAATTTTCATTTTTGGGTAAACTAACCCTTTAAGGTACTTTTCTTTTTTTTGATCTTGACAGACCATGGAAAAGAACAGCTTGGGAACCCTGCATAACATAACAGGTGGTAAAATGATCAAATAAATAAATACATTTCTGTATGAACTTCTCATTTAGAGTATAATTTAATAAAAAAAGTCTGTTTTTGATCCAGAGTGATGTTTAACAATTTAATTCAATGAAGAGTCAAAGGTCATTTTAAGGTCATCTCATGGTTCTCTAAACTTGAAATTGTGAAACTTCACACTTTAAAAAATTCCCTCTAAATCACTGAAATCATTTCCCTCCACTCCACAGATAATCTGTGCTAACGTGTGAATAACCTGTTAGCCCGGCCTTAAAGAGTGTTACATCTGTGATCGCATGCAGGAAAAATCCTCAGCATTCCCGGTTATGCTTGCTACCACTATCAGATTACAGATTAACATAGAGACAGAGGATAGAGGGAGGAGAGAGAACAGCTGGAGGTGTAAAGAGATTAGCGTGAACAGAAAGCAGGTCACAGTCTCTGTGGGTCGAGAGGAGGAGTGGGAGGGGGGAGGAGTGAAATAAAAGATGCAGCAGAAGTCAAAAAGACAGAAACAGAAACAGAAGCAGAAAGTGAAAACAAAGACAAGAGAAGTAGGTGGAGAATAAAAGCAACAGTGTCTCGGCAGGATGGCTACGGGTTTGGCGGGGGTCAGGACGGGTTGAATGCTGTCCGTCACAGAAACACCAGCTCGCTCCCATTTGTCACCCAAACTCAAAAAACAAAACACTAGGTTAAGAAAAATAAACAAACACACACACCCACATGCTGACTAAAGCAGCAAAAGGAAATGTTTACACATCATTAAAATAAAGAACCAAGAAGATAGACATTAATATAGGGCTAATACACGATTTTATTAATATAAACCCTAATAGTGTGATTTTCAGATATCTATATAAGAGCCACAGCGAATACTAAATGAAACATTCATTGCCACAGGTCCCATTATGACATCACATCCTGTCCAAATTTAAATCATCAGATTAGGTAATGGGGAAAGTAGAAACGTACCTCCTCTAGCCCAGGAGGTGCCCTAAAACTTGACAGTTTGGCTGCGATCTCAGGAGCCTGATGTAGAAAAGAGCACCCAAAATTATAGGGATATTGCCTGTGACCTCGGGGTCAGAGGTCACAGACATCTCTAACAGAGACGTCAAGCATTCAGTCAATGGAAAGAAAATGAGTTAGGCTCCAAATTACTTTTCATATGCTCTTGCATATGACCACTGACCGCATGACAAAAAAAAAAAAAAAAATCAAAAATATATATAAAAATATTTTCATGTTAAAATCAGCAGATAACAGTGTGAAAAAAGACATGAATATGATTGTGTTTGTGTTTTTTTTAAAACATCCAGTTAATTGATATTGATCTCTAAAGACATAAGAAGTCATTCGCGACCACATTTGGCAGAGGCTGCAGCACAAACAGCAGTAACGCTGAAAAGATCAGCACACATTACAGAAAACAAGTAGATAGAACACAATAAACACACTTAACCACAGATTGCATTTATGCAGAGCATACTCCATCAGACCTTAATAGTGCACAAACTAATACGCTAACCCTGAAGGCCCAGGTTTAACACTGCAGACCAGCTGTAACCCGACTAACCCACCCAAACACACACTGTGAACTTCTGCATGACTGCTGAAAGCTTTATGCTTATATTGAATGATGCATCTATAAGTTGAACTCACCAGCAGGTTTGTCCCAGACTGGAAGAGGTTGTATGGATACAGGACCCTCTCATAATGGGCTCTCAGGTGGGACCCCACAGCTTTGCCTGGGGCAAAACCCATTGTCATGGCGATCTTCGTCCATCTCCTCTCTCTACAAACAAAATCGAATCCGCCCTCATCTGCAACCAACTGCCAGATTGAGAAAGAGAGTGTTGGGCTTCATTGTAAAAAGATAATAAACATTTATCAATGCTTATGTTTCTCTTGGTCAAAGATAAAGAACCCACCAATAACTATAATAAAAAAAAATTAATAAACATACACACCAACAAACAATAATATTGTTTATTATAACCACGTGCTGCAGTTTTGTCGTCCGTCTCTTTAAATGCTCAAGCTCTTTAAAGCAGGATGGATTCTGATTGGCTGTCAATGTTTTTATCGTTCATCAGCTGGAAAAAATTGTTCTGAAAGTGGATCCAATGATATTGTTCCTCTTCCCTCTATTCTCACAGAATTAGAACTATTTTTTAAAACGTTATAGCTATTGTTATAGTTATCGTCCTTTCAGGCCTCTGCTCTGTGACACATTACAGATATGAGTCACAGGTTTCAGCTAACAATATTAATAGAGTCATAGTAGATCATAACATATACTGTACAGTCCCATAGGAAGCCTGACTGACAGACTAACTCACTTTGTTCAGCTGGTACAGATCGAGGATCTTCCGCTCCACATGTGGAATTTTGAGTGTGCATCCTTGTAGTTCCCAAAACTTAGCAATCTGGTCCAAGAAGTTGAGTTTAACTCTGGTTTGAGCCTGAGAGAAGGGGGGTGGGGAGGTGGGGTTGTAGATGGAGGTGGCAAGAAAAAGAGAAAATAAGAATCAGCAACATTGTGAATGGCGCATGTTATTAAGCATCTCAGAGATGGTGTTTTTTTAATATCAGACATCTTAAAAGACCCAAATTCTGCTGACAAGACTGTGACCATTGACCTTACAATGCAAACACGCACCCTTTGGTTTTACTATATTAGTGATGACATCTCATTGTTTTTTCTACAGAGGTGACGATATTTGCTAAACCCTGACCCCAAATCCAACCCTGTGACAAACCTGTTGATATCAGTAGACTGATGATTTGACAGATTTATGAGTCTTTCAAACAGTGAGAAGCACTTCAGATGACCTCACAAGCTAGTTTTCAGCAAGTCTCGCTATATTTTTGGGGATATTCTGAAATATTTGGCCCTCACGAATATAGCCAAACATACACACAATTTTCCATCTCAAAGCAAAATCATACACTTACCTCTAACTCGTTGAGTCTCTGGATTCTTGGAGTAAAATGAAGTCTGTCAACGTCACATGCAAATGGAGGCTGCCAGTCCTAAATACACACACACACAAAGTAAACATACAATTAGTAAACTTACATTTCTCTTACTTGATATTCATTTTAAATTGTGTGTTTTCTGAGTTTATTTAACTTCAATATGCAACGTCAGAATAATTTCACAGCAAAAATCAACCTGCGACATCCAATAGGGACCAATGAACCATTGTATGGCCCTGTGTGAATTACATTCTGGATATATTTGTAGTTAAAAGATAAAATGTTCACAAAAACTAACTTTATTTCCATCAACAGCAAATCCAAACTGCAGAATGTGTCCTTGAGACGAGCCTCTGACTCATTATGCTGAGGTCATGAACACAAACATGTTTGAAACAAGAGAGGCTTTATCAAAGAAATCATTTTCATCTTTAGCTTTCTGATGTTCTGAATTCATTCAGCAGCCTTCTGAAATCATCAAGAATGTGTTTGCATGTGCAGACAAAAACAAAAAGCTTTTGATTAGAAGGTGGCCGTTTTTAATGTTTACAGATAAGACTTTCATACTGAGGGTACTGGACACTGATAAATTAAATGGGGACACACAATATCTACATAAACACGTGTAAAGACACACCATTGGAACACCACATGTTGCCTGAGCCATTTTATTGCATACACAATTTCAGAAGCAAATTAACAAACCTTAGTGGCTTCTCTTTCACTAATTTTTTCTTTGCATTCATAAATTTATTTGAAAGGATCTGATGAAAACAACCCTGTACAAATGTTACTGGTACTCTGTGGTTTGTGGTCTACAATCTTGTGAATGTGTGTCTGCTTAACACAGTGGGTAAAAGTAAACTAAAAAAAAAAAAAAAACTATATCACATTCGCTCACACGCAACCTGGTGTAGATGGCTAAACGGTAGAACTGTGGTTTTCATGTAGCTCAGCCACATATATATATATAAAAAAAAAAAAAAAAATATCGGTCTAAGTTTAACACATTTTCTTTGTCTCCAGCCTCTCACAACCACATGGTTACAACTACGCTCAGAAAAACAGCACAATCGTGTTTCCAGATATACACAATGTAATTAACAGTTTGATTACGGAGACCAGACATTTCCCTCTTGGGATCAATAAAGTGTTACCCTTTCTTAGCCAAATAAAGAACCTCGGGATACAATAATCATAATCAAAATGAGCTGCAAAACCACATATTTTTTAGCTTCAGTGAATTAAAAATGCAGACAAGTTTGCTTTTATACATTTATATTAATAGTGTAATTATGTAATCAGAACTTGAGAAAAACAAAACCATAGTTTTTATTAAAAAAAAATGAAAAATACTTTTTCCTGCCTCATAATACATAAAATGGCATATCCATAGACACCAATGCAGGAGTCTGTACAATAAACCACTGTGCATTGAGATCATTGACTAGCCTACATATACAGATTTCTGCCCGTCTTATGAACAATATTCACCACAATCTTCATCTACTAACTCAGCTACACAAAATCTATTAAATGAAGTTGAGTTGTGCGCATATTAAGTCCAT
The DNA here is from genome assembly GCF_019924925.1 of Ctenopharyngodon idella. Classification (NCBI taxonomy): domain Eukaryota; kingdom Metazoa; phylum Chordata; class Actinopteri; order Cypriniformes; family Xenocyprididae; genus Ctenopharyngodon; species Ctenopharyngodon idella. The sequence continues at coordinate 18,859,128 of NC_067227.1, forward strand.
TTATTACAGTATTTCCTTGTTTGCTGTTCAGGCAGCATAGTTACAGAAAGACACAAAATGGCCAGATGGTTCATTCGCTCCAAAGCTCGCAACATGGAGGACGCGCCCGGCCCGAGGACTCCATCTATCCATCCAACAAGGTTCGGGCCAGAATATGGGCCGAACCGAACCCATGAATCACTTTACACGGGCGGTTTAAAACGCGTCAGGATCCAACGCGCGTATGTTGGTGTTGGAAAGCAAGAGGCCATTTGGAAAACATTCTCAGCTTTAAAATCTTACTAAAACCTTCCCAAAATATTACTTTCTGGTTTATTAATACCGTCAATAACATGAAACCATTGTACTATAATGATGCTTGACATGTTTTACCCGTTAATAATCGCTTGTTAAACGTAATTACGCTTTCTCTCATCTGCGACCTCATGCGTGAATCACGTCACGTAGCTGCGAATCTAATAGATTCATATACGAACCCGAATTCACATCAAACCCGAAGCCAGTATCAGAACCAGCGAGCTTGATCCAGAGCGCTTCATGGCCATAACAGATGGAGCGAGAATTGTCAATAAATAAGTAAATCGCTTTTAGAATAACATGAAGACAAAAACTAAAATGCTTTCAAGTGTTTAAATGTCCATAAACATGAAAATAAGGATTATGAAATACACAATCGGTTTACCAGACTCATAAAACCATCTCAAGAGATGAATAAATTATAATGTTCCTGTCATTGGGCTCGTGTAATGTTCACTAACATAACCTACAAATATAAAGACGCCATCAGAACCAGCGAAACCCTTCAAACTGGTTGAGACAGGTTCGGGAGTTAAGAGTTCGGATTCAGATTAGCTGGTTTGAACTGGATCATTTTGCTAATATGTAAACTATATTTAGTCGCTGGGTATAAACGGTAATTAATTAATTGCATTAATCTAATCTGCACACAACCACTTTTGTCACAGAATAAATTTGCTCTAACCAGAATTGAAGATATAGACTAAATTATACCATCATTATATGGTTATATTAGCATAATCTGTTCATATAGGTAATACAATAAAAATAATATAGACTAAACTCAATTTATGGCCATTTAGTGTGCTAAGGTGAAAATGAAAGGAAGTTTATTTCCGCATTTGCAGGTATCTCCTGGTCTCTTGAGGTTTCTTTTTTTCTTTTTCCTCTTTTTTTTGTCTGTCTGGGGACATTAAATTTTCGTTAAAAAGTGCACTGAACTCATTAGAAGCCTTTAAATCAAATGATGAGGTAACAGATGGGGGTTTCTGTTCGTCAATGTCAACAACAAAGATGCAGAAGCAACTATACCAGTACTACTAATTCAACATAAAAATATATAAAAAGAAACGATATTTTATATCAGCGATAATCACTGACAATCAGCAAACTAAACTGTAAGTAAACGTGATGTTTAATCCAGTATTAGATCCGAGCCAGGCCGTAAACTACACTCAGAGAGGCTATAAAGAGACATTTTCCTGTATAATATTTCACACATCCGCGACGTTTGCGTGTAGTGAGCAACGTTATTGCGCTCGTGGGTTAGAAATCCGGGTCATGCGGGTCCGCAGGTCGAGCACAGACCCGGCAGAGCTTTGGAAACTCAACTGATATGATGCCTATAGACACACAAAGCGGTTCGGCAGTGCTGTCACTGCGCCGCCATGTTTAGACATTTCCCTTTAAATCGAACTCAGAATCACTCCGCAGATCCGGCCCGGTTCAACCGGTCCGATTCAGACCGTCCGGACAGCACTCACCGGCGGCGGTCGAACCTTGCAGATCCCGGTTTTCTCGGCGATGGGTCGGATTTTATTGATAAACGCAAACGGGTCTGCAAATTCCTCCCAACTGGGCTCGAACACCGGGCACTCGGGCGGTGGGGTAAACTCAGCCGGGCCCCGCTGGGTCATCCTGCAGGTCCGGTTCCGGAGCAGAATCGAGTCGCTCAGCGAAGCGGGGACAGAACTTCCTGGGATCCGCAAAAAGGTCTGTCCGTCTGTTACTCCCTTAGTCCGGCTAACACTTGAACAACACGAACAATCAACACACGCGCGCGCACATACATACACACACTCACCGTGACGTGACTGCTCTTAGGCTGAGACCACATCCGCTCAAAAATCTAGAGACGAAGCGAGCGTGTTCACTCATTTCTAGCGTTGAAGAAACACTTTAAAGAAACAATTCAGCCGTGATATGTACTGTTCATTGTCGTATTATTTAAACCGTTTGTCTTTTTGACGCGTAACGACAACAGCTGGAAATACGTTGTTATTCGTTGACATTAGTGCACGCGCTATTCAAAATCAAGTAACAAAGTAAATCTATTCCATATAGTTACCTGGCCTTCAAATACAAGTTCCTATTATGCACTTATGTACCCTTTATTTTATCATGTGACTTATCTAAAAGAAAAACAAAAGAGTTTTGTTTTGTTTTATGCTCGAGGAAAATAATTTAATGTAACGTGCCAGTGAACAAATAGAAACCACAGTAGAAGCAAACAGTTGTGAGTAACAAGGTTTTACAAGTTCAAATCCACTGTCGACTTGTACGTTTACGTGAAAACTCATAAGAATACAGGTGTTCCGCAATGTTCACTGTTAATTTAGAAACTTTTGGAGCTCTGTGTGCCTTTACATACACTTCTGCCAACAGCATGCGCTCAAAGCCGTCAACCGCTTCGCTCCGCCCCAGTGTTTACCTCCGCGTATGGATACCTTCAGGTGACAGCTGATAGTGGCTGGGACTTCTTCTTTAAATAGACTTACTGCGGCTGCTGATTGGACAACTTGCGTATAGAGAAAGTGACGCATTGCAAGGGGGAGGAGGGGCGTTGTAGTAAAGCGCTTTACGTAGTGCTCTACTTTTATGTTTTGAAGTAAATCCAACTATGGTAGTGTCGCACTTCAATGTAACATTTAGCATTGTAATTTTTCATAATGTGTATTATATGATAATATAATATATAAATAATAAATAACAAATTCCAAGGCCACGTCTGAGGCTTAGTAACACGAAGCTTATTGCTTTAAAAGTATTATGTTATGGAAGGACATTTATTGGAAATGCTTTATCTGCAGTGCTGCATCTCAAACCTGACCTATAATAATATACTCTACGATGCTTTCATTGCAAAGCTATTAAAATAACCATTATTGGTCTACAGAGTAATATTGTCCATTACATTTAAATTTTAAAATGGGAAGGACAATAAAATTTAACTTTAACTCTAGGTTTGGTTGAAGTTAATGTAATGTTGTATTTGTTTAATGCATTTTTTTTTTTTTTACAGAATAAAAGGTTGAGATGAAACATTACAATTACTGTATTGCAGGTGGAAAACCTATGATCAGAATTATATTTATTAAAATACTTTAAAACATCACAACTGTTCATTCCTTTTGTTTTACCATAAAAGGTGTTCAAATGTCTTGAAAGGTCACACAACATATTAAGGTACACCCATTAGGACCCACCTGTAGATTAAATGCTTGACTATACAATAAATACCAATGACTTTCTTGGGTCTCCCAACTAAAACAGCACATTACAATTATGTGGTCATGAAGAAAATTTCAGTGCTTTAGGGTTACTTTTCAGCAGGAGAGAATAAAAAGCTTGTCGCCACATGGCTTGAGCCAAAAGCAGCAAATCCTTGAGAAACCTTTAACTTTTTTGAAGCATGGTCCACTTGCCCCTGCTGGTAGATGCTGTAATTACACAATTCTGGGAGAAATTCAAAGTAGCCTTGTATTCAGGAGCTACATATGAAAATCAAACATAGAAGCTGTTTAAAAGCCTGTTTTTGTTCTTTAATAGATCTTTTTAAAATAAACAGATAAAACCTTGAACCTATTTTCCACCTTATAGTTATGAAACATTTGAAGTCACTAGCTAAAGCTTCACATCACCTGAAACACATTAAGGGATTCATTTCTCTTTAAGAAATACACACAAAGTCAATAGATACGACAATTTATTCGTATTAATCACTTACAGCATGTATGAGAAAGACAGCTTACAAAACAAAGTGTTCACAGACAGAAATGCCTTTGGCAACTCGTTTCTTTGAAATCAGACAGAATGGGAGGTATAGAAAAAGAACAAAACCTGACACAACAGAACATTTATAAGTCACACATCAGGGCATTGTTTCCCATCATTGGGATTTTATAAGGCAGCTTGCCATTGGAGAGGTAAAATACTGCTTGTAAGTGCTGGAGTAGGACTAGTTTCTTTTCTGACTGTAGGTCTCAGATCAGCCTCTTAAAGCATCTTTAATACTCCTCTCCCTCCTCTTCATCCTCCACAGACTCTGTGCCAACCTCCTCATAATCTTTCTCCAGTGCAGCGAGATCCTCTCTGGCCTCTGAGAACTCTCCCTCTTCCATTCCCTCGCCGACATACCAGTGTACGAAGGCACGCTTGGCGTACATCAAATCGAACTTGTGGTCCAGTCGGGCCCAGGCCTCGGCAATAGCCGTGGTGTTGCTCAGCATGCACACAGCTCTTTGTACCTTGGCCAAATCTCCACCAGGGACCGCTGTAGGTGGCTGGTAATTAATGCCGACCTGTCGATAAAGAGAACACATTGTTAACTTAACTGAAGTTTAAATAAAGGACACATGAATGTTTTGTCAATCTCTCCCACCTTGAATCCAGTTGGGCACCAGTCCACAAACTGGATGGAGCGTTTGGTCTTAATGTTGGCAATAGCGGCATTGACATCTTTGGGTACGACATCACCACGATACAGCATACAGCAGGCCATGTACTTCCCATGCCGGGGGTCACACTTCACCATCTGATTGGACGGCTCAAAGCAGGCGCTGGTGATCTCAGACACGGACAGCTGCTCATGGTAAGCCTTCTCAGCAGAGATGATGGGAGAGTATGTGACTAGGGGGAAGTGGATTCTGGGATACGGCACCAAGTTGGTCTGGAACTCAGTCAGATCGACGTTCAGGGCACCGTCAAAGCGCAGCGAGGCGGTGATGGAGGACACGATCTGACCGATGAGACGGTTGAGGTTGGTGTAGGTGGGGCGCTCGATGTCGAGATTTCGGCGGCAGATGTCGTAGATTGCCTCGTTATCTACCATGAAGGCACAGTCAGAGTGTTCCAGGGTGGTGTGGGTGGTTAGGATGGAGTTATAAGGCTCGACCACAGCGGTGGAGACCTGAGGAGCGGGATAGATGGCAAACTCAAGCTTGGACTTCTTGCCGTAGTCGACCGAGAGACGCTCCATCAGCAGGGATGTGAAACCGGAGCCAGTGCCTCCACCAAAACTGTGGAAAATCAGGAAACCCTGGAGACCGGTGCACTGGTCTGTCTAGATTAGGAGGGGGGGGGGGACAAAACAAAGAAACAAAAGAAACAATTGAGTACAGCAGATATACTGGTCTAAATTACACTTATGTAAGGGGATATGGATAATTTACTCAATTACCCTCATGTTGTTCAAAACTGACATGACATTTCCATGATATCTTGTGGAACAAAAGATAGGAAATAAATAGGAAGTTAATAGTAACCAAAGTGGTTTCATTAAAAACATGTTTCAAATTGTTTTATGTTCTGCAGAAGAAAATCATACAGGTTTGGAACAACACGAGGGTGACCATTAATAAAGGCCTTCTGAAGCAAAGCTATGGGTTTTTGTAAGAAAAATATCCAAATTTAAAACTTTAAAATCTAAAATAACTAGCTTCTGGCAGATGACCGTACACATACTGTGCAAGTCAACTTGTGCCACAGGAGTGACCGTGATGCAAAGTATGATGAAGGATGTAGGAGTAGCGTAAGCTTAGACGCTTCTCATGATTTAAACAAATAGAGCTGTGCAACAAACTCAAGCTCCTCTTATATCGGAATTCTCTGACATTTCTCTTTAAAATTTCTCGTTTCAAACAAATCAATGCGTACGGCCGTCTGGCGGAAGCTAGTTATTATAGCTAAGGTTGTAAATATGGATTTTTTTTTTTTTTTTTTACGAAAACCCATCACTTCACTTCAGAAGGCCCTACAGAAGAACCCCCTGGAGCTGTCTCCAATTGCGTTCATCTGAAAGATGAGGCTAGAGGGTGAGTAAATCATGGGATAATTTTCATTTTTGGGTGAACCCTTTGAGTTGAATATTATAGTCTGTGCATCCTTACTTAGAAGGTCTCAATTATAGTTCATACCAATTTGCGGACACGCTCCAGCACCATATCAATAATCTCCTTGCCAACAGTGTAATGGCCTCGGGCGTAATTATTGGCTGCATCTTCCTTCCCAGAGATGAGCTGCTCCGGATGAAACAGTTGCCTGTAGGTTCCAGACCTTACCTCATCTGAAACATAAGATACAGGTTTTTGATATACAGCTCTATATTTAAAAAAACAAACAAACAAAAACAAACAAAACATGCATTCCAACTTAAATCTTAAATATTTGCACTCTGGATGTTGGTCAACGTACAAAGATTTCAAAATTTCAGGGGTAATAAAACTAATTTGCTACAAGACAGAATTTTTATGATGGTTGATAGTTTCAATAACCAGTTACATAAATCATTTACCAATGACTGCAGGCTCCAGATCCACAAACACAGCTCGTGGCACATGCTTCCCAGAGCCAGTCTCACTGAAGAAAGTGTTGAAGGAGTCATCCCCACCACCAATGGTCTTATCACTTGGCATATTGCCATCAGGCTGGATGCCATGCTCCAGGCAATACAACTCCCAGCATGCATTGCCAATCTGTACTCCGGCCTGGCCAACATGGATGGAGATGCACTCACGCTACACAAAGAAAAAGAAATGGCTTTAAATGGCTGCCAACCAACTTCTGCCTCCAGGCCTGCGAACCTGGTGACCTCAGTACATGATGGGTAGTCTTTCACAGTTAAAGGTATTTTACATCAGGTTTTGATTAAAAAAATAAAATTATATTATATATATATATATATATATAAAATGTTTAGTGTGTCCAAAGCAATTACATAAAAGACTGCTATTTTCTTTGCCAGGTAGCTTTTTTTAGTGACAAGTAATAAAAAATTAAAGGCCATAGTCTTAAAAATAAGATTTGTGTCTGTCGAGTTGAAGTCAATTAAATGTAGGATATTGACCTTGCATGAACCTATTGAAGCTGAAGCTTTAATTCAAGTCTTAACTTCCTCATGCAACTGAACTTGAAACTATTACAGTTCAATCACTAACTGGAGTTGAAAGGGGAGACTGAACCTCACTAGGGAACCTGGACAACACCTGAGCCAGATTCCTGCATTTTAGTGACTGAATGAATCATTCTTTAGTCTGCTCTAAAGACCAAAGAATATCCAATGAACGTACTTGCAGAAATCATTTGAATTTCACTTCCTCATCTTAAAGCTCCAACCGGTGTTAAAATGATGGTTCAGAAAATGTTCCAAACCTGTGTGACTCCCTTCAGTGGAACGCAAAATGAGATAAGCTTCAGTCACCATTCACTTTATTTATATGGAGAGTGAAAGGAACGCAATTCATTGACTGAAGCAGCCAATTCTTCCATTGACTGAAGCAACCAATTCTTACAGATATATCCTTTTATGTTCTATGGAAGGAAGAAAATCCCACAAGTTTGGAATAACATGCGGGTGAATAAAGGACAGAATTCTCGTTGCGGTAAGGACAGAAAAGAATTCACAACACATTAAGTTATTAAAAATGGTTAACAGTAGGAAATTGACTCAGAGTGCGCGCTCTCCGATCTCTCGCGTTTTATTGTAAAATGGGCGACAGGAAGGAGCCAGTAACCTGAACTCTGACACAACAGAGGAAGAAGAGAATAATTCAGCCGCTAACATCAAAACGACACAAACAAGTAACGGCGTTTTAAAAGAACGACCGCTCCAAGAATAGCTTGAGGGCTAAAAGTCTGTAAAAGTTGGGGGGGAAAGTCAGCAGACTCCCATCCCCCAGCCTCGCGCTCCCACCGGACCGCGCGCGTGAACGGCCTCCGCGGTAGGATTCCAGGAATTCCTCACGCGCACCTTCTGAATTATATCACATTACGCTCTAATCATACATTCCAATCAGAAAAAGACTATTATATTCATTTTCAAAGGTCGCCTACATAAGAGTCACACTTCCTGCATCGAGGGCAATAAATATTTCAAGTCAAAGTGAAGACACGGAAGAGATGTGGAGATAAAACGACGCTTGCAATCGTTATAAAAAGTTGGTTGGTGTGACAAAAGTAACTTTTGCGGTGTCAATGTCTTAAAGGGATCGTTCACTCAAAAATGAAGTCACCCTCATGTTACTCCAAACCTGCATTATTTTTTTTCTCCTGAAGTACTTTACTGACAGTTTGAGTCACATCTTTTTAAACGTGAATGCAGACTGTCAATCTGCCCAAAATCTCCTTTTGTGTTCCACGGAAAAGAGAAAGTGACACTGGTTTGATATTACATTACGGTGAATACCAAAATTTTCACATTTAAGTGCACTGCCCCTTTAAGATGCTTCAAAGAGAGCCACGCGACTACGAAGTCTGTTTAATAAAACGATTCAAAAAGTGAAAAAGACCACGCTTGATTTTTTTTTTTTATTAAAGCTGTAAAGCATTTCTATTTTAGAGCCTAGAGCCTTACTTACCATTTTGATTTAGTCTTCGTGGATACAAGTTTTAGAGAAAACGTTAAAGTCTTTCGGTGGGAAAAAAAAATCACCAAAAATCTGTTTTGAGCTCCGTTGACTGCAGACGCGTAACGTATCTCCGCCAACACAGCAATATGGGGCTAAAGGTCCGTGGTTCAGTCTATATACTCGCGTGCGCGCTCACACCTCCCGCTGCAGCTCGCGATTGGCCAGCAGCACCATCAGCTCCCTCCTTGCCATGTGATTGGTGTAACCAAACACTCATTTTGGATTTAAAAGTGTTGCAACATTTCTAACCGTTCTCGAGAGCGAAATAGTTGGGCCATCATGTCTCCGCCTTGAATCCTGACAAAAAAAAAAAAAAAAAGGTTATAGGAGAGCTGAATTATTTAAATTTTTTGTCTTCACGAGAAGGGGAGGTTTCCTTGGAAAGATCAAATTTCCTCTGAGGTGCTTCAGGTATTTCTTTTGTTCGACAGTTTTCTTCACAAAAGTTCTTTAACATTAACTCAAATCATTTAAAGACCCAGTAAAAACAAAACTAAGGTTCTTTGTCTTTTAGTCTATGTATCAGCTCTGAAGTAATCTATGCTAGTGTACACCTGAAAGCTAGAAAAGAGTTGTATTTACAAGTGGGAAACTCGGAATTCTAGATGATACGCGAGGTTCTGAGTTGTAACGTTGAAAGGAGAATGTTGATGAACATCTGAAGTTTGAGTTTCCCAGGTGTACTTGAAGGCAGCACTGGATGCATGTCTCAACTTCCTGTTTCAGTAGGAAGAATGTCAGCACAATAAAGAACTGCAAATCTAACAATTGCAATGGGTCTTTAAATAATGAAATAATAGCAAATTCATCAGACAATAATTAAAATATTTTTGTTATTTTGGCAGAGGGAGTGCAGCTACCATAATATTCAGCAAGTGTGGACCAGTGTGACTTGAGATTGATTTCTAGCATCTCCTATTTTAAAATGATCTCACAGGTAAGCTGATGATGTGAAACATTTGTAATGGCTTCAGTTGTTACATGATAAACAGACTTTTCCTTTATTGTCTTTATCATGGAATCACACTATTAAAACAGCATACCACATCAATGATATACTGAAGAACATCCACCATGCAAGTCATCCTTCATTCATATTAACGGGTCAGTTTTCAGTATTTAACAAGACACTTTTCACAGAGAGAGCACAGCTAAATTCACCTGCGCATTCAGATTCACACTACTAAAACACCAGCACACTGGCTTCATGATATCTCGCTGATGGTTCTGTACATGACGGAAAAATCCCTGGTGCATCAGGCATGTTGATAAAGGGTCGAGTCAATGAGAGGAGCCCCAGCAACCAGAGATGATGACAGCAATGTCATAATGGATGTTACAGACAGGATCAAAACAGATTACGCAAAGCACCTCTGCTGTCACATCCTGATGAATCTGACAATATTCTCTCCATCAGGAAGGATTCAGTCACTTGGGCAGTAAGGCATACACATACTTGTCTCTTCTCTGAGACATTTTGACACCAGTAGGTTATTATATTGCACTTTAGAGGACCCAACTGAGTAAATCTCACAAGTATTAAAAGATCACAGAGTTCTGTATGAAGAGGACAAAAACATGGTGGTAAAACACACATGTTGACTTTATCATAAAGTTAGTGTTTTTCTCCCTCATTAAGGGACTGAGATCTCAGATGGCAAAAAAAAAAAACAACGTAAATCCAAAAAGAGCAAAGAGTCATAAAAAGGCTGGTAATGGGATCTGATGCTCCACTGAGCAATGGAGTACAGATTCCAGCTTCCAGATGTCATTATAAAGCGTCTTTATGTCAGAATAGTTTCTCTTCTCATTTTTCTCTAAGCACACAAACTCCTGCATCACAGCGCTGTGTTGCCATTGAAGTCACCACTTCCCAGCTGTCAATCACAGGGTCATAACATTCAATGCTGCTGAGCAGCGAGTTCCCATCATATCTGCAGAAAGAACATACATGCAATATCAAAGCAAATGATCAAGTCATACATTTATTTTCTGGTAGTAACAACAGCACAAACACAAATGGTAAAGGTATTACATTGTCATCTTACCCTGCAATGGCATAAAGGCGGCCCCTCAGGACTGTGGCTCCTACGTAGCAGCGTGGTGTGGTCATATTGGCCACAGTGGTCCAATAGTCTGTGCGGATGTTGTACACCTCTACGGAAGACAGGTGGGCTGTGCCGTCAAACCCTCCGACAACATATATGTGATCATTTAGCAAAGCCACACCAGCCCCTGTAACGCATAAATAAAAGCAGTCATGGTATATAGCAGTGGTCTTCAGTGGGGGTTTGCGGATTATTATTTGATATGAAACTAATTTGAGAAAAAAAAAAAAAAAAACATTTGAACGGTAGTATAAGCAACATGCACTATATAGAACTGTTTCTATTCACAAATATTTTTAGGACCTGTTATTAAATATAATATTTTCATATTCTATGTGTTAAAAAGAAGTCTGTGGGTGTACCTGAGCGTTTGTTGGCCATGGGAGTGACGCTTGTCCAGTGTCCTGTGTGAGGGTCATACCGCTCTACAGAATTCAGGATGTTCAGACCATCATAACCACCTGAAGCCACAACAACAATGTTTACCATGTTTGAAAAGCTGCATGTCTGTCTGAACATGTCTTTGCCAAGCCTTTTGAGTTCCTGCCATTATCGATGCTAGTTAGGAGCAAATGTATTGTTGGTTTCTCAGCACAAGAAAACTAGAAGAAATGTCCAGACATCCAGTCATATTCATTTATATTCATTTCAACAACTAATAAAACACTACCTAAACAATATATGAGGCCGCTGGCTACAACCAATCCTGCTCCCTCTCTGGCAGTCTGCATATCTCCCAGCATGCTCCACTGGTCAATATTGGGGTCATAACGCTCCATGCTGGTGTGACGTCGACTTCCATCGAATCCACCCGCAACATAGATCATATCTGTGAAAAAAAGAAAGAAAGAAAAAAATCAGTCCAAGCTTGACTAGTTCTAAAAAAAACCCCAACGTTCTATTTGACACAAAGCTGGTTTGTTCAACCGACTTGAAAAAGAAAAGCGCTTCAGGCGATGTAGCCTAAGAACACTAAAGAAAATCATCCACTGAACCCACATAATTCAAACTCACTGAACTTGTTTGGTTGGCAGATTCAGTTTCAGTCTTATGTGAACTGTGCTGCTTCATTCAATGCTCATGTACCTGTAAATCTTCATAAACGCAATCCACCTTGACCCAGAATCCATAAGAAACCACTAGAACTCAATGATTGTGTAAGAAAAAGCATAATTTCCCCATACAGAATAGATACCTCCAAGGGTTGTAGCTCCTGCAAGGCCTCTGCGTACATTCATTGTGGCAACAGAATACCAGACTCCATCTTCATCTGCCGTGTAGTCCAAACACTCAACCGAACTCAACCGCGATCGACCGTCATAACCACCGATAACGTAGACGCGATCATTCAGGGCGACGGTGGCAACGTAGCGTCGCTTCCTTGCAATGTTCTGGAACATAAAAGATGTTTTGAGAGAATTCCCTTTGCTGTTTTTCCTCTGCTGTTAATTAGCAAACTGCTGGTCGAATTACCTTCAAAATTCATACAGGATCACACTTCATTACACTAACATGCTAAAAAAAAATATTACAAACATACATGATGATGTTTGCTTCAGTGGCCCTTTTGTCCACTGTTTTATCAAAGGACAACATAACTCACAGGAAGAAAGCTCCACTCGCGGGTTTTGGGATCATACTTCTCAACAACGTCAATGGGTGATTGCTGGCTGCCAAATCCTCCGATAACCAACAGAACCTCTTTGGCACCTAAAACCCATTCCAGTGTCAGAAAGTAGTTGTACAAGGCTTCACAAGAAAATCACAAACATGTTATGACATGCAAAACTGATTCAGCAAAAGAGTGAACTGACATAATGAATGATATATTTTGAGATCAATTAGACTGAAGGATTTTAAGCCTAAATACTGAAAACACACAGAGGCATCAGACCGAGTCTCGCTTGGGTTCGAGGACTCTGCATCTCGCTGCGCAACTCTGGCCGGAGGTGAAACTTCTTTGCTTCATCAACCAAATCTCGACATGGCAGACTGCAACGTATCAATGGCTGAAACACAGACACAAACACTCAATACAAATATCATGCAATAACACACACAAAATAAAAACACAGGTGGGGACATCGACCCCATGAACATTAAAGTCTTTGCAACCGCAGCATCCTTTACATTCATGCAGGCACCATGTATTTGGCAGAAGCTGACCTCTATGTCAATGACATCAGTGATGTATCTTGGGGTGAGCAGCGGCATGCGCACATACTCCAGTAGATCAGGCAGGTACGGCTCTCTCTCTTTTCTGTTGTGCTTAACCCAGTTCAGAACTGCCTCGAATACAGGCTCTTCGGAGTCAACCTACACATGTACATTAACATTCAGATTTGTTGAGGTACAAACCCTTGTGGCAAAACTAACTTTATTTGTTGCTTCTAATTTTCATGGTTTAGATATGTGACTTTTGCATGCAACCATAAATTTAAGTCCAAACGTTGTAATTACACCTTCAGAATTAATGGACTGTAGTGAAAGACAAGAATTTAACAACACAAAAGGTTGGTGTTTTTGTCTGAGAGTCCATGTGTGCATAAAACAAGACTAAAAGGGGGGTTACAGGTCTGCACTTGCGTTTTTACTTGTCTATTACATTTTGTTGCTGAAAGTCTCAAAAACACAAAAGAAAGACATTTCAAACTTGCGGAGAAATATGGTACTCAAAACCAGCCTGAACTGGTTAGTCCGTGCAAATTTTGCAGACTAATGTCCAACTCTGACCAGTAGGTATGTAAACTTATGAGTATATTCTACAGTGTTTTTTTATTTGCTTGTGCCCTTCAAGTGGAGTCAGAAATATTGTAATTGCAAGTTCTGAGCAAATAAATGACCAAGCAAAGTCATATTTACAAGAGGAACTCTAGATGATGCACAAGATAATATCATACAGTGCCACTTGAAAGTTTGTGAACCCCTTGCAGAATCTGTGAAAATGTGAGAGATAATACAAAATGCATGTTATTTTTTATTTAGTACTATCCTGATTAAGATATTTTACATAAAATATGTTTACATATAATTCACAAGACAAAAAATAGCTGAATTTATTAAAATGACCCAGTTTAAAAGTTTGGGAACCATTGATTCTTAATACTGTGTGTGGTTACCTGGATGATCTACGACTGTTTGTTTGTTTTGTGATGGTTGTTCATGAGTCCCTTGTTTGTTCTGAGCAGTTAAACTGAGCTCTGTTCTTCAGAAAAATCCTCCTGGTCCTGCAGATTCTTCAGATTTCCAGCATCTTTTTCATATTTGAACCCTTTCCAGCAGTGACTGTATGATTTTGAGATCCATCTTTTCACACTGAGGACACTTGAGGGACTCAAACACAACTATTAAAAAAGGTTCAAACATTCACTGATGCTCCAGAAGGAAATACGATGCATTAAGAGTCAGGGGTGAAAACTTTTGAACAGGATGAAGGTGTCCAAATTTTTCTTATTTTGTTTAAATATCAATTTTCTTCATTTAGTACTGCCCTTTGGAAGCAACAGAAGATACCTACATGTTTCCCGGAAGACAAATTGAGTACAATTTACCTTGTTCTTCAAGGTAAATTGAATGCATCGTGTTTCCTTCTGGAGCATCAGTGAATGTTTGAACCTTTTTTAATAATTGTGTTTGAGTCCCTCAATTGTCCTCAGTGTGAAAAGATGGATCTCAAAATCATACAGTCACTGCTGGAAAGGGTTCAAATATGCAAAAAAATGCTTGAAAGAATCTGCAGGACCTGGAGGATTTTTCTGAAGAACGCTGGGCAATTTAACTGCTCAGAACAAACAAGGGACTCATGAACAACCATCACAAAAAAAAAAAAAAAAAAAAACAGTCGTGGATCATCCAGGTAACCACACACAGTATTAGGAATCAATGGTTCACACACTTTTGAATGGGGTCATTTTAATAAATTCAGCTTTTTTTTGTCTTGTGAATTATATGTAAACATCTTTTATGTAAAATATCTTAATCAGGACAGTACTAAATAAAAATTAACATGCATTTTGTATTATCTCTTTTATTTTGTTAATTTTTCACAGATTCTGCAAGGGGTTCACAAACTTTCAAGTGGCACTGTATATCTCAAATCTATAGATATCAGTAAGCGGAAAGCAAGTCTGTAGTGAATGGTAAAGAATGATTTTGCAAGTTTAATTTTATAGGCTGTATTTCAGTTATTTTAAAGGGGTGATGAACAGCTGATGAACAAGTGTAAAGTTAATCGCTCAACTTTCACGTTTAGCTTTATGTAACAAACATTTAGATACAATGTATAAATGTGATAGAAATGATTTTTTTTTTCTGAATTCAGATGTAGTCATTTGTGTTTACTGTTCACAATATAATTTGTTTTGTTTAGAATACTTCCGTGTTATGTTTCCAACTTGAATGTGTGGCACTGTCGCAATAACTTAACGAGTTTTGCAGGTGCACTCGAAAGCAGGGACTCATCGAAAGTGAAAGAGGGCAGAGAAGGTCACTGCAGACAATCTCACCTGGATCTCATCACACTTGATGAGCTTTTCCACTTCACTCTGACTGAGCAGCATAAACTCTTCCTGTTGCACCACCTCAGCAAAATGCTTTTGTGAGAACAGTTCAGCAGCCTGCATCAAGTCCAGACAGTTGTGCGTTTCTGCAAAGTCTCTGATTCCCAGACAGTTTGATGGATCCAACTGACTATTAAGAAAATCACAGCAAGCCCTCTTCACACCTGTGAGGAACACACACACACACACACACAATAACATCAGACTTGTTTATCTGTGCATTAAATACAACAGAATAACCTCCACTCAACTGGCAAATTGAATGAATGCATCAAGCAGATGTAAAGAAGCAAACTTTTTTTTTTTTCCCCGCACATATTATAGCCTCAGTATCATTTTTTGCAGACGAACCTGCTATGATTATTCAACAACATTCATTTCTTGTCATTGGCAACTGGCGTGCTGAGAAACGGGCTTTCGTCTTTAATGCAGATCACCTGAGGGATTTGGCCATAGTTATACTGCTCTTGATGGCAATTTCCATTTCCTCCTGCTCAAAGTAACCCAGAAGCCTAATGCTGCCACCATCATTTTTGACAGCAGGGAGTGTTGGGAACAGGTGTTACCTGGGTGTCAGGCTACATTTTGTTTGTGCCAAACATGAACGTTTCAATTTCAGGACAAAGAACTCAACTTTCAAAAGATTTTAGATTTTGTCACAGGGCTTTTTTGTCACAGCCTTTCTCAGAAACGTGTTCTAGTTTCAGTGCTCAATAGATTTTATAGATGCCTGAAAAGGATTTTTTCCCTATTTCAGACAACGTACAATTGCTCTACTTATCTTTCTCAATTTGGTAGAAGAGCCTGATCTTAGAAACATCTGGGATGTGTTGTTTTCCATTTTGTTTCCAAGGACACAGTGTTCCTTAGAAAGCTTAAAGCATTGCAAGTCTTTTTATAACCATAATCAGCTTTTATAACCATATACATATACAATTATTAAATGATACACTAATCCTGAGAAGAGGTTATGACTGGATGCACATCATGTAACATTTCAAAGTGACTGAATGTGATTCATGTTTTTCCACCCATTTCGGTTTAAAAATACATTTTAAGAAATCTTTACTTTTTATCCCACACACTACAAAGAGAGATTTGTAGGTAAATTATGTGTATTTTGAGAAGAAGATAAACTACCATTCAAAAGATTTCAGCGAGACTTTTGTAAAAGAAATTAACACTTATTCAGCAAGGACTCGTGAAAATAGTTCAAATAGTGAAAGTGAATACTTTTACATTGTTACAAAAAAAATCAGCTTCTTATAAAAGCTGTTCTTTTGAACTTTCTATAAATTAAAAAATCCAGGAAAAATGGTTTCACAAAAATATTAAGCAGCACAATTGTTTTCAACATTGATAATTGGGAGATTTATTTCTTGAGCAGTGTCAAGTTCAAAACCAGGTAAATGTAACTGCTGACTGGTGTGCGTTGTCTTAAGATGAGTCTGTTAATGTTTGCTAAAAATGGCCATACTTCCTTTGTTTTTTTTCTTTTGTGGAGGCATTGAAGACAGACACAGATTGAATAAAAAACTTCTTAGAGATCAATCAAATTCTCCTCTAATCTTTATTTTCGGCAGCTGAGCTGTAATAGCAGGTCTTTGGCAATAATTGCACCCTGATTTCATGCAGGTTTGTACTTGTGTTTGTCTCCTTCATATAATTAGAGTCTCAGTGACTCCTTATTATGCTCAGATCTCAACAAGCATGTGATGTTCATTCTCTCATAGCAGAAAAACAATCAATTCATGCAGAATATTTTTTAAAATGCCACATGTAAAATCAAATACATACCATATCACAGGTTAAAAAAAGGGTTATAATTAGCTTCATTCAGATGTGCTTATCTTATTTTACTTTAAGCAATAAGCACATATAAAAATTGATAAACGTTGTACATGTAATCAACTCTCAAACGTGAAATGGGTTCGTTAAAATGCCCCTATTATGCTATTTTAACAGTTTCTAATTTTGATTTGGAGGACTTCTACAACAGGTTTACTTGCATCAAAGGTCAAAAAACACTTTAATTTTCCCATAATATACACTGCACATCACCACATTTTCCAATGATTCTCAAATGATTCGTCCAATGCTTCAGTTTCTCTAAACCCCTCCTTTCCTCAAGCCTACTCTGCTCTGATTAGTCAGACGGCCCAGTCTGTTGTGATTGGTCTACTGCTTACAGTGCATGTTGGAAATGAAACACTCATTACCATAACTGAATTTCAGCCCCGGAGGCTTCCTAAAGCTCAGCAATTGTACACACACTGTAAAGACAGTAACGATTTTACCATATCAATCCGAGCGCTAGTCCAATGATGAAATATTGGAAGAACTAGTTATTCAACCTGAACCTCCATCGCAAGGACGACTTGAGCAGGACGTTTCTTAGTGATACACTACTCAGTTTGTCATACATAATGAGCATCAGCATTAACAAGTGTACTGTATGTCCATCAACAAACGATGTGTATATTTCTATTTTGGGTAGCCGGAGACTTACACATTATAAAACACAAAACTACGTATTTTGAACACGTGGTAGAAAATATATACATCAATAATTAATCATACTTACAGGTTGTGATTCTTAGGAGCAAGCTGGTCCAAATAAAGTGGGTACTGTCCCATCTTTAATGGATAAGCGTTTTGTAAATCCCATTTAGCCCTTACAGATTTGAGAAGCCATCGTCAAAAGGTTATACTGATGTGGTATCCCTGTGGTAATTTTAACCACTGACCTCACTGTTTGGAAGTGCTTAAAAAGAGAATTTGCTTTTGCAGAGCAGAAAACAGCGTCTTCTCGACATGTACACAACACAAACCAGCTACAGTGTTTGAGGGTGGGTCATAGACATCGTTCACGAGCAGCCAATGAAGACCGTAGGTGGACAATATGCAAATGTGTTACCGCGTTACATATACAGGTCACAGAAGTGAGACTGGAATTCCTGACAACTCATTTAGGCGGTTCATAGTCGATTCTTTCTTTTGGGAGACAATAACTTTATTTATCGTGCACTTTCAAGTTTACAACTTTGCAGACCATTTACATTCACAGACAGCTATATTACATACTGCATGAAAGGTGCATAATGGGGACACTTCAATGTTAGAATCCAATAACAACAAAACAACAATGTGAGCTGGGCTGGTTTGTGTGTTTGTACCTTTAAGCTGCAAGAGACAGGCAGCGGGCAGCAGCTCCTGAACGTTTTCTACAGTAACCAGCACCGTCTCTGTGTAAACAAAATCCAGCAGGATCTCCATGGTGGATGCTGTGAGGCCCTGAATGTCCACAAAGGACTTCCCTTTTTCAGCAAGCTATAGAGTAACAAAAAAATAGAGTGACATAAAAAATATTTTTCTTTTTACAACCATTTAAATCAAAACACAATTTAGACTGTAAATTAAAAATGATGCATTTGTATGGATTTATTCACTCTGGGGGGGAAAAGCTGTCAAGGTTTTTTTTTGTTTTGTTTTTCTTCCATTATCAATTTTCTTCCCTTGTCTTGGCAAAAAAACTGACAAACAAGCCAGCTTTCCAAAACCAGCATTCCAGATTGAGTACAAAATAAAAGCTACAGTTGTAACAAATAACTGAAACAAAAATAAATGATAAGGACAGCAAATGTATAATATTTCTACCCTATCACCACAGCTGTAATATCATCATTATAGAGTGCTGCAGGGATGACACATTTTTGTAGGCATAAACCCGGAAATGAGTTGGCATTTTTGCACTTCCTGTTCCACTGTCCTGAAGTTAATGGGGTTTTTTTTAATGGGTTTTTAGATAAATGCCTGAAATAGCATTGGTGAACACAAGCTCAAACTATTTTCACGTTTTATTCTATAACATTAGTGATAAGTAATAACCCCTTAAGCTTTTACGTGTTTTAATAATAAAGGGTTAGTTCACCCAAAAAAGAAAATTCTGTTGTTAATTACTCACCCTCATGTCGTTCCACACCTGTACGTCCTTCGTTCATCTTTGGAACACAAATCAAGATATTTTTTGATGAAATCTGAGAGATATATGACTCATCCATAGACAGCAATATAATCAACACTTGAGACATCATTAAAAAACTCGACGTGACTGCAGTGGTTCAACCTTAATTTTATGAGGCGACGAGAATACTTTTTGTGCGCAAAAACAAAACAAAAATAACGACTTTATTCAACACTATCTTCACTTCTGTGTCATTTTCATACGTCGTTTACATCCAGCGCTTCCAGGTTCTACGTCAGAACGGCGGCTCATTAACACGGAAGCCTTCACTGTGCTTACTGCGTCACCTGCGTAAGGATAATGACAGGGAAGAGAAGAGACTGTTGAATAAAGTCGTTATTTTTGTTTTGTTTTTGCACACAAAAAGTATTCTCGTCGCTTCATAAAATTAAGGTTGAACCACTGCAGCCACGTCAACTGTCTTAACGATATCTTTACTACCTTTCTGGACCTTGAAAGTGGTGATTATATTGCTGTCTATGCACGAGTCATAACTCTAGGATTTCATCAAAAATATCTTAATTTGTGTTCTGAAGATGAACGAGGGTCTTATGGGTGTGGAACGACATGAGGGTGACTAATTAATGACAGAATTTTCATTTTTGGGTGAACTAACCCTTTAAATGGCATCAGCCAAACTCACCTTCTCACCAGTCAGCTTTTACAGCCTCATTGTGTTTAAATTCATGCCCTTGCAAACTATTTCAACTCAATTTCAACCTACACGTTTACAGACCACTAGTACAATTATCTTTATTTTATATATATCCCTATATTATGCTATAACACTATTTTTCTTACATTGTACAACATTATCATCAATCAGTTTGCATCTAGCTTGAATACATGCGTCGTGTTTACTCTAGTAACACTAAACCAGCTTCAACATATCTGAGAATAAGAGACCGCCTGCACCTCCTACTGTGAAGGAGCAGAATTGCAACAAAGTTAAAGTGATTTTTTTATTTTTTTGATCTTTGTGCCAATCTTATTGATATGGATTAGTAGAGAGAGGACAGGGAATGTTGAAGCAAGTCTGCCATGTCAGGACCCCAATGGAGTGTATTTTAATACAATGATGCTCAAATGAAGGCTTTTCATTGACATTAATTTTGGTCTTTATAGTTTTTTGAGACATAAATTGTGAACAGACCGCTCCAGTTAAAGGATTAGTTCACTTTGAAATGAAAATTAGCCCAAGCTTTACTCACCCTCAAGCCATCCTAGGTGTGTATGACTTTTTTCTTTCTGATGAACATAATCACAGAAATATTAATAAATATCCTGACGCATCCTAGCTTTATAATGGCAGAGATAGGGATCAATGAGTATGAGCTGAAGAAAGTGCTTCCAGTGCTTCCAGTACATCCATCCATCCTAAATATGTGCTCCACACGGCTCCTGGGTGTTAATAAAGGCCTTCTGAAGCGAAGCAATGCATGTGTAAAAAAAAAAATAAGTTATGAAGTAAAATATCTAGCTTCCGCCAGACCGCCTTCCGTATTGAAGTTTACGAAGAAAGTGTAAACTGGCGTCACGTCAGTTACACTTTTTCCGTAAGCTGAATAGGGAAGGCGTAGGGTGTAACTTAAGCTTTGTGAACTGCAAGAGTTTGACACTTTCTGCGTACGTTGAATATGGAAGGCGGCTCATGTGAAAGATATATATTACTTCATAACTTGTTAAATATGGATTTTTTTTTTTTTTTTTTTACACAAACGCATCGCTTCGCTTCAGAAGGCCTTTATTAACCCCCCGGAGCCGTGTGGAGTATGTTTATGATGGATGTATGTGGATGGAGACACTTTCTTCAGCTTATACTCGTTGATCCCTATCACTGCCATTATAAAGCTCGGATGCGTCAGGATATTTATTAATATTTCTGTGATTATGTTCATCAGAAAGAAGAAAGTCATTTACACCTAGGATGGCTTGAGGGTGAGTAAAGCTTGGGCTAATTTTCATTTCAAAGTGAACTAATTCTTTAAGACCACAGTGATTTCTGTAATGTGAGTGATGAGTGTGGATATAGAGGGTGTTTGTTACCTCGCTGGTGAACATGGCACAGAAATAATCACTGCAGGCTGCCAACACAATGCGGTGGGCTGGGAAATCTGTGCCCTCCACCCTCAGAGTGATGTCACACAGCGTGTTGCTCTTTCTTAGGGCGTTCATGGCATTCAAAATGGATTTGGCATGTGAATTGGTCATGATGTCCTTGGGTGCCATGACGACAGGGGGTGGGGTGGAGTGACAAAGCCTCAGGCACTGCAGGATGATGATTTCTGCAGGACACATTAGTGACCACTTTAAAACAACACAGCTGATCCCAAATACACACAAAATCCAAACTTATTTTACATACTTTCTTCTGTGGAACATAAAGGAAGATATTTTGAAGAATGTTCCCAAACAGTTTCGGTTCCCACAACTTTCATTGTATGGACAAAAATACAATGCAAGTCAATGGGAACTAAAAAATTTTGGTTACCAACATTCTTCAAAATATCTTATTTCAAGATAAACAAAAGAAAGAAAGTGTAGAAAGACATAAGGGTAAGTAAATGATGACAGAATTTTAACTATTGGATGGAGTAAAGATCAGATCATTTGTGTCCATTTTTGTATCTGTATATTAGCTTAGAAACTGGCAGCTGTATATTGACATTTGTTGAGAAAGTTACTTTTAAAAAGGATTAACCAAAAAGATCTGTCTCAAAAGAAGCAGTGTCTCAATGAAACAGCTCACTAAGCATCCTTTAGGATACATGAATCTTTTCAGCAGCATCTTAGAAAGAAAGAGACATTCTGAAACATAATACAACAATGTAAATATATAAACAATAAAATATTTTAGTTCAGGTCTAGCTGTAGACTGAGGAACATTACGCCTGTGTTACTAGAGAGGGAAAACAGGAATCCTTTCTTCGTATTTAATATTTTCTTCGTATAACTTCATCTGAAAGTGTTGGTGTAAATCAGGTGAGAGTTTAAGTCTCACAGAGGTGATATGAGGCTACATGCTAAGGCTAACTAAAAACGGAAGATAACCCACACATAAACATCTTCATGTGAACTCACAGCGTACAGCTGATCCACAGCAGAACAGAAACGGACCAGGACTGGATGACAGCACACGGCGGTCTATTTGGACATCTGCTGGCACCCCTTACAGGGAGACCCTCGCAGGTGTGAACCGAATTAATTTTACTCCAGCAATGAAAAGAACAGCGTTCACGTGTGCGCGCATCCCCAGCAAAACACTGCGACGTCACCAGCGCGCGTGCGCAGTGTAAGAATTGTGCTCGCGCGTTTTGAAATAATGTTATCTCAAGTCACACGCATTCTGCCCTTCATTTGATAATGAATTTAAAAAAAAAACTTCATTTTATGATAAAGCGTTATAATTTGTTATAAAACATACTGTTTTATAAAACAACGCAATAAGAAGTACCCTCAGACAAAGAACTTATATTGACTTTTTTGCCTCAAGACAAGTGGAAAAGTGGGCCGCTGTAAGTTAAAAAAAGTTGTTAAATAACTACAGCAACTAAAGAACTACAACTACCACAAAGATGAATTTAAGTGCTTGAAGAATTGGACATAAGTTTTAGTGTTATATGGTAATTTGTCAGCTATATATATATATATATATATATATATATATATGTGTGTGTGTGTGTGTGTGTGTGTGTTTGGCTTCAAAATTTACATTTTTATATATTATTGTGTTTGAATTGTAGATCAAAACTTGAAAGTCTTTTCAAGTAATGTAAACCATAGACCTCAATGGAAACACTTTCACATTGCCTCCAACTGCTTATTCGTTTAAATTTTTTGGACTACAAACAGCTGAATAGCTCTCTCTATATAATAATTTGAAGTGAAAAGTCATAAAATCTTTTGACAAACAAAATATATTGCTATAACATGGCTAAGTGAGATTTATAGTTCAAATTGGGCATAAATGACACAGTGGTGCTAGTTTTGGATAATAGTGTGTGAGTATTTTCATTGAGAAACTATAGGAAATCTAATTTATCCTTTTAGTGCTGTTATTGTTGTATTAGAAATGTTGCCTTGGCAACATTTCTTATATAAGCTGAAGTTTGAAAAGACTAAAACTGAAAAAAAAATTACAGCTATATACACTATATTGCCAAAAGTATTGGGACACCCCTCCAAATCATTGAATTCAGGTTTGTTCCAATCACTTCCATGGCCACAGGTGTATAAAATCAAGCACTTAGGCATGCAGACTGTTTCTACAAACATTTGTTAAAGAATGGGTCGCTCTCAGGAGATCAGTGAATTCAAGTGTGATACTGTGATAGGTTGCCACTTGTGCAATAAGTCCATTTGTGAAATTTCCTCACTACTAAATATTCCACGGTCAACTAGTGGTATCATAACAAAGTGGAAGCAATTGGGAGCAACAGCAACTCAGCCATGAAGTGGTAGGCCACGTAAAATCACAGAGCGGGGTCAGCGCATGCTGAGGCGCACAGTGCGCAGAAGTCGCCAACTTTCTGCAGAGTCAAAAGCTACAGACCTCCAAACTTCGTGTGGCCTTCAGATTAGCTCAAGAACAGTGCGTAGAGAGGTTCATGGAATGGGTTTCCATGGCCGAGCAGCTGCATCCAAGCCTTACATCACCAAGTGCAATGCAAAGCGTCGGATGCAGTAGTGTAAAGCACCCCGCCACTGGAGTCTAGAGCAGGGGAGACGTGTTCTCTGGAGTGACGAATCAAGCTTCTCTGTCTGGCAACACGATGGATGAGTCTGGGTTTGGCAGTTGCCAGGAGAACGGCACTTGCCTGACTGCATTGTGCCAAGTGTACAGTTTGATGGAGGGGGGATTATGGTGTGGGGGTTGTTTTTCAGGGGTTGGGCTTGGCCCCTTAGTTCCAGTGAAAGGAACTATTAATGCTTCAGCATACCAAGACATTTTGGACAATTTCATGCTCCCAACTTTGTTGGAACAGTTTGGGGATGGCCCCTTCCTATTCCAATATGACTGCGCACCAGTGCACAAAGCAAGGTCCATAAAGACATGGATGAGTGAGTTTGGTGTGGAGGAACTTGACTGGCCTGCACAGACTCCTGACCTCAACCCGATAGAACACCTTTGGGATGAATTAGAGCGGAGACTGGGAGTCAACATCACTGCCTGACCTCACAAATGCGCTTCTAGAAGAATGGTCAAAAATTCCCATAAACACACTCCTAAACCTTGTGGAAAGCCTTCCCAGAAGAGTTGAAGCTGTTATAGCTGCAAAGGGTGGACCAGCTCAATATTAAACTCTATGGATTAAGAATGGGATGTCATTAAAGTTCATGTGCATGCAAAGGCAGACGTCCCAAAACTTTTGGCAATATAGTGTAGAAATATAAAAAAACTAAAACTAATCAAAATGACAAAAGCACATAACAATATTACTAAAACTTATACTAAAATTAAAACATAAAGATAAATTAATTCAAACTAAAATATAAAAATAAATGCTAATTCAAATTATTAATAATATAAATAGTATATAAATAATACTAAATAATACTTTAGTATATAAATATTGAACTTTTTGTTACTTTAGTATATATTGGTTTTGTTCATGTTCTCTTTCAAATGCCAAAATGACAGTGTATACACACACACACACACACACACACACACACACAAGAACTATTGATGATCAAAAAAGAACAACTATTAATGATCAAAGCAAGCAATTCTTGGTGTTTCATCTTTATTCTGCTCTTTTTAAATATCTTGACTTCTATGACTTCCAAAACCAATACAAGTATTTTGGACTGAAATCCTGATTCACTCAAACAAAAAATTGAATTGCATGTCCCCCAATCTGAATCCCACTGCTGAAGCTCTGGGTCATTTTAGGTCAAAAGTTAATGAATGATCATGCAAACATGTTTGAGAAAAACGAGAACTAAGCATGTTCATGTGTGTTACCCTTAAATTCTTACAAAGTACAGAACCATGAACCAGTAAATAAAACCTTAGATGAAAAACCACGCACTAGATCAGAAAACTATTAGAAAAAAAAGTGTTGGAGGAGGTAGTGTCTCTCAAGACCTCTGTAATGCTTTATGACTCATTCCAGTGATTTACAATAAATTCTGTGCTGTACTGAAATAGTAAAGAACAATATAAACACAAGACTACCTCATTTATCAGTAATTTTAAGTATCTTAACAAATAAACATCTTATTTAAATATATGTTAAAATCCCTCAGAGATAATACAAATCTTTCAATCATTATTATGTCGGGTCCAGGTTCATTGTGAAGTGAGCAGGCACCGGCCAAAGTTCAAGCGATTATTATTATTATTATTTTTACAGCAGAGTGTCATCTGTGCAGCCTCCTTCTAGACCATAGCGGAATTCCTGCAGGTTTGAGATTCCATAAAAATGGACAAACGCCGCTCCGACAACCAGCACATGGAATATCTGATGAGACTGAAACTGAGAAAGTAAAACAGATCGAGACCATGAGTATACTTGCATGAACATTACGCTATTAGGCTACTTTACAATACTACATGCAACAAAAATTCCCTTAAAGGGTTAGTTCACTCAAAAATGACAATTCTGTCATTAATTACTCACCATCATGTCGTTCCACAGACCTTCATTCATCTTCGGAACACAAATTAAGAAAATTTTGATGAAATCCGAGAGCTGTCTGAGTCCTCCATAGACTGCAATTTAACCACCACTGTCATGGTCCAGAAAGGTACTAAAGACATTGTTAAAACAGTCAATGTGACTGCAGTGGTTCAACCTTAATGTTATGAAGCGACGTGAATACTTTTGTGCGCAAAAACAAAACGACTTTATTCAAAAATATCTTCTTTTCTGTGTCATTCAGCGCTTCCAGGTTCCATGTCAGAACGTCGACTCCTGATTGGCCGGCTCCTGCGTCAGCATCACACGCATGGGTGGTGCAGCTCACGTAAATACCATCGGCCAATACTGAGCTGGCGTTCTGACATAGAACCTGGAAGCACTGAATGAAAACAACATAGGAGAATTACACAGAAGAGAAGAAATTGTTGAATAAAGTTGTTATTTTAACAAACAACAAAACAAAAGGTATTCACGTCGCTTTATAAAATTAAGGTTGAACCACTGCAGTCACGTCGACTTTTTTAAAGGTCTTTAGTACCTTTCTGGATCTTGAAAGTGATGGTTAAATTGCTCCTCCTGTCTATGGAGGAGTCAGAAGCTCTCGGATTGCATCAAAAATATCTTAATTTGTGTTCCGAAGATTCCGAAGGTCTTATGGGTGTGGAACGACATGAGGGTGAGTAATTAATGACAGAATTGTCATTTTTGGGTGAACTAACCCATTAAGTCTTACCCAAATGTCACATCTTCCAGGAAAGTAGCGTTCAGGTATCCGTGCTGCATACAGTCCTGCTCCACTGACGTACATGGCACCCATCAGATAGAACCAGCCCATCTGACCCACTGTCGTTGCCTTCACAAAACCCTCTGTGATGGTAAAGTGCATTGTGGGAATGAGCCCACTCAGACCAAGGCCCAGGAAAACACCTGAAGATGGTAAAATGTTTTTAACAGACATCTCAAATCAACCATGAAGGTAGAATATTTCGTGGAGCAGGTGAGTGTGTTACCGGCACGTGTGGACCGGTGACGAGGGGTGGCGAATCGGTCCACCTGGGCCACTATGATAGCAGCGACACCAAGCACACATACAACAGACAGATAGATAAGCCGTGGCTGAGGCGAGCAGTAAAACGAGTAGTACAGCCATGGAACGAATGAGCCCATAATCAACAAAGCGATACCAGAGTAATCCAACCTAGGGGCATAAAAAATACACTGCAGTTACTGAAGATAACGCATATACATAATATGCCTACACACATAGAACATAAAAACTGGTGTCACTTACTTGGAGAAAGTTCTGGAGACCTTTTCTGAGTGGCAGTAGACGGTGTGAAAAAGCCATGAGAAGCACAAACAAAGCACTGCACCCAGGAAGAACATCCCTAACACCACCTTCTCCTGCACAGGCGCCATGAATGACACATTCGGCCGCAGCATTGTCAGTGTGCCCAAGCAAAGGAACAGAATTAGGCCTGTAGGAAGACATTGCGATAGCTTAATTAGCCTCCAAAATGACTCACCAGAAACATAATTACAGGTTTGACTGACATTAAAAGTGGTGCGTTTTTCATCATCCTTAGGGCAATGATTCACACATATCAGATTATCACATTACAAATATCATACAATTTATCTTGTAAGTTCCAAAAGTTGTGAAACATCTTTCTTAAAATGCCACTGGGGTTATGACATACGCAAGTGTTCAAAAGTTTGTGGTCAGTAAAATTTTTTTTTTTTTTTTAAAGAAATTAACACTTTTACTCAGCAAGGACACATTAAATTGATCAGAAATTACAGTAAAGACTTTTATAATGTTACAAATGATTTCTATTTTAAATAAACAAGTTTCTTTTGAGCTTTCTATTCATCAAAGAGCCCTGGAAAACAGTTTCCTCAAAAATATTAAGCAGCAAAACTGTTTTCAACATTGATAGTAATAAAAATGTTGCATGAGCACCAATTCAGCATGGATCAGCAGGATCATGTTGTCATGTCAGTTGTTGGTTTTGTTCATGTTTTCATGTCTTTTATTTTGAAGTGTAGTCATCAGTGTTGCCAGTTGCTTTCAGCTGAGGTAGCTAAAACTGTTCGCTAAATGTCGCTAGATGATGTCATACTGGCGAGTCCACTGATCTATATCAATATAAATATAGATCAGCGGGCAAGTCACGGAATCTAGATAAGGTTTGTCCAAGAAGTTGCTAGATTTGTCGCTAGGCTTTTTGAAAAAAGTCTCAAATAGGGGCAGGGAAATAGCTAAATCTAGTGACAAAATCGCTAAATTGCCAGCACTGGTAGTCATTAAGCTTGTTTGACTTGAAGTAGCGCTGCACAGACCTAATCGGTGTATGACATCAAAGTACCGCGAGAGCGATTCGAGAGCATACAGAGCCATCTGCTCTCGAATCGCTCCCGCGATACTTTTATGTCATACAACAATTGGTCTGTGCAGCGCCGCATCAAGTCGAACACACCTGTGTTATGTTCTCATTGGTTGCTTTTGTCATGTGATACTCAGTTCTGTTTTGTAATTGGTTTATTGTCTTGATTGTTCACAGGTGTTCCTTGTTAGTCATTAGTCCCTGTGTATAAATAACCCTCATGTTTCATTGTTCCTTTGTTTAGTATTGTTTGTGTAACTGCTGTTGGTGAGTCTCATGTCAAGTTATTTTCATGCAGTGTTGCCAATTTAGGGATTTTGTCACTAGATTTAGTGACTTCCCTGCCCTTTTTGAGACTTTTCAAAATTTTAAAAGTTTAGGGACAAATCTAGCAACTTCTTGGACAAACCTCATCTAGATTCTTATTTTGCCCACTGAACTATATTCATGTTTATATAGATCAATGAATTTGCCATTGTCATCTAGTGACATTTAGCTACTTTCAATTGAAAGCAGTTGGCAACACTGTTTTCACGTCTAGTTTTCCGTTCATGTGCTCATGTTTATGTTTTAGTTCTGTTTATTTTGTAGATTACTCAAATTAATCTAAATTGTAATATTGACATGCATTTTCTGTAAAGCTGCTTTGAAACTATGTACTGTGAAAAAAAAAATGCTATACAAATAAATGTGAATTGAAGTATTGTTAAAACTGCATTTGGGTTCACTATGCTCACCTCAGTGGACTATTGTTACACATGTGACACTAAAGACTAGAGTAATGACTGCTGAAGTTCAGCTTTTATTTTAAAATATAGTAAAATACAAACCAGTTATATTAAACTGTAATATTTCATAATATTACTGTTTTTATTGTATTTTTGATCAAATAAATACAGCCTTGGTGAGCAGAAGAGACTACTTAGAATGTTAAAATGTAACGTTAGAATGTAAATAATTCCTCTGCAGGAAAATTTGAGAAACGGGAAGCGTTCATTTAAGACTGTATTTACTGGTGGTCGGTTCATATGAGTTTAATTAAAATCTCTGGCTCTTGATGAACTTTTGTAATTTTACGTTTTTTGCAATTATTCCATAAGCACAAACCCAGCAGGTGTGTCCAGATGTTTCCAGTTTCTGTGTGAATCCTAAAGATGCTCCCAAAACAGGCACGGAAGGATGGCATGGGTGGGCGGTGTCCTTGAAGCAGGTAATCATTGTCCTTCAGCCAATCGGGGAGGAGATTGTATGGAATAACTCGCCAACGTCCTTCCCATACCTAGTTATGGTAAGAGTTTGCTTTAATATAAACAGCTTAGACTAGAAATAGGCCATATTTGCTACAATTACAAAATTAACACTTTTGATTTAAAATACAAACATTGTGATTAATAAATTAGTTTTGAAAATGTCAATAGGAGTTCTGGGGCATTTGAAGATGAACATCACCTTGTGTACAAACTCCTCCATCTTCTCCATGGCATGGTGTGCCTGCATGGGTAGTGTAACCACCCGCAAACCTTCTTCCTCTTCATCCTCATCAGGAAATGCAGATGCACCCTGAAAAAAAACATTATGCTTTTAGTTAACTTTAGGTGTTCTTGCCTCATTCTGTCTATTGTATGGTCAGAAAGATTTGTTTTTGAAAGTCTCTTATGCTCAGCGAGATGTAATATTGTAAAATATAATTACACTTTAAAATAAAATGTTATAAAATAACATGTAATTTACTCCAGTGATGGTAAAGCTGAATTTTAAGATTCTTTGATAAATAGAAAGTGCAAAACCACAGCATTTATTTGAAATAGAAATCTTAGCATTAAAAATGTCTTTACTGTCACTTTTGAACAATTTAATGTCTTTGCTTAAATAAAAAAAAAAAAGAGAATCTTACTGACCCTAAACATTTGACTGGTCATGTATTTTTATTCTCACTACTCACTCTGGATTTCTCTGCACTAGCTGGAGTTGTCAACAGCGGCCCAAGCTCCGTGAGCTCCGCAGTCTCCATATTCTCATCATCAGAGGTGCGCCGCTCGGCATCACTGTTGGAGCCGCAGTCACCATGGTGACACGTTGTCATGGGGAGACAAACCTAAAAGTCCCCAGATATTCTACCTTGTCCAACTGTTCACAATCTGAGTCTGATGATATATAAAATACATAGATTAACACATGCAGATGGGCTGTTGACATGACATGGCATTTTCACTGTCACACAAGATAAAAATGAATATAATCAGTATTGTCATTTAAAGATGCAGTAAATGGTTAAACATTTCTTTTTCTTACATGGACCTCTATCTATCTATCTATCTCTCTCTCTCTCTCTCTCTCTCATATATATATATATATATATATATATATATATATATATATATATATATATATATATATATATATATATATATATATATATATATATATATATATATATATATACACACATACATATATAATATACATAATATAATATATATATATGTGTGTGTGTGTGTGTGTGTGTATATATATATATATATATATATATGTATATATATATATATATACACACACATACACTATGTATATATATATATGTGTGTATATATAAACATTATATATTATATATATGTTTATTTTAGTAAATGAGTCTTTTTTTTTTCTTTCTTTTTTTTTTATCCATATATTTCTAAAAGCGTAGGAACTTGATACATTTTGTCACTGAAAACCATGTCCTCCGGTGTGACACCATATCCTGATTTTAAATCAGACAATTCCACTGACAAGTTTAATTAGTTGAAGGACCCCATTCAAGGTCATGTTAATGAAGCCCATGGCATGTGCACATGGCAAGTTTTTGTCTCCGAGTTGTTCAAATATTTAACCTTTTTGGAACCAGTATAAAAGCATTAAGTTTTCTTGTCCTTTGGTGTGACACCCCTATATTCATAATTGTTGCTATGTCACACCATAGGACACACTTCAGTAAAAATGATGATGAAAAAGCCCCTAAACATCCATTCCAGGGGGGCCCTAAAGGATTAGTTCACTTTCAAATAAAAATTTCCTGATAATTTTCTCACCCCCATGTCATCCAAGATATCCATGTCCTTCTTTCTTCAGTCGAAAAGAAATTAAGGTTTTTGATGAAAACATTCCAGGATTATTTATAATCCTTATAGTGGACTTCAATGGACTATAAAAAAAAAAAAAAAAGGTCAAAATTAGTTTTAGTGCAGCTTCAAAGGGCTTTAAACGATACCAGACGAGGAATAAGGGTCTTATCTAGCGAAACGATCGGACATTTAAAAAAAAAAAAAAAAAAAAAAATACAAATGTATATGCTTTATAAACACAAATGATCGCAAGTGCTTCAACATTCCACCTTCCGTATTCTTCAAAAAGTTTACGCTGTATGTCCAACGCCTTCCCTATTCTACTTACGGAATGAACGCGGTGCCAGTTCCGTTTTTTTCCGTAAGTAGAATAAGGAAGGCATTGGACATACAGCGTAAGCTTTTTGAAGAATACGGAAGGCAGAATAGCGAAGCACTTGCAAGGCGAACATTTGTGTTTATAAAGCATATACATTTGGTTTTTTTTTTTTTTTTAAGAAAGTGATCGTTTTGCTAGATAAGACCCTTATTCCTCGTCTGGTATCGTTTAAAGCCCTTTGAAGCTGCACTAAAACTAATTTAGGCCTTCAACTGTTTGGAGTCCATTGAAGTCCATTATAAGGAGAATAATCCTGGAATGTTTTCATCAAAAACCTTTATGTCCTTCTTTCTTCAGTCGAAAAGAAATTGACATCTTGGATGACATGGGGGTGAGTAAATTATCAGGAAATTTTTATTTGAAAGTGGACTAATCCTTTAATTTAAATTCTGATACTGATTTGAGTATAATCAGTTTCAGGACGATCTGTTTGAACTTGAACTGTATTAGTGTTATACTCTGATCAGCTGTTTTTCTGCTTAGATCTGCTGGGGCCAATTGCATAAACGTGTTTTAAGATCTAGCATGACCCACTAGCAGTTAGTCAAGGGGCAGTAAGTCTTACTTTTCGGTATCAAATTAGGCCTATCTACGTTTTTATGTAACTGACTTTAAAAAGTTAAGAAAAGTCTTAATAAAAAATTGATGACTAGTAAGACTAGTCTTAGCGGTTTACGCAACCGGCCCCTGGTCAGCCTGAACAGGCTGCTCCAGTTTTCCACAAGTGCCAAAGGTTTACATCCTGTTAACTTAGCATGCTTACAAGCTAACCAAACAAATAATCAAACATTAAAAGAAGAAAAAGAAAAAGAAAACATTTTCGAATCTTCAGCTAGCAACGTTCTTCTGAACGTGTTTGTTTCTGCGTCATGTGTGGCTGTGTTATGTGTGTTTTATTATACTGCGTGTAACATCCTTGTAATGACTGAACTGAATCAGGTTAGCCGAACCGGACAACATTAGCCTGCACGCTAATGCACTTCCCTATTGTCTGATTTGAACATTATTTGCATAATACATGGCTGCTTTCATCACAGTTAGTTAGCAGATGTTTATAATTATAGACCACGCAATAATACAACAGATCAGTATTCATACGTTACCTGGCTGGACAGGCTGTCACGTCCGTTCATGGGAGTTTACTGCTGCAGCTTGCCGTCCGGTCGCTATGAACCTCTATAAACCTGTGGAACCAGTCGGTTCGGTTCAGTAACAAATTATAACACAAATAACTAAATTAACATAGATTAAAACCGTCTGATACACAGTACGCTATATCAGCACGCGGAGACAGAGGATGTACTTTGTATCCGTCAGAGAGAGAAGAACACGTATATCGTAACCGGTTTGACACACGCAAGCCGTTTTAATATTTAATCCTTAAAACGTACTAATATCTATTTTCATGCTACTACTACTTATTCTTTAGATACTAGTATCTATTACATTAGGTATATTACCTTTTTAAAAAGATACTAGTACTTATTCGTTATAGTTCTTATTTTTTAGATACTGGTACTCAGTGGCGTCATTTCACCAAAAGCCAGGGTATGGCAGACCCTGATGACGTCATCCAATCTCATTCCCTGGACTTGTCAGTCCCACTTTCTTCACACAAATTTTTCCAGCACTTCAAAGCTCAAAAGTCTGAATATTATCCAATGTAAGTGTTATTTTTAATATGATTACCAAAAACATTTTTGTTCATCCTACAAAGATTGTCAAAAATTATTAGACAATATCAAAAACAGAATATCTACTCTATTCATTTAGAGATATCTTCAACCTCATAAGGAATGCCAATGAATGTCAAGTATTTACAAACATTTATGTTTGTAAATACTAGACACTACTGGAATAGGTAGTATCTAATAAATAGGAACTAGTATCTAATGAATAAGTACTAGTATCTTTAAAAAGGTACTAGATCTATAGAGTAAGCACTCCTAAAGAATAAGCACTAGTAGCAAATGAATAAGTACCTAATGGAATAGATAAAAAAATAAGTGCTAGTACAATGAAAATAGATACTTATGGAAGCTTTTTTCCACCACTGAATAAAAAATAAAAAAGGTATTTGCATCTTATAATTGACTTTTTTCTCGCAATTGCAAGTTTACATCTCGCAATTCTGTCTTTTTTCTCAGAATTGCTTGATATAAAGTCACAATTGACTGTTCGCAAAGACCCGCCCCCTTTAGTTACTGTTGCTATGTCCGACAAGCCATGCCGATCTCTCGCCACACACCATGTTCTCACGCAGTGAAAAATACATCGCGGAGCAAAGGGGACACTGACAGCGCTTCGACAGACACGACAGAGCAGGCTACTTTTGATATGAAACAAAGTCTCAAATTTCAAATTTTGTCATTTTTAAAGAAATTTAAACAATAAAATACCGTTTTGTGGCTCTTTAATGTGTCGTGACAGATCGCTGTAGCGCCTCAGTTCAAGCGGCTCGTGAACTGATCATTTCATCCTACTAGTTCATTTATAGCATCAAATAAACATGAATGAACATCATAAGGAATGTTGTTTCAATTGCAGAAAGACATCAGTACACACCATTTTTCAAGTTCAAGTCCAACTATGTTAATCTGCCAACTCCCCTGACTGCTTTGGCTGACAAAATGGCGGATTCTGCGTTATGATTGGTTAGATCGCCTTTCAATCAAACTCCTGGCGAAGGGTCAATTACATATTATAAAGTCAGAATTGTGAGATGTTGCAATTATCTTTTAATTTTTTTTTTTTATGCCGTGGCAGAAACAAGCTTCCATAGAGACTGATTTAAGGATTAAATGTTAAAAAGGCTTGCCATATATATTCAGATAATGCATTATTTCATGATATAAATCATGAGTCAAATACAAGATATTTTCAAGCTAAAGATTACTGCACATGCATTAATGTACCAGAAAAACCTGGAATAATCTTCCTAATTATCATCAGAGCTGTTTTCCATGTTTTATGGGGACATTCCATACACATAAAGATTTTTATACTGTACAACCTGTATATTCTATCCCATAAACCCAATACCCCTAAAAACAACCCTTGTGCGGTTTTCCTCATGGGGACCAAAAAAAAAAAAAAAAAAAATGCATTGGATTTGAAATTACTTTGCTCTATTTTACAATTTTTCTCAGTCACTTTGGTACATTTTCTCGAATTGCAAACCAGTAAGTTAATTTCTCGAAACAATTCGTACACCACACAATAGCACCACACCACACAATACCCAGTGTACTCTGTCAGTATTTTCAGATGTAAACTATGGCTACAATTTTGATGCCAATGATTGAAAATGCACAGGACAGCACACTGACACATTGCTGTAAATGGGATATTGATTGCAAGAGACTGGACAGGATTCACAGTTACGCTTTTACTGTTGTTGGTCTGTCAACAAATTACAGTACAATGTCATTGCGATATATAAAAGAAAAAGACAAGACTATATATATACACATTGAAGTGACTGAGAAAAATTGTAACCTAAACACTGTATTAAATGAAAATAATATGAAATATTTCTTCTATATTTGTATGATTTTATATAGAAATAAATGGTGGATAATTTAGAGTTTAATATTGTAGGCCTATAATACCATTAAATCCCCTTAAAATACAAAATATTAAAGAACAAATAAATATTACTGAAACAAAATAAAGGACGTTAAAAATGTCACGCTTATTGTCTTCTGTCTGTTTTGACCTGAGAGTATCACAAGTGTGACCTAAGTGAGGAAAACCAGAAGGTTAATTCACAAAAAAACTCAAATATTTTTATGAAATGTACATATAGAAAATATCACATTTACTTTATTGAATGCTGCTTACAAAGAAATAACTATAAGTTATTAATTGATTCCACTTTTAATACTGCAAGTTTGGGTTGTAATATGAGCCATTTTACTTCATGTACTTTTCTAAATCTCATTACGCAGATGCGTGTTGCGTAAACTCCCCAAACTTCAAAAACTACAAAGCCCAGAAGAATAAAGGGGTAACGCTCCGTAATATGATTGGCCGAAGTGGTTGCCACGCCTCACTACTTTGCGCTGATTGGACTTTACCTTGAGCTCATGGCCACTCACAGTCTTTCATTGGTTATTGTGAGGAAAGAGGGGCGTGATAACGACGCAGATCGGAGAGCAGTGCTGCGGGAGGAGCGAGCAGCGTGTTTCCGGTAAGGGCGACACAACAGTACCATTAGAAACGTTCTCTAAGAAAATTAAAGTAGACTTTAAAAGTCAGTTCTTTCCATGTGATTCGACATCGATTTTATAACTAATTGTATTGTCAGGGAGCCATCTATCGAGCGGCGCGGAACACACGCGGCAATGGAAGCCGAGTTTCGGGAAATCGATGAGCTCGGGAACTGGAACGCCGTTTACCAGGTAAAGAACTGATTCTGCTTCATACTTGATTATGATGCTCCAAATATCTATATCAACCCAAAACAAGTTTGTTTTGTTTATTTGATGTGGTATCTGTATTTTTTGACAGCTCAGATTGCGATGTTTCGTTCTTAACTAAGGAATAAATGATTTGACAAGTTATAGAGATGACCTGAATTTGTCACTTTTAAATTTAGAAATGGAGGGAAAGAGTTAATCTTTTATGAGAGGAAGTCTGTTATTAGTTGGTTTGACACCTTTATCTACTGCTTTGACTGAATTTAAGTTTTTAATAACAGTGATG
This sequence comes from Ctenopharyngodon idella, assembly GCF_019924925.1. Classification (NCBI taxonomy): domain Eukaryota; kingdom Metazoa; phylum Chordata; class Actinopteri; order Cypriniformes; family Xenocyprididae; genus Ctenopharyngodon; species Ctenopharyngodon idella. Next base: position 18,895,739 of record NC_067227.1, read on the forward strand.
GATGAATGGCATCCTAAGCTGGATGCTGGTGGTCCCCTATATAGTTATATTCCATATAGTTTTCCCCCAGCAAATCATTTGCCACATATTTGTTGCACTAACAGAATGAAGCCTTTTCATCTCATAGACTTCTGTTTTACTGTAGGAGATTAAGCAGCAGTCCAGTGACCTACCATGCAAGATCGCCAAACTTCCAGAAAATAGAAATCGTAATCGCTACAGAGACGTCAGCCCATGTAAGTGTGCCGCTTCCCCCGTTCGACACAGTGAGTGACACCTAACGGAAGGGGCCTGTTATCAGCGAGCTGTTAAAGTCATTTCACGCTGAAGATGTCATGTCTTTTTTTCTCTCCCTTTTTTAACTCTTCCGTCACAAAGAGCGACACTGTTGTGGTTTCCTCTTTCTCTGAGTCTTTCTCTTTTTCGACAACAACCTAAAAAGGTCCTCAGCTCGCAAAACACCACATTAAATGAATGCCTTGTGTATATTATCTGTTTCAATTGAGCGTTTTCATCAGGAAGATGTTTTTCTCTCTTGTGGGGAACTGAGAAGAGGACCTGAAAAAGAATCGTTCCACCGCTGAATTTGCAAAGCATCATGGGTGATGTGCCCCACAGCTTAATCGCGCTCTCTTTTCACAGTTGACCACAGCCGTATTCATCTACAGATCGGCAATAATGACTACATCAATGCCAGTCTGATCTCAGTGGATGAAGCTCAGAGAAACTACATACTAACTCAGGTGACATACTGACTCTTACACCCCAGATATACATCTGCTGAGGAATCTGATGCTGTATTTGTCTGACACACATATGAGGATAATACAGATGGTGTAAAGGCACTAAGGAGTTCATTAACATAGTAATAGGGACATATATCATGGAAAATCTATTGTTTGTTACTTTTTAAGATTTTAAAATGTGCATTATTAAAGCCTGTTCACACCAACAAAATGTTCAAAGCATGGAAAGTTGGTTTTCGCATACAATTTGTCTGTTTTGACCAATGCATAAAAAATGGCAGGTGAACTGAATGTAAATGCTAAATCACTCTCTGACAGTAGGTGGCACTTTAAAAAAAAAAAAAAAAGTGCAAATCTTGGCCAGTTTTCTTTGCAATGAAATAGAAAAGAGTTTAGAACTAGGGATGTCAATTTACATAAATTCCCATAATTGAACATTGTTTAAATTAACGATCGATCAATCATTAACCTTAACCTCTTAAATCCAAAGTGAGGTGCGCTACTAATAGTATCACGTTACTTAAGCACTTGCTTAACCTACACAAAATAGGTGTTGTTTTAAAGCTTAGAAGCTTGATTTACAGTAAATATAGCGAATATGACCACTTAACAAGTGCTTTTAAATTTGCTGACATATTAGAAGTGCTCTATTTTCAGAGCGTGAAAAAAAAAAACTGCTTTACATGAAAATGTGATCTGTAAAATAATCGTGCATAACAGATAGACTTGTCATATATCGTTGAAAACGTCTCAACTAGCAAAATACAACAAGCATATTATTTTTTTTTTTAGTTAGAGACTAAACTATACCAAGTACTTGTATGGAAAAGCGCTGTTGACGCACGTGTAAACAGTATACACATTATGCTTTTGCACTACGTTTTTGTTTGTAACTTCGTGAAACATTAGTAAACCAAAAATAGATCGCATATCTTTATTTAGAGCAGGTGGTCTTGAACAAGCCCAAACACAACATAAGACAATGCGTAGATCATAGAGTGACATGACATGCTGTTTGGCTAAAGCTATAGGACTTTTGGGATCTGATTGCATTACGATTAAAACACAGTGTTTTCCAACGTCATTTGAAAGTTCAACAAATGGAAACTGGATTTCGGGTGTGGTGGGTGGGTACAGTGGTTAGGGACACTGTTTTTTTTAGCTGGAGTGCGCTTGGATTGGTTTAAGATTGACACAGATTGACAGGTCTTAATTTATCATGCGCCATAGAATAGGAGCGCACAGCTGAAACGGCGCTGGAAGATCGTCACTCATCCACCAGGATCTTATTACTTGTTTATTTTTATTGTGGCTTTTACACAATTTTTAAGTAGTTCTTAAGTTCAGTAAAATCACTTGTGCAGGGTTTTTTGGACCCTTGATTAATTATGTTTCGAAATAAATTGCTAGCCTACCTAATCCATTGCATGGTTTGAAGACATTAAATGGATAGTTCACCCAAAAATGAAAATTGTCATTAATTACTCACCCTCATGTCGTTCCAAACCCGTAAGACCTTTGTTCATCTTTGGAACACAAATTAAGATATATTTTTGATAAAATCCACAAGGTTTTTTTTTTATTTTTTTTTATCCCCAATAAAAAATCAATGTAATTACCATCATTCAAGGTTCAGAAAAGTAGTAAAAACATTGTTGAAATAGTCAACGTGACTACAGTGGTTCATCCTTAATGTTATGAAGCGACGAGAATACTTTTTGTGCGCAAAAACAAAACAAAAATAAAGACTTTTTTCAACAATTTCTTTTCTACCCTGTCAGTCTCCTACGCATTTGATGAAGTAAACGCAGTGCTTCCGTGTTTACATCCAAACGCCGGCTCAGTATTGGCCGGCTCCTGCGTCAGCATCACACGCAATCATCGTGGTGCTCACGTGAACGGCTCGGCCAATACTGAGCCGGCGTTTGGACGTAAACACGGATTCTCTGAACTGCGTTCAGTACGCCAACTGCGTAGGAGACTGACATGGAAGAGGAAAAATTGTTGAATAAAGTTATTTTTGTTTAGTTTTTGCGCACAAAAAGTATTCTTGTCACTTCATGACATTAAGGTTGAACCACTGTAGTCACGTTGACTATTTTAACAATGTTTTTACTATTTTTCTAGACCTTGAATGACAGTAATTACGTTGATTTCTACTGGGGATAAAAAAAAAACCTTGTGGATTTCATTAAAAATGTCTTAATTTGTGCTTCGAAGATGAACGAAGGTCTTATGGGTTTGGAATGACACAAGGGTGAGTACATGACAGAAATTTCATTTTTGGGTGAACTAACCCTTTAATACATTCAGAATACGTAATTACGGCAAGCCCGCTTCATTTCACATCCTCGTGTCTGCTGCATGTTTTGCGCATGAGCCGCATGCACCTCAAAACTACGCAATCTAATGATGGCCTTGCTTAATCGACCATCGATAAGTTTTATCAATTAAATTATTTTCAATTAATCAATCATCGAGTAATCATTAGCAACCCTAATTAGAACATCTTTCCTTTAAAAAAATCTGTCACATTAATGGCATGCAAATGTTTGTGTCGGTCTTAAAAGGGATATTTCACCCAAAATTGAAAATTTTGTCATTAATTATTCACCCTCATGTCGTTCCAAACCTGTAAGACTTTCGTTCATCTTCTAAACACAAATGAAGTTCTTTTTGATGAAATCTGAGTGCTTTCTGTCCCTCCATAGACAGCTACGCAACTGACACCTTGATGCTTAGATCGTAAAAATAATCCATATGAATTGAGCGGTTTAGTCCAAATTTCCTGAAGAGGCATGATCGCTTTATATGATAAACAGATTGAATTTAGGCTTTTATTCACACATAAACATTCATCAACGCACACATCAGTTGTGGTAAACGGAAGCTCAAGCAAGTTTGCTTGACTTGCGAGAACCAGTGTGGTTCATTTTTGTGTATTATGCAGCACGTTTGAGTTTCCGCAAGAAGTTTGTTTTTGTGCGTCAACCAAATTCGGTTGAGCTTCTGTTTATGTTCGCTGACCACTGTTTATATGTGAATATAAGCCTAAATTAAATCTGTTCATCATATAGAGCGATCTAGAATTTTTGTAATTTATTTAGGGTAGCTTTTGAAACCCCAGCCAGTAGAGCATTGCAATAATCAATGCAGGAAAATACAAAAATGTTAATCAACTTTTCAGCCACAGGGAAAGACAACATGGGACATAGTCTGCAGTATTTCTAAGATGGAAAAAAAAGAAAAAGAAAAGATGTTTTGACAGTGTTCTGGATTTCAGGATCAAATGTTAAAATAGCATCACCCCAGTTTTTCAGTGTAGTTTGAAACTCCAAACTAGAGCCATAATTGGTTGACCACTTAACATTTGAAACAAAATGCAAATAAAATTCCCTTTATTATTTAGCCAATAAAATAATATCAAACTAAATTGAGTTAAAAAATAATAGATTAAGTTTAAAGATGAGCCATTGTAACAATGGCCATTTTAATTGAAATAGTGCTAAATGATACAGTATAATATGAGTTAAAAGTAACTTTTCTGTTTTGCTGTCAATGAATGGGTATTTGACCTTTTTGATGGGACTTTGGGGATACATAAGACAAAAAGGTTATGAAATGCTGTGTTGTGTTGTGTAGCTACACTAAAACAGTGATAGGTAAGCAAGTAATGGGGAACTCCCTGTTCAGAGACCCTCCCCCCATCCTGGTTTTGACATTTGTGTTGACGTTCATATTACGTGTCCATTAGGCCACCAACACCCCAGTCAGCGTCAGACACTGATATACTACAGTGACATTCCATTTTGACACTCATGGCATCTAAAAGAGAGATTTTCCCTCTCCTGTATCTGGAGAGTACCCTAAGAAATGTTGTGAAATCTTGAGTTGCGTCAGCATAAATTAGCACACTGATGCTCTGAGACGACAGCAGACTCGTCTCAACTTGCCAGCCTTGCTCAGTAAAAGCATTGCCAGCTACAACCACAAACACACAAAACACACGCGTTCTCACCTGCAATGTCATGTACCTCACAACTGCTCAAATGTGTGATTTACTGAAACTTAAGGTCAAGATGTGCACGATATGTTTCACTATAAGCAAAATGAAAAATCCCAAATACAATTAATAGAATTTTTTAATTTAGTAACTACTGTACAGACTGTTCTGTACTGTTCACCAAACATGTTTTTATAAAGAAATTAATACTCTTATTAAGCAGATGCATTAAATTGATCAAAAGTAAAAAAACAACAACTGAATTTCAAATAAACTCTGTTCTTTTGAACTTTCTAAAACTGTATCACGGTTTCCACAGAAATATTAAGCAGCACAACTGTTTTAAACATTGATAATAATAAGATGATTCTTGAGCACCCAATCAGCATATTAGAATGATTTCTGAAGGCCATGTGACACTGAAGACTGGAGTAAATGATGCTAAAAATTCAGCTTTTCCCTCAAAGAACTAAATTACATTTTAAAATATACTAAAACAAAAGTAGTTATTACATTACATTACTTTAAATTGTAGTAATTCTTCACACCAATGTTTTACTGTAATTTTTGATCAAATAAATGCAGCCTTGGTGAGCATATTTGTAATAACATTAAAAAAAAACTTACTGACCCCAAACATTTGAATTGTAGTGTATGCTGTGGCTTAGTCTTATGAACTCTGTTGCAGGACAAATTCATATTATGTATGTTTTTAAAATGTATTATTAATACAGTAGACTGGTTATGCTTGTTTTAATGGTTGTTTTTGTGTTTAGGGTCCGTTACCAAACACCTGTGGTCACTTCTGGGAGATGGTGTGGGAGCAGCGCTGCCGAGGGGTCGTGATGCTGAATCGCGTTATAGAGAAAGGCTCGGTGAGAGAAACACACACTGTACCTGTATCTTTGTACCATACCTGTCACGTTGATACACACACTCACTTTGGATACCTGCCTGAAACACTTCTAGCGTGCATATGGAATGTGTACATGTGTTGAGGCTTGTGTTGTATGGTTATAATGAAGAAGTGTGTGTACGTGCAGGTAAAGTGTGCTCAGTACTGGCCTCAGCGAGAGGAGAGGGAGGCTGTTTTTGAGGACACAAACTTCAGACTTACTCTGATCTCAGAGGATGTGAAATCGTACTACACAGTACGACTGTTGGAGCTGGAAAATCTGTCGGTGAGACACTTGATCTTCCTCTCATCTCATCCAGTCGTGCTTTCGCTCGCCTGTCAGTCTCTTTCACTGATCATTCAGCTATTTTTAACACTTGAGGTTTTATACAGTACTTCTTTAGTCATTTTTCTTCAGTTTAGCCAAAATTCTTGTTTTCTGACAAAAAATGTTGCATGTGCGAAAATCTTCCTAAAAATGTTCAGAACTTCTTTATAGCTGGATGCCTTGTTGACTCAACGCTCTCAGGATATTACAGATACCAGAGGCTCGTTTCAGACAAACACACGCTCATCGTGATTAATGTTGTGTCATGTGTGTTTAAAGACACTGGAAACACGGGAGATTCTTCATTTCCACTACACCACGTGGCCAGATTTCGGTGTGCCAGAGTCGCCTGCATCTTTTCTCAACTTCTTGTTCAAAGTGCGCGAGTCAGGCTGTCTGAGTCCAGATCACGGCCCTGTCGTGGTTCACTGCAGCGCTGGAATCGGCCGTTCTGGAACGTTCTGCCTTGTAGACACCTGCCTTCTACTGGTAAGAGAACTGACTGCTTCTATGTGATGCCATATCTGCTGGACAAATTTGCTTATGTTAATATTTAACTTTTTAAGTAGAGGAGTGTCCTCAATAGCATATTAGTTTATATTATTAAAAATTTGTATTGAGTCATGACATTTATGCTTTTGGCACATTAAATAACACTAATAATACACTACCTTTCAATATTTTGGGGCCAGAATGTGGCAAAGATTGATTGTTACTGAAGTTTTCTTTATCAATTAGTCAATGAGTCATGAAAAAAAGTATCACGGTTTCCACAAAAATGTTAAGCAGCACAGCTGTTTTCAAAATTGATAATAAGAAATGATAATAAATCAGCATATTAGAATGATTTCTGAAGGATCATGTGACACTGAAGACTGGAGTAACAATGCTGAAAATGCAGCTTTACCATCACAGGAATAAATTACATTTTAAAATACATTTCAACAGAAAAAAAAATATTTTAAATTGTAACAATATTTCATAGTATTACTGTTTACTGTATTTATGATTATAAAAATGCAGCCTTGGGGAAACATTAAAAAATCTTACTGACCCCAAAAGTTTGAAAAGTAGTGTAAATAATTTATAAATATTAAATACACCACATATCAGTAAATTGAAATGTAACCTTATTAACCAGTAATCAGTAATAGTGTTGTCACAAGTACCGACTTCTGCGCTGTTGAACAGATTCGTAAACGCCTCCGATTGGCCTTTGTGTTCATGCGTTCATCATATATGTCTGTGATTGGCTACAATGATCAGCGCTTCAAAAACATGCTGTAAATAGACATCAGACTGGTCTGCTGAAAGACGCCTGCTTTTAAACGCTCCCGCTTTCAAAACGCTTTCAAATTCAAACACTTCCGTTTGCTTTCAAACGCTCTCGTGCTTTGATCATTGTAGCCAATCACAGACAAATATGTTGAGGTTGTGAACACAATGGCCAATCAGAGGTGTTTATGAATCCACTCAACAGCGCTCAGTGTCACATTTTTAAAATTTAAGGAATCGACTTTGTATCGAAGTCGGTACTTTTGACAACACTATTCAGTAGAGCTGCACGATTCTGGATAAAATGAGAATCACGATTTTTTTGGTTTCAAATAGAGATTACGATTCTCCCACGATTCTGAATATACAATTAAACAAAATAACATGTAATTTACTAGAGGTTCTGACAAAATATAAATTGCTGACTCTAATTGCTGGAAAATGTCTGAATGAATTATTTAAAAAATGGTTTTGAATGAATTCAATGACTCAATAATAAATACTTGTTTCATTGCTGAATGAATCAGTGTTTTTGAGCTCATTTTTTGAATGAACGATTCAGTGACATACATTTTTTAACAGTCAGTTGTCGCCACCTAGTGGAATTTAATACAATACAATTAATTGACGTGCCAAGTTCGTTTCAAAAGGTAGTTTGCTCTATTTTGATCACTATCGTAGACATTGGCGTTTAAATACTAACTTAAAACTTATATCTCAGTACTTCTGTGATAATGTGAATATTTGTAACACATAAATAACTAATGTGTGATTCAAAATGGCTCTCTCTGGCTCTGGCAGCACGAACACAGATTTGAATATTCCGGTATGATTTTGTCAAAGGTTTAATAGATGCGGGAGAATCATTGTCATTAATAAAGTAGGATCGCGTGTGTGCTTGAATCGAGATCACAATCTTTTTAAGATTACTCGTGCAGCTCTACTATTCAGTAAACCTGTAATAAAATAAACATGGTTCCCACGGGTCCTTGAAAAAAAAAAAAAATGTTCAAGGCCCTGGAAAGTTTTTGAAAATAAACATACATAGATACAGGTCCTTGAAAGTGCTTGAATTTATTTTGTGCAAGAAGTTTTCTGGAAAAAATTCCATATTATTCCCTCCGGTTCGCTAATGTGTTATTTTGCCAACACTTCGTGGCCTATGAATACTAGCCTGCTTGATTTACGTTAGTTACGCGCATTTACACGTTACGTTGTTTTTCCCGTGTGAGGTACTTCGTGTTGTACGTTGCCAAGACATTCACGTGCGCACTAAACTACTACGATGATACTTCAGTGTTTCACAGATGAAAACCCATGAGGCAAGAAAAAGCATATTCATATATCTTAAAACTTCTGGTTACATGAGCCTAAACACTTTTCAATAAAATCCATGCAAAAGTTAATATCAGATCATTTTAGTATACAGTATAGGATGTACCAAATATTCTTCAGTTTTATGCAAAACAGAAATACAACAAATAGAATATCAGATCTCTGTCATATGGCCAAAAATAAATGCAAAAAAAAACTTTGTAACACGATGCAACTTCTCACTTGAAATGTGTACCCAAATTACGTCCTTGATTTTGAGGGTATTAGACCTGGAAAGTCCTTGAAAGGTCCTTGAATTTGAAGTTAACCAAGGTGTGGGAACCCTGAATAAATAACAAACATATTGCAAGCAAGAGAACAAATAGTGCAGAGGTGCAAATAAAATAAAAAGTGCTTGACCTTTTTCAGATAATTAACAGCAGTATCAGTACTTTTAACTTCCCTAGTATAGAGACCAACTGGGTGTCTGAATTTCTCATGCACACTTCAGATTTGTTCTTGCTTTGTCTCAGTAGACCCCCCCACCCCCATTACGTCCTCTTAAAAAAAAAACTGCTATTGTGTGTTCTCAGATGTCCCAGAGGGAAGATCCATCATCAGTACGCATCCAGGAGGTTTTGCTGGAAATGCGACGATACCGCATGGGTCTGATCCAGACAGCTGATCAGCTGCGTTTCTCCTACCTCGCTGTCATAGAGGGTGCCAAGTACATCATGGGAGATACATCTGTACAGGTAATGCAATGGGATGTTAAAGAAACCAGCATTTTTGAAACATTTAAATTTGGTGTTCTGAAATGTTTAATAATGATAAAATAATAATAAATTCAAAGTCATCATTTACTCACCCTCATGTTGTTCCAAATCCATGAGGCTTTTGTTCATCTTCAGAACATAAATGAAGATATTTAGAAGATATCCATATGAATCAAGCAGTTAAATTAGACTTCAGAGGAAACATGATCACTTGATATGATGAACATATTTACTTTAGACTTTTATTCGCATATAAACATTGATCAGCGAATATACATAAAGCATTCAAATTTGGTCACGAAATCTCAGGCAAGCTTGATTGATCCACATATAAGCTTTCACAAGAACCAATGTGGTTTGTTCTCATGCATCAAGCAGGTTCAGTTGAGCTTCTTTTTATGTTCGCCGATCAATGTTTATATGTGAATAAAAGCATAAATTCAATCTGTTCATCATATAAAGCGATCGTGTCTCTTCAGAAGACTTGGACTAAACCATTTAATTCATATAGATTTATTTTACGATCTCTTTATGAACTTTTGAAGCGTCAGAGTTTTGGGTGAATAGACTTTCAATGGAGGGACAGAAATCTCTCAGATTTTATTTAAAATATCTTGAGTTGTGTTCTGAAGATCCTTACGGGTTTGGAACGACATGAGGGTGAGTAATTAATGACAGAATTTTCATTTTTGGGTGAACTAACCCTTTATTGCATCTTTGTTGAATAAAAGTATTAAATTCATTTCTTTCATAAAATAAAATCTTACTGACTTTTAAATGTTAGTTTACAACTTTTTAATTTTTATTTTGAATAATTTACTTTTTAACATTAATTTAATGTTAAAAATAATCATCCTACCATTTGGCCATAAAATGCCAAAAAAAAAATCCCTGTCAATTTTTAATCATTTAACTGAAAAATACTATATTGTAATTTAATATAAAGCATTTTGGGGTTGAACTTCCATCAAAAATGTCATCATATGATATACCCCATGGTCATAAAAATACTTCTCATTTTGTTCATACTGCCCACTACTAGTAGGCTGTATCGATCAGTGAAGTGTTTCTATTCATGTGCGAGTAGGAGTCTTGGAAGGAGTTATCAAATGAGGAGGATCTCCCCCCTGAATTCACTCCTCCTCCCAGGCCACGGCCCCCAATAAATCCTCCCAACGGCAAAGACGACCTGGTGAACTCTGACCCCTCACACTTCTTCAATGAGTTCAATGAGATCATAAAAAAAAATGCAGAAATCTGTGCAAAAAGGTCAGCCTGTCAATATCTTTTATCTACTTTCAACATATTCTCTCCCATCCACACCCAACAGCCACATACAAACATTTTTTTGTTGCTGTCTTTCCAGTGCACCCGAGACATTCACAGACGGGCCAGACCTACGCAAACGGGTGGTCGCAGCTGGCGAGGTTGACGCGGCGGCATTGTCAAGCGAACAACCCGACGACCCAATCGTTCCAAGAGAAGCCCCTCCCAAACCTGCGCGGTCTCCACCCAAGACTCCCACGGCAGAGGCTGCTCCTGCTCCCGCCCGTGGAGCGTGGAGCCCCTTGATGACCTGTGTGTGTATGTGCACGGTACTGGCTGCAGGTGCTTATGTCTGTTACCGCACCTATTTCCACTGATGCCCTGTCTTTCGTTCCGTCTCTTTCTCTATCCCTCCATCTGCTGGCTATTGGCGGGAAAAGAAAAAGAGAGACACATACACACAGACACTCACACTTTCTCAGCTGGACCTGTCTCTCTCAGCTGAGCCCATCTCACTCTCTCCAAGTGTCTCTGGGGAAGAGTTTCAGAGGCTTTTCTCTGCCAAACTGCTGTCGTCTCCCATTATACACACTCTTACACACAATCTAATAAACGTGTGTCCGTTTAAAACCTCAGGGCCTCACAATTCAGGTGTTGCTACCTAAACGTTATGTACAGGTAAAAGAAAATCCAAAAGACTCTGTTATTGCTGCCGTAAGTAAGGGAAATTTTTGTGTGTATGTATGTATCTTAATCATATGGCTTTTTTTTTTTGTTTTTTTTTTTTTTTTGCGCTTTTTAAGTCTGACGACTATCAGTGATGGTCTTGGATGGAGCTGCACAGGAGGTGAGCTCATAATACATGCTGAACACACAAATCTGCTGTACCTAATAGAAAACATGTTTGTATTTGTGCGTCTCGGAGAAAAGGGAGGTCACAAGTAGTCTGGGATGTCTGATATGATCAAGAGATCTGTGTTACACTATTGTTACAGTAGAAAACATCCCAAATTTCTCTCTTCATCCTTTTTTTTCTTTTTTTTTCTCAGCTTTTGTGCGTATGCCAAAGGTGACACTGGCACTTCATTCGTTTTCTTTGTCAAAACCATTTCCTTTTAACAAAAATGTTTAGACCATTTAGTCAGATCCACTCTTGCAGATCTGCTGGTCCTCCAGAGGCCTAATGCAATAAAAGGAACTGTGGCCATTTAGTTCAGTCAAAAGAGAACTCGAATTTTAGTTTTCATTAAACAGAAATACTAAAATCACTTAAAATTAGGCAGGCGTGCTTACTAGACCTGATGTTCTGCACTTGATAGGTCTTTAACCCCAAATTTTAGTACTTTTCATTTAAAGTGAGCTTTGGAAATCGAGGGGAAGCAAGTTAACTTTAATGATGGAACAGCATTTAGTGGAATCCCTCAGTGTTTTCATCTAAACATCCCTGGCTAATTCATTATTAATCAAAGATGTGGCAAAGCTCAACCAACAGGTGGCAGTATTGAATGCAATGAGATTTTTTTTTTTTTTTGCTTTTATTCCCCATTAGACTAAAGTGATTCATGGGACAGGTTTTGAATTTTCATTTTTACCTTTTTTCTAGCTGCAATACAGATGCTTCTGACCTTTGTCATGTGATTCGAACGGTGTGCAGTGAGCGCAGGGGGTCAGACTAACCAAAAAAAAAAAAAAAAAAAAAAATCCTGAAACACCAGCAGCGAATGAATGCAAAGAGAGAAACTATCAGTGACACTGAGCTGTCTTTGTGTTTTACTGTTTTATTATATTGTTGTCATAGTAATTATTATCGAGAGAGATTAACGGCAGACGGGCATCAACATTTCCTTCAAATCAAACCAACTGTTACTTTTGAACAATGTGTGAACAAGTCCAATGCAGTAACCTCAAAAACAAATGAAGCCTTTTCTTTAGGTGTGTTGAGGCCTGAAGCGCTTTTAATTGTGACTTCGCTTTGTGTGGTGACTTTTTGACTGCTGCTTGACCAGTCCAGAATTGTAATTTTTGGGTTGCTGGGTGGATTTTCCTGTTTGTAGAGGTTCAGTGTTTCACACTCTGAAGCTGTTGATGTTTGGTTTGAAGGTTCTGCCACCATCTATCATGACTCTCAGAATCTGGTTCTTTAGCGGGACCACAGAATGTAAAGTCTTTCTTTTTGATGGCTTTATTTACACACACACATATATAGAGAAATATATTCGTCTGTGTCATTGTTTGTCTTCTTTCAGTTATCTTTGGACTGGTAGACATCAGACTTTTTTGGCCTTTGTATTTGAGGCGTAAGAATCCCCTGCAACCTGTTGTGTTCTTTTTAATGTTGATTATCTGTTTATTTTTTTTTTTGTTTTGTTTTTTTTGTAAGAAAAGCATATGCTTTGTTCCAGTTGGATGTAATGACAGTTGAAATTTTATTTTTCAGACAGAATACAGAGCAGACGCTGTGGTAATAAATGTGTACATCTCTGATTATCTTCTGTTTTTGATTTTGTTCCTATTTCGTTCTTTTTCCCTCATGTGACCTATGAGAGAAGTTCCTCCGGTTTTTTTAAAATCGAAAACTTTATGAATGAAAGAGCTCTCTGTGAGTCCTAAATAAATAAAATAAAGCTAAATCATAGATTACAGACTCAAATACATGTGAAAGGTATTGTTTCATCATCTTTAGTTTAAGCTCACATTTGATATCACAATTAAAAATAAATGTAAATGCACATCTGGATTATGGACCGAGATCTATGGCCGGGCCGGCTCGAGACCAAAAGAAATTGAACCAGGGCTCAATTTTGAGTTTTCAGTTGCCTACCAAATCATTAGTGCCCTTAAAGTGAGAGAAGAGTCTCTATGAAGAAAAATATACAGGTAGTATACATTTTTATATTTATATGTAAGGAAAGAGAGATGAAAATGTAGGAATAATTTGTAAAATGTGTAAATATTAAATATATATTTTTAATATGCATTTTAATAATAATTAAATCACTTTTTTCCCCACTGTTTTTTTTTTTTTTTTTTTCGTTTTTTTTCCCCCCTTTCCTGCTTCCGGTTTACTTTTTGTCACAGGCCCTGTGACAAATTTTAGCAGTGCAAATAAAATCACAAAATCACATTTCTTATTGGTGTACGTGTCCCTCTGAATGTCTTAGGTCAGGTGGTTACATCTCTGACGTAATGTTTTCGCGCTACAGACTTCAGTACACAAATGAAAACTTCACGTGGCCAGTGGAGGGCGCTTCAGGATAAGTAACTTACTTCTTGGCTTTTATTACAAATGGTTATTTCCCAACAAGCGAACTTGAACTTTTTTTAATAACTTGTCTGAACTCGTGTCATTGCAATCTAATAACATGTATTTCAGAGTCAGAGAATTGTGACTTTTCAGATACTTGTGCCCCTTTTCTAAGGAAACCAATCTCATGTTAGCATGTTCACAGTGCAAAAATGTAGATATAAATCCATAGGCTTTCCTAAACCAAATCTGTATCTTTCTGTGAGATGCTCTACTTATGACAGGAGTCTTCAACTGTAATGTTTTCTTTTGTGTACGTGCTTGCGTGTGTGTCAGCATAGTACAGCTGGTACCCATGCATTTCCTGTAGCATTACTTTGCCCTACTAACAATAACTTACAGCTTCAAATAAATTATTTTGAGCACATTTTCAAAGTCTTATTATCTCAGATAGACTGCTTCTGTGATAAACAAGGGATTTCCTGAATGTTTTATAACATGCCTTCATATGTATTTACAGTACGTACAGTATACATGACACTTCATAACCATTCTGTGCTGCTTTTGAGTAGGTTTCAGTTAATGCTAATGACGTTTTTATGACGCTACTAGAACTGAGGCGACTGATTTGTGGTTGTCTTTACCTGTTTTTACTGTTATATACTAGTTTGGTTTGGTTTCTACTGGTCTGAGAAGTCAGTTTGTCTACTCATGGCCTAAACAGATTATTGGAATGTCTCAATTAGAGGTGATTTATGTCACATCTGCCGAGCTGCTCATCCCATTTCCTGTGACATAGCCCATATGTAACATTTATAGTATGTCTTTTCCTCCCTCAACAGTTGGCATGTTTTGGTGTCACTCATTTCTTTCTTTCCATTACTGTCTTTCAGGGTGATTCAGCAGTTTGGAATCATTTTTTGGCTGCAAGGAGCAGTTTATTAACCGTTTCTGACATTGTTGAAAGTAAATTCAGATTCGGTATATTTCAGACTATAGAAGTTACGACGTTACATACATTTCCTATGATCAAAATGATGCTGCAAATGAAGTGTACACTCATTAGGACTGAGTTTGGATGTAAACCAACAGGAAACTAACATTTAACATGAGTGACTCAAACAGACAAGTGTCATTATTATAGAAATGAATTGTATTGTTCCAGTGTTTGTAAACTTGTATGACAGTCTTAGTTGTGTACGTATGTGTTCTGATGTGGGTTAAACTTACAGTAGAGGTGAGTGTGTTCTTAACTATGCGTTTGTGGTTCAGAAGTATGTTGGTTCACACTATTCAGGAATGAGTGTATGTGTATGTGTGTGAGCATGAGTCAGGGCACTCCTTAACTCGTGGTACTTTGACGTAAAACAGACAAGACAGAACAGGCTGATCCTACTTGGGAAAAACACTGAGGAGGGCGGGGCTTAGTACCGGAAACACACTTAAAAAGACAGCGAACAAGAAACTCCAGCTGGGGCTCGGGGTCAGTTAGGGGTTCAGGTATCAAACAGCTGCTGCTTATTATTTCTAGCATTTAAGAGTGCTGACAACAAACACAAGCACTATGAAACTCTGCTCAGTCTGTATATTTAGAGTAAAATCATTAGATTGGATGAGGGGGTGTTTTGGCAAGTGCATAATGTTTGTTACAACATAAATGAGGAATGGTATTGGTTTTCTCCTTCACTTGTCTCTTTCCTGTACGTACCTCCCTTTGTTCTGTCTCCGCCCATTTCCGTTCCTTTTGGAATATTTCCTGGGAGCAACAGAATTAGGAAACTCCAGAAAGAAAAAAAGAAAACTGCTTCAGTGACTCATGTTCTTACTCAATCTTGATCAATGTCAAACCACAGATGTTTAAACATTCTCAGTCAGTAAAACTTTAACACGATAAAAAATCAAGAGAAGTAACAAAACTAATAAACAAAACAGACTTTTCAGGTGACAATACGGTTGTTTTATTGTGCTTCCGTATTTTGATAATTTATGAGGCACTAGCATTCTTCTCCAACCTAATGAGCATTTTAAGGCATCATTCCCAACAGTGATGCCTGGAAACTTATTTATATAAATCCAAAATGGCGGACGAAGTGAGAAATGTAAATTTTAAATATAGGCCTAATTGAAAATCATTCAATACTGAAAAAAACTTTACTGTTTTGGGCTATTTATTAGGACAGCCACATGTTGGCTTAGCATTAAACTCTATTGAAATAAATGGCAAATTGAATCTCCCATGATGCTCTTTGTGTGGCTGTTAAGCATACTAATTACATGCGTGTGCTGTGTATTTTTATGCTTATGAACCCTTTTCACAGACTGTGATGACACGTTTTAACAGTCATCAGCATCGTAAATCCTGCAAATTTTTATTTAATTAAAAAAAAAATGGTATGTACACTTACAACACTATACTTTGTTATATTTGCATCAAATTACAAAAAACTTGCTGTGAGGGTGTTTCTATTACAGAGGCTGTGAGAGTGACTGAAAAATTGATCTCTCTCTGTCTTCTGACTGAGTTTTTCTTTTGTTATTTGAGCAAATGGGAAAACAAAAAATATATTTAATGTAGTCTCTCATTTACCACAATAGAAGTTTACTCAACTATGACGACTCCCGCTTCTGCATCATGCTGTTAGCTTAGCAAAACGCTAATATCAAACTCAACTGCAAGTTGATTCTTCTGTACACTATTTGTCTTGCTGCACATGTACGTAGAGTGTAACATGACGGTTAGGATGCAGCTTTGGGGCCATTCAAACAGAATGCATTTTTTGCATTTAAAAATGCAAAAGACAGGGCAGTGGTATGAAAAAAAAAAAAAAAAGGGTAAAAGTTCTAGAAATGGGTTCCACGTTTTTAGAACAGCGCAAAATACTGCAGAAGATGGTCATATCTGTTCATATAGCTATAGCTCATGTTTATAGAGAAAAACAGCCAAGTGGTAAAACATGATAGGCAGGGACACAAAAATGCAAGGTCTAGAAAAAGGTTTTTTTAGAAGTTAAACTTCTTTGAAGTTGAATGCTGCATATTTTCGAAACACTGTAGGCCTATGTAGTACAGCACTGTTTTGGAACAAAGAATCAGTTTAAAATGATGAAAAATACAATTTAACCCATTATGTGTATGCTATGTATTTTTATTTGAAGGGATGCATCTTTAGGGGCCTACATTTATTATTTTTATTAATTATAATTTTTTATATATACACACACAGACACACACACAGACACACACACAGACACACAGATCAGGCATAATATTATGACCACCTTCCTAATATTGTGTTCGTCCCCCTTTTGCTGCCAAAACAGCCCTGACCCGTCGAGGCATGGACTCCACTAGACCCCTGAAGGTGTGCTGTGGTATCTGGCACAAAGATGTTAGCAGCAGATCCTTTCTGCTAAGTCCTGTAAGATGTGAGGCAGGGCCTCCATGGATCGGACTTGTTTGTTAAGCACATCCCACAGATGCGCGATTGGATTGAGATCTGGGGAATTTGGAGGCCATGTCAACCCCTCAAACACGTTTTTGTGCTCCTCAAACCATTCCTTGAACCATTTTACTTTGTGGCAGGATGCATTATCCTGCTGAAAGAGGCCACAGCCACCAGGGCATACCGTTTCCATGAAAGGGTGTACATGGTCTGCAACAATGCTTAGGTAGGTGGTACATGTCAAAGTAACATCCACATGGATGGCAGGACCCAAGGAGGTAATCAGTGTTATTCACTTCACCTGTCAGTGGTCATAATGTTATGCCTCATCGGTGTATATTATATATTAATATTTTATTATGTATTATTAATTAATTAATAATTAATTATTATTATGCTATGTATTTTTTTTTTGCTTATTAGACTATCTTGCCATTATCTTAGCAGCATGTTTGCATTAAACTCAATTGGAATCAATTGCAAGTTAAGTCCCTGTGACATTATTTGAGTGGTTTGTAGAGTTTGCTGCCTATGATGCTTTAGTCTATGTTGACAGTCGACAGCAAGGCAGCTCAGCTCGGTTGGAACCCACTGAAACCCAGCATGAACTGTGTAACCCTCAGATTATCCTCATATGTCAAAGTAAGGTCAGTGTTTACAAAATGATCATAAAATTTTCCCATTATGACTGGAGTAAAGCAGCTAAAATATCGCTCAAGTTCCATTATTGCAATTGTTTATGCTTAAGTAAATGGAAAAAACCTGCTGCTGGCCATTGTTTTGGGACGCTTGATGGTCTGTTTGAGGGCACCCCTTAACCGCATCTTGTTTTTTTGAGGTCGGTATCCTAGGCAACAAGCGTGTGCACTGTAATTTCCTGTTTCTATGTACGCTGTGTGCGCATGCACTCCACTCCATGTCACTGCAGAGTTTACGTAAACAGCTAAGCTCGGTGCTTCCCCTTCTTTACGACTAGCGCTTCCTTCCTCGTGCACACACACATATGTTTGCAGACGTGCGCAAAAGACCTCAGTGCAAATGACCTGCTTAAAATTTGAAATCTTCCACAAGTGTCCTATCGTTCACCACCTTTACATCACAGTCGTCATATCAACGCTTTGTGCGATTGAGAGGTGTTTTCATACACAGGACATGAAGTGCAAAACAGCATGTTCTCAAACACTGTGCCCTCTGATTTTCAAAGTCAGGCCTGCTGACATCTTGCAGAAAAATAGCATCAGTATGAATTATGTGTGTATTTGTTTTATCACCCATTAGTCTATTTCAAATTAAATGCAATTTAATGTTTTAACAGGGGTGCCTTATGGACAGGAAGAATAGGGTGAGGGCCTCCAAAACATCAGGCCACAGATAAATAATACAAACTGACAACTAGGGGCCCCTCAGCACATTCAGATCAAGCTGACTACTGGGGCCCCCAACTACCATTTTTAGTTTTCTAATGTTAGCTTAAGAAAAAAAACAAAACAAAAAAAAAACACACACATTTTATAGTATGTTTAGCCAAAGCATCCCTATTATTTACCCTGTCAGAAAAAATGTGCAAAAATTGTACAACAGCTTGTCACCCTTAAAGTCCCCCTGAGATCAAAATGTACATTTTTAGCTTTTAGTATGAATATGTTAGCCTTAAGGTTATGAATAAGCTGGTGTGTTCCAAAACTATGACAAAATTCGCATTTAGGAAACATAAGCATTCAAATCTTACAGTCTCTCAAATCTGCTAAAATGGATCACGGATTTTCATGACATCACCACGCACTTCAGCTTCTCATCAAATCTTCTGTCCAATCAAATGCTCTCTAGAATCTGAAGTCCCGCCCCTCTTACACTATAAACAGATGCTGAAGCTGCGGCTAAAATTGGTCACACATGGTGAATGGCACATAATCGTTCCCTGTCCTCTTTATAGAGCACTAAGACTAAATATGCTTTCCATTGATGTGAATGAAGTCTGATTGTCACGTGAACCCCCGCAGTGCGAGCAGTCTGCTCTGGTTGAGACACGAGAGCACAGAGCGGATCATATGCGCAAGTCGGTGCAGACCACAAAACGTATTGGACCCATTGGAATTCTGCACAGAATGCTGTATATAAGCGATATAGAGGAGATTAGGAGGAGAAATGGTTAGAGATTAGAAGGAAACAAAGCTTTAGTGAGCTCAACGGCTCTGGTCAAGCTGTGATATAAACAAAACGCTATTGGCTATTTTAAAAAAGGGGCGGGGCTGTTCGATATATCCTGCCCTGTTTTCCTGTTTCAGTTGAAATTACGTCAATACATTGAATATTGCTGCGCACTCCAAGACACTTCAGTGGGCCTTTAAAGTGACAACTTTGTACCTTACCCATAGTAGTACCTAAAGGGTACAAATTATGGTCTTTAAGGTACTAAATTGTACCTTTTATCAGTAGACAAGGTACAAAGTTACAAAAGTTAAAAATTCTATTTTTGCACTTTTTTTTTTTTTTTTTTTTTTTCTGACAGTGTAGGGTAAAGGCCATGACTCGGGTAAGATGATGTAAAATTTCAAGAGCCCTTTTAAAATGTTGTGTACCCTCTTCGACTTTGTCGTTTGCATCACTTTTGTTTTTCTTCTCTCGCATTGGTTCGCTAAGCTGAACAGCCAATCAGAGTGATCTATCTCACTGACTGCCCAACACCGATTCAACATGCTCAGTTGGCCAAAAAGCCACCCACGGGGTCTGACTCGACGGGAACAACAATGCAGAACACACTGCAAAAACTGAGCTTACAGACACTCAAGGACAACCCAACTTTGGCTGATGGTTGGCTTAGTGTGTCACAACCTTAAGGGGTCTGCCCAGTATGTGGGGTGTGGGACAAAGTCATGCCTAGGGGCCTCATGGGACCTTGATTGGGCCCGGTTCACCATCAGCACCCTGGTCTTTAGTGTTTCGGTCATAGAAGCCCAAAAAAAGGTTATTGGGTCATTCCTATCTGGGTAGTTTTTTTTAAACCACGTCATGTGCGATCACTGTTAGGCCACCCCACTCATGTATTTTTTCAGTTTGTTACATTTTTCCATTCTGTTTTTGAGTAAAGCATGACTAAACTTCTTTGAGAATACATGACTCAGCAGCTTTCCTTGCAGGTACAAAGACAGAACCCACAAAGGTCCAACACA
This sequence comes from Ctenopharyngodon idella, assembly GCF_019924925.1. NCBI lineage: Eukaryota > Metazoa > Chordata > Actinopteri > Cypriniformes > Xenocyprididae > Ctenopharyngodon > Ctenopharyngodon idella. Next base: position 18,916,198 of record NC_067227.1, read on the forward strand.
AAATCATCTTGTGGTTTCCTCCTTGTAATTCATTGAGGGATCTTTCCCAGATTGCATCAGGGGCATCTGTGAGCCACATTAAGAGTTCAAGCGGAAAATGAGCTGATTGTAATGACATTTTTTGTTCAATTGACTCCTTAGTGTTTACTGGAGTTTAGAACTTTTGGTATAAACTCATGTTGTTACTATGACACAGAAGCATCTCAAATTAATCTGTGTCTTTCATGATAAGTTACTCTGTTTAAAACATGCACGCACACGCACACACACACACAAAAGTGCTGTAGTATTAGCATGAAGTATTACTGTGTATGCATAGCAAAGCGGTTTCTGTGCAATAGAGTCCTGTCAACTTTGAAGAATATTCTTCTAGCTAATTTCTGAGTCATGTGTCTGGCTGTAAAGGGTGTGTCTAGAGTTTCAGGAGTGTTCAGTAGGGCAGAGTGTGTTTCTGGGATCTTAGACTGGCTTTGTTGTATTAATATTTCCTCCTTTCAGACAAAGTAAGATTAAACATAAGTAATCATAGGGGTTTTGTGCTCACATTTTTAAAATGCTACATTTCCTCATGACACTCTGCATCATAATGCACAATACAGCTTAGCACTGCAGGAAGTTGTAGAGTCTACTTGGGGTCAGAGAGAGATAACCCAAAGTCAAGGCCTGACCCTATGGGTGTAATCATTCTTCAGGTTTTTAAAGTTCAAATGCATACATTGTAAAGAGGGAGGGATCTCCAATATTTAAGAGCTTAACAAGCCAATATGTCACCAATTGTGTCCTTAGTGGTCTTCATCCAAAGTCCACTCAAATGTTTGTGAAGTCACCCATTACTGACCAAGATATCAACAACTTGTTTCTTTTCAAGCAAATATAATGAACACTCAAATCCTAAATTTAGACCTAAATACTTTTTATGTATTGCAATCGCATTTCAATTTCCACCCATTTGGATTACACAATTTTAACATAAACTAATACATTTAATGTGATGCATATTTGTCGGCCATACATACATGAAACAGGTAAAATTTCTGTAATACTACTATTAATTTGTTTTAAATACACATTAACCAGGTTTATATCATTATCAATCAATCCAGTTTGTTTCAAACTCGTACTGAATATCACTTTTTCCACAGCCATGTTCATACTTTTTACTTTTTAACTGAATAAATGTAATTAACACAATAAACTGATGCTGATTCTAAGCAATTTGTACAAATACATTTTGAAAATATGATTATTTAAATAAACCCAACATGCAAATATGTCATGATTTTTGAGTGAAGAAATCATACATGTTTCAGTTTCATTTTTGTATATCACAAAGTTTATTACTTTATGTTGAAACTGTAGTCCAAATGAATGGAAATTTTATGCAATTCAAAAGCATAAATTTAGTACTAAATATTTTTTGAGCATATTTGGTGATATAAAGAAGATTAAAAACTATATTTATACATTTTCTGAAGATAATAGTGTGTGGTGTTTGCATCTAAAAGCTTTCTGGTTTCTAAATATGGCTCAGATCCCTCCTTCAATTTATATGTATGGGATTTTTTATCATCTACCAGGTAAAATCTCTAAGCCCGACTCCTTTGAAAAGTTATAGCACTCCTCACTTCAACAAGCTGCACAGTTTTATGTCCGTAGCACAAGTTACACACCACAGTTTATTAGATAGACTTTGTGGTTTTTAAAATCCTTTCATATGAACACTAATAATAGTAATACTTGCTAATAAAACAACTTGAAGGAGATGCATTGGTCATTAAATGCACACAGCAACCTTCCCTGCTCATGTTATCAAGAGCTGTCGTCAGTTAAATTCTGACTTGCATCTTTTTTCCTGCACTCTTGCTCTCTTTGCGTTCTCTTGTTCACAT